>NW_012152951.1:5941347-5996183 GCF_000956105.1 Propithecus coquereli
ATATTATAGCTAATATCAAAATATTATCCCATACACTTCAAATCTGTAAGCTCTGAAAATTTCTTATACAGCTTCTAAATAATGACGAAAAAGAGTAAGATGAAGTATTCATGAAATGAGTGCAGTACAGCTCACTATATTAACTAGAGTTAGCTCCACATAATGGAAAATATCCTAGACTCAGAATACATTCTATTTCTGTAACCAACAGCTATGTGTTCATGGCCAAGCTGCTTCTCTTAGGCTTATTACTTTCTCAGAAAAAGAAGGATTTTACTGCATTATTTAACTAGGTTTTATGAGGATTTACTGAGACAACATTTTTCAGCTGCTCAGAGAAATAGTGATGCAATGGAATAATTTGTTCGTGAACTGTATGGCTGAAACTATTATAAATCTCAAGTAAAACCCAATCTGTGTTTTTTCATAGGTTCTAATACTCAAGTGTTTCATTTTTCAGAACATGTTATTAAGTCCTAATTTTGGTTATTAGTTCTGTATTTTTGTGGCTTGTAATTCAGGCCATCTTAGCTATTTTATCATTTTAAGAAAATTGTTTTATAAATACATTATGTCACTAGATAGTATTTGTACTCCATTACTGAGCCAATCAATCACACAAAGGGCAGAAACCTAATAAATATCAAGATCTAGCTTGGACTACTACTATACCCTCTCTACCTACTCAAACTCTGAACCAGCCAATCGTTGTTAGAATGATGCCTAATCTCTATGTTCATCTCCAACTGATGTGGAAGACAAAATCCTACTTTTTTAAGTTCCAACAAGGAGATTCAAGTTGACATTTTCTCATTTCTGAGATATGTACCAACTACATATTTGCACATAACATCCCATGTGTCACTCAGCTCCATTCTCATTTCATAGCTCCCCTTACACAGATAATTTTGTAGAGAACATCACAGTTTCAATATTGAGTGCTGCCCATTTTGCCTTCACTCAGACTGTTTTGATGGACCTAGTCAGCAAACAGTCAAATGACCTTCCAGGACTGTGCAAAATATGGGATGTTTCAAGAATTTGCACATCATATTTTCACATGGGCTAATCTTCTCTGCACTATTTTAATTTTAGTATATGTGCTGCCGAAGCAAACACAAAGCCCTACTTTTCTATGTGGATATTGATTAGTCATGGATGAGGCTTAGCTCTATTAAATCAAACTAACCTAGTTTAGATTCAGAGGTTTCTGGTGAATGGCTTCTTTGTGAAATAGAATTTGAAAATGTTTTTAAAACTTGAGGTAGAGAGGCAAGTAGCTTGGGGGATTTTCATTATTATGATGCATAGATCACTTTAGGGCCAAGGGCAAGTTGGTGCCCACTACTCTGGAAGGATAATATGGGACCTTTCACTACCTAAGAAAAGGTGCTACACAGGATATAAATAGACCTCAGGGTACAGATCTCGTAACAAAGAAGAAAGAAAATGCTGATATTTTCCTGCAACATTATTTGAACCTGTCTCACAGTTTAGAACAATCTCAACTAAAAATTGCTAGAGAAAAGGGCTTCAAAGGATAACTTACCATGAAGGTTTAAGCTAAGTCGAAGCTAAAATGTGGGCTCCACATAAGGTTTGAAGTGTGGGGGGAAGGGTCACTTTGATCACTATGTGTGTGGCTAAAGCTAGCTGGCCCAGCTGCCAGAACAGGCTACTAGCGCTTTGGGAACAATGACTGAGCATATAAACATATGTATGTGAACTAAAAAAAGTGTTACTTTGAAGTCTAAGTATGGATCACCATGAAGACTGAGGGATCTGAATCAGCAAAGGACATCCTAGTAGCAAAAGTCAGTTGTTATCAGACTGCAGAACCAGTTTCCATAGCAACAATGCAGCAACAGAATCAAGGGAAACAACTGAATGATTAGAATGTCCTTTTTTCCCTCCTCCTCACTTGTACAAGAGGACCACCTTCCTCGCACTTCAGAATGCCTAAAATTTTTGAAAAATTTGAGGAGAAGGGTCTAGGAGACAGCCCCCAGAGGATGATACCAGAGTTTCTGGTATTTATTTTATAAACTGGGCATTTCAAGACCCAAATAACTAGTTAGAAAAATCAAAGATGTGATACCATTTTTTATCCCACGTATAGGGGTCACACTTGGGATAAAATTGACAACACTGAGATCCTTAAGGATAAAGGTCTTAAAAGAGTCCTGAGATAAAGAATCCTGCACCCATTGCTATTTCTAACTAGTCTAACCTTTGCTTGATTTCTGGCTGATGGAGTGGACTACCTCACTGCCATTCCAAATCTACCTGAACCAAGCCATGAAATCTCACCTAATGTATAAGATGTAATAGTTATAATTATTTTAAACCTTAATTTAGTATAAACTAGCCTTTTAATGTATACACTTACGTAACAGAGCCAGAAGTAAGAGCATAATCTTCTGCAGTCCATCCAAGTGTGTTTTGAGCAAAAACATCAATATTTTGCTTGAGAAGAACACTGACCATCTTTGATGACTGACAGCATACGGCAAGCATGAGGGCTGTTCTAAAGTGACAAAGAGATAACTTCACCTTTAGGAACTTTAATAAAGTTACTTAAACAACTATCTGATATACTTTATCAATTCAGTATCTTGCCTGTCTGTGTAGAATTAACCATGTACATGTACTTACACACGTGAGCATCTTGGGTACTCAAGTATTCATTTTTGTAAATTACCACTGAGGCTAAATGGAAGGGAAAAAAAAGAAGTCTCTTGTCCCCCTGGAGCATGACATAGTACAAGTTGCTAATTTATTTTCCTCTGATGGGCAAGAAACTATACTGAGATCACTTAACTAAAATAGATCAAGATTTAAATGAATTCTCCATTTCTTCCCTAGTCTAAATAGAATATATTTTAATTCAAAGTCAGATAGGGGTCAGATAAGTAAAAGCTACCTTCAGGTTTAAAACAACAATATTAGTAATAATGGTAATAACTGCACTTAGAGTAGTTTCAGTTATTGATCCTGATGAGCATGTGGCTAGGCACTGAATTAAATTATATATGTACACACACATATGTGCATGTATATTTTATATATACATATGTGTGTGTGTACATATAATCTCACACACAGAAACCCTTGGTGGATATATTATTATCCTGAATTTCATATCAGAGAACATATTTGGTGATAAGTAATGTCAAGGTCACATACTTATCAAGTGGGAAATTCAACCCAGGCTTCTGGGAATCTAAAGCCTATTTCTTTTCTCTTTATCACCCACCTATGGCTTGTCTTCATTAAAGGAAAAGTTTATCCAATTAAAGCTGTCTTTTGTACCTCTGCCCATACCAATTAAAAATAAAAAACATCAAAATACACTAGAAATGAAAACAGAAAAAGCTGATGGATGAATCCATGATACCTGGGAATAGCAATTCATACAGTTGGTTGAGGGTAACCTAACATCAATATTCTTCAAAGATAGCAACTTAAAGCAAAGATTCATTGAGACATCCCATGGACAAAATGAATTTCAGCTCCTATTTATGTGAAATATAGCACTATTAAAGGAAAATTATAAAAGAAGCAGAGGCTACAAAAAACTATGAAAGGGTTAAGATGATCATAACTGAGTCGTGAAGTAAACTAAAAGTCAAAGTCCACATTTTATAAAACTTATAAAACTAACATGAAACCTTTTTAGCTTAATATAAGATCATATGACCAAACACATCAGATTACAAACATCAGTTAATATCGTAAGAGCAGGTGAATCCTTTGTACACTCTCCTTTACATTGCCCAGTCCAAATAACTGCTTTTCTATCTAACTGAAGATCGGTGTTGATATTTTTCAGTATACTCCAATAATTATAATGTCGTCTTCTTATTCATTTAATATTCCTGACTTGTATGGCTGTTACCACTCTAGAACAACACTCAGTTTAAGAAAAAAAAAAAAAGAACTAATTACTGTACCTTTTCGATCTATCAACTGCATGTATATCTGCATTTTCCATTATTAAAAATTTTGCCATTTTCAGTTGTTTTCTTTTTAGAGCACAGAGAAATGGTGTGTTTTTATCCTGTAACACAGCAAAAACAATTAATAACTGACAAAATTACGTATTTCTCAACTGAAGTGAAAACCTTATATAAAATCCTAAGAATGTAAATAGGCAATACACTGAGTAAATAAAAAGTATCTCCCTCTTTCTCACCCCTCTGTGCTTTCCCATATTGTTGCCACTTCCCTTGGAAACACCCCTCCCTCCTCTGCCTCACCACATTAACTCTGGTCAGTTCCAAAACTCACTTCAGACATTCACTGCTTCCAAGAATCATTGCTTCTGTCACAGCATTTACCATGGGGTGATACTGTAATGATCTTATTGTTTCTTATCCAAGGTAAGAGCTTCTTGTCAGCAGGGGCAGTATCTTTTATCTCTATATCCCCAAACCCTAAGATATAGTAGTAAACATTTGCAGTATTTTTTATGAATTAATGATCTGAATTATTACCTCTAAAGCAGTGTTTCTTAAATTATATACCAAAGACAATTTACCTTACAAGAAGTACTGTACCCCAACAAAAAGTTTCCATGATCAATGTGTGAGAAATATTACAAAACTCTGCATTATATGTTGAGTATTAAAGCAATCTCTTGAATTTACCTAATCCCTCTTTGACAATACATTTTTGTGACAAACATTAACACTTGAGCAATTAGAGTTTGAGAGATACAGGTTTGAAACCTTTCCAACAAAGGCAGAGAATTTCTCCAGGTGATACAAACTCACTTAATTCTCTTCTATCAATGGTGATAAGATCCCAGATGCCAATGTCTGCCACTTCTGTTTCAAAGGGGTCATTAGGAAATGGGCTCTGATTTGATTGCTTAGTATTAAATGGTCCATGGGATTTCTAGATTTTTATCTCAGCTGGTAGAAAGCTCAGTATAAAATTTTATTCTCAATGATAATGTTAATCCTGAGATCCTAATGCATATCTACCTTTTTGATCCATTTTTATTCTGATTTCCCTTTTGTTATTTAAAATTATTCTTTTTGTGAAATATTAATCAGAAATATAAATATACTGTTTCTTCATAAAAGTTCTAATAGTGACCCATATGAATTATTTCTAGCCTAAGTAAAGGCACTAAATCACTTGCATTTTTAAGGGATGATGCCGAATAGAAACATACAATGTCATCTGAAACATGCATAATCTATCCAATCATAGCCATGATTAACCTAAAAAAGCTTAGAGGCATTCTAATAGGAAGATGATTATTTATGGTATATATAAAGAAAAAGAGTTTTTAAAAAATCCATCTTCTAATCTAAGATTCAACCCAAATACTAAGGGATTAATATAAAATATAGGCTATATATTGTAAATAAATATAAACTGTCTGGAAGACCTTGAAACCTTTATCAATTATATATAAAACAGGGGTCAAATAATTATGGAGGCAAGCTAGGTGACCCGTTAGTAAAGGACCTACATGGGCACAGCAGCAAACTGGACAATCTATACCTCACATAAAGGGGCAACCTCTGTCCAGCATACCAAACAGTAAGATGGGCTCAAGGGACACCTGGACATTTCTGAAGAAAAGCCTGACACCAGATTTGATTCTTTAAAGAAGCCTGAAATCCAGATATCTGCATGGCTCCTCATTTAGACTACAGACCTTGTGTTTTTATATTTGCTATACATGTGTTTACAAATGGTTGTTTGCTGTTGTTATTTTTAGAGACAGGGTCTTGCTAAGTTGCCCAGGCTGGACTTGGAAACTCCTGAGCTCAAGTGTTTCTCCCACTTCAGCCTCCCAGGTGGCTTGGACTCCAAGCACAGGACCACTGTGCTTAGCTTCAATGAAATAGTTTTAAATATACATCTCCAGACTTTATTAGGTTTACTAAATCAAAATCTTCAGCGGAGAGCCTAGAATTGTAAATTATTATTTTAAATTTCCCCAGTTCACTGTGTTGCACAATTCTAGCTGAGAACTAATGCAGTAGACAAAAACTTTAGTTTCATCTCTCACCCACATGGCTAATTCCTGTTATCATTTGGGGATCTGGCCAAAAAGAGGAAAGAGTAAGAGGTGGAGTCATTTACAGAAAATTTCATTTAATGTTCCTGGGCAGGGGGAGAACAGGGACTAGTGAACTTAAAAATGCAACTTGGTTTTGCTACTTGTGGGCTCCTTATCTCCCACCTTCCCATCAAGATATTCTAGCTTTGGGAGCAGGGTTTAGACTCTTACCTAAGTGGCTGTTTCTGCCAGAATAGGATAATCAGTCAGTCAATTATTTGTTCTTCCCTTTTCTTGCCCACTTTATCACCACCTACTCACTGCCAATCTGGTTTCCTCAGAGTCCTCCTAAAATTGATGCCTAGGCAAATTTACCACTCACTAACTCTCAAACTGAGAATTATTATTTCCCAAGTTGAAGAGCTCCTGGTCTAAACATAAAAACTAGGAAAAAACATGAAAAAAACGCTATTCTTGGTATTGTCCCTCAATTACATAATTTTCAAATTGGCCTACATATTTCTGATCACTTTCCTTTTCCCTTTCCATTTTTCCCTCCTTAGCCTTGGCACTGAGACGTAAATCGTGTTCGTAGAAATTACTTTTTCTTAATTTGTTCATTATTATTTTTTTATTTCAGAATATTATGGGGGTACAAACCCTCCAGTTACTACATATATTGCCTTTGCACCACTGGACTCAGAGCTACCAGCTTGCCCATCCCCCTAAAAATGTGCACCACACCCCATTAGGGAACTTGTCAACAACAACAAGATTTCCAATTCCTATAAAATGAATTTCTTTTGTTGGAGCTTTGTAATAGAGCCTATTTCCAGGGTAAATATGCTTTGTTATGTTGTTCTATACTAATTAGGGAAGAAAAACTTGGGTGGTAAAGAATTTGAAAATGAAAATTTACCTTTAGTGATATCATAAATATTAATATCTACCATAAATGCATAAAAGAAGATATAACCTCTAATGCATCTTTATAAGTATCAATATTAAAAGTAAAACCTTAGATAAGTTATTTAAAATAGTTTAATTCAAGGAATGCTTGAACTTCCAAATATGGAAATTGATCTTTACATATGTTGATGTTAAAACAAATGCATTTCTAATATTTTAAAAATAAAGTTGGTTGATCTATACCTCGTTTTTTACTTCAATATTAGCCCCATGTGAAAGAAGTTTTGCTGCTATTATTAAGTCACCGTTACAGGCAGCGTAGTGGAGAGGAGTGTTACCATGGGCATCCTTAAGTGTTATTTCAGCGTCATGTTCCAGGAGAAGAGTTACACATTTCTCTCTCTGGCGTTTGATGGCCTGCCAATGTTAGACCAAAAAATAAATTGTAAATTCTAGGAATTCAGTATAAACATTTCACAGGTTTCACTTATTATATTTAAATGAGATAGATTCACTTTCATTCTATGAGTTTAAATGAGTAGGCTACTATATACCTTTACGAAAGCGGCCCTCCGTAAGCGGTCAAAGATGTTATGCCCGAATTTTCTGTCCACCAGGAAATTTACCGTCTTTGGATGGCTGCTGATGCAGGCCCAATGTAGAGCAGTCCTATGAAAGAGAGAGGATGTTTTAGGAAAGTGTAGTGCACTATCTCAAAACTTACAATTATTCATGTAATTGTAAACATTAAATAGCATGGTATTCCTGTTTTCAAAACAAGTTTTTAATTTTCTTGTGAAGAAACGACAATATTTATTAGCTCTCAGCACTCACTACATTAATCAAAGAGCAGCCTATTGGAATGCAAATACACTGACCTTTGGATTCAGTTGAACTTGGGTTTGAAACCTCCTTTAAGCTCTACCACTAGCTATGGCTTAGCTTTTCTGTGCCTCAATTTCCTCATCAATAAAGTGGAAATGAAAATCACAGGGACACCTCACAGAACACCACTGTGATGCTTACATGAGAATCTATGCTAAATATTAAGTATTTTGAATAGTTTCTAGCACAAATAACAGCTCAATAATTGTTAGATATTATAATTATTACTATGACTACTATCTAACAAAGATGACATTTTGATTAAGTAAAATGATACAATTATACCTAATTTGTGGTATGTTTTAAAGATTAGGACTACAACTGTATTTCTATGATTCTAACATGCTCATTTTCTCACATTTTATCACCTCTGACATTGGAATGCCACTGGTAATTCATGATTGATGATAACTATAACTGGTAGCATTTTAAAAATTCTCTTATTGATGCATAAGCTAATGGGGCATCATAAAATCATGATGATTTACATTAAATGAAATTAGGTATATAAACAGGTGTCTGGCAGATCTGGTCATAGGTTTGGCATTTAAAGAAATTGTAGTTTTAAAAAGTACTAGGGAAAATGAAGGCTGAAATGACAAAAAGACATTTTTTAAACAAAGTTAATTCTTATTACTTTGATTTTCAAAAATTTTAAGCCAAAGGAAATGCAGGATTCAAATGAATAGGTGTGGTTCATTTTATTCAGTACTTAGATTTATTGAATGTCTGTAAATCAGATATTTCCAATGATTAATATTATTTAAGACCGTTATAAATTTCCAAAAGGGCAGTTAAAGGTTATCTTTTACAATTTTCTACCTTCAGAAATGCTTTTGTTTGAAAGGGGGAAAAGCTTCACTTGAGATCAAGTCCTAGTATAACAATTTTAAATCTCTCAACTTGCTCATACTGGACAGGTACACATTAAGTTTTAAGGACTGAATGCCCCTTAGTGGAATATGTCTGCTACATAGTAGGTTTTCAGGTTATGTCTGATGAATAAATGGATTGAAAGAATGGATAAATATGGTTGGGAAATTCAATATTTAAAAACTCATAAAGTAAAGCAATATTTTTGAAATAGCAATAATCATTTATATTTGCGATTTTTCTTTTTCTTTTTTTGTATGTTTATTTTTCTTAAAGACCCAACTAAAATAAAATGATTAATCTATAGTTTTTTGCATATGTATAATAAATTTATATACAATGAAAATATATGCAGATAATAAATAAAATCTAGGAGCATAAATAAAAAGATTCCCATTACTTTTGAAGAGGCTACAAGTTGGCAGAAGATACCAATCCAAATTAGTTAATTAATTAATTAACAGAAAGTGGGACATTTTTTTTCCTGCACAAGACTCATATCTCTGCCCTTCCTATTATTTCACTAATAATAAACTTTTACACATACTCATTGCAGAAATCACAGAAAAGAAAAATCTTTCATTTATAATACAAATTTCTAGTAATAACACATTTTATTACATTTTTTACATATTTTCAGTTAACACGTGACAGTAGTCTGTATGTATGTATAATCAAACTGATTTTTTTTCTTACTAGATATCTTAAAGTTTATCTTCACATGTCAGCAAACATATGTATCTGTGTCACCTTCAATGGTAACATACTATTCCAACCTATGCATGAACTGAAATTTATTTATAAATCCATTATACAGGTTCTTCTTAATACCTTGCTATTTTAAGCAGCACTGAGAGAAACAAATTGCCTGGATCTCTATTTCCTAACATATTTTAATATAATATATTGGACATGATGGGTAAAGGGCATATGCATTTTTTAAATGTGGTACTTACAACCAAATTGTCTACTTGAAAGGTCATGGAACAACTTAAACTTTAATCATCACCAGCCTAAGTACCACTGCTCTTCACCCTCGTAAACGTGTGAATAGTAAACAATATTTCTTTCCTCCTTTCACTAAATTCCTTCTCTTAACAGGAACACTAAATATTTTTTCCTAAGTCTATAGGGCAATTGTAATAATTCTGTAAAAAAATACTCTTCCCAATTTTAGAATTTTGTTCTTATTGATTTAAGAGAATTCTCTGTTAAATGAAGATAAATTTTTATTTGATATACATATATATTGTAAATATTTTACAAGTATGTTTTATTTTATATTGTTAATTTTTTTCTGATATATAGGAGGTTTTAACTTTTATTTTGCTAAATCAACTTTCAGAATGTTTGCTTGTGAGGTCATTCTTAGGAAGGGCTTTGTTAACATGAAAAGGTATCCATATATGTAAAAAGGCATTTGTGTTCTTTTCTGGTACTTTCTCATTTGTCATTTGGTACAGTTAATACTTTTAATTTATATTTCATCATGAACTTATTTCTGTGATACAACAATCTAGCTAGTTAGCTAGTTTTTTTTTTTCCAAACAGTTAACAGGCATTTTATTTACGAAAAATTCATCTATTCCTTACCATATGAAATGTCACCATTATCAAGTACTAAATTCTTACATATTTAGGTGTTTCTTGATTTTCTATTCCACTCCATTCATTTATGTCTTTTCAGATGTTAGTAAATGATCAATTTGTGGAAACTAATAGCATATTTTGATATCTAGGTATGCAAGTCTTTGTTCACACCACTACAAAAAGTTCTTTTAAATTATTTTATGGATGTTATTTTTGTGTCAGACAGAATCTTACTCTGTCCCTTCGGCTAGAGTGCCATGGCATCAGCCTACCTCACAGCAGCCTCAAACTCCTGGGTTCAAGTGATCCTCCTGCCTCTGCCTCTCGAATAGCTGGGACTACAGGCATGAGCCACCACACCCAGCTAATTTTTTCTTTTTTTTTTTTTTTAGTAGAGACGGGGTCTCGCTCTTGCTCAGGCCGATCTGGAACTCCTCAGCTCATGCGATCCTCCCGGCTCGGCCTCCCAGAGAGCTAGGATTACAGGTGTGAGCCACCAAGCCCAGCCCAAAAAGTTTCTTAATGTCATCACGACAATACGAGAGAGACACCACATGCAACTCAAAAATTTTTAAACTTTAATATTTTGGTATTGGTTGATGTAGGATTAATAAACACAAAAGAGCTCACATTTTCAGTAAAATGAGTTTTCCTATTCAATGACACGAAATCATCTTCTCACTTTAAAGGCGCCTTCTAAGGTCCCTCAGTAAAGAACACATAGACATAGGTGTACGTTGATCCAAAATGGACATTGGATTCTACCCAGTGAACTTTTATCCCGGAAGTTGATACATCATAGGGATTATTTCTCCCATTATATACTTTAGTGTATAAAACATTATGTTTTCAAATGTGTACATTAAAAATAAAGTACAGTATATACTTAATTTTGTTAGTTCAATCACTTTGAAATGCCCGACGTAGTGCTCTTCCAAGGGAATTAGGAGTGGATCAGAAACCAGATGACATTTGGCTTTTGTTTTGCGCCTCATAAAGAGGGCCCAGGCGCTGGACCCCTCCAAGGTGTCCTCATCCCAGGTGCTGAGGAGCCCGCGGAGGGCACAAAGCCGAGCACCCCGGGTGGCAGGAGGGCTCGGCCCCGCGGGCTTCTCCCACACATCCCAGCCCGCCCCCGGCCGCTGGCTCACATTACCTGCCCTTCTTGTCCGTCTCGTTCAAGAGCTTTCTCCGGTGGGCAAGGAACCACTGCACTTTCGCTACATCCCCCAGGAAGACAGCTATGTGGAACTCTCCCAACTCTTTCCCTTGGATTCCGCATCCCAGCTGTGAGGAGCAGGTGTCAACTCCGTCACTCCCGACACAGCAGCCCGAACAGGCCCACTGTGTGTTGGCCATCTTCCCGCCGAGGCCAAAGGCTGCTTCCGGGTAGAGCCTACCGCCTCCGAAGACACCTCAGCTCCCCCTCAGTTATGTCCGCCTTCACAGCCCACGGCTAGGAAGACAACTCAGTCAGACAGCAACGCCGAAGACCAGACTCCGCAGCTTCGCACCTGCCACACCGGCAAAGCCGAAGCCAAAGCCAAAGCCAAGCCGTTAGACACAGTGC
Organism: Propithecus coquereli; assembly: GCF_000956105.1. Classification (NCBI taxonomy): domain Eukaryota; kingdom Metazoa; phylum Chordata; class Mammalia; order Primates; family Indriidae; genus Propithecus; species Propithecus coquereli. The sequence continues at coordinate 5,953,197 of NW_012152951.1, forward strand.
GCGTGCGCGCCTCAGACGACAACGTCACTGCGCCTGCCCAACGGCCGAGAACTACTGGGCGGCGCGTGCCGATGGCGGCTGAGGCGCGGGAGGGCCAGGCCTCACAGAGCATGCGTGGAAGGTTCCGGAAATTCCTCCACGTCAGCTCAGGCAAGTTCTTTCCTCCTTGCTCGCGGCGGTCTGGACAGGGGCGGGGGACTTGAGGGGAGCAACCTCTGCAACCCCCATCCCTCCGCGCCCCAGCGGCGCGCACCCTGGTGCCAGACGCCTCGGGCCATAGGCCTGGCTGCGGGCACAGTGCCAGAAAGCAGCTGCTCAGCTCCCATACCCGCTGCCACCAGCGGCCAGCACCGTCGACCCCACGCTCCAGGCGCAGGCCGAGGAGGAGCTGGCGCGGGGCGGTGGGGCAGTCGGGCGGAGGGTGCGAACACCCCGGGACAGCACCAGTCATTGCCTGCGCCGCCTCGGCGCGCGCGCGGAGCTCGAGGTCCGGGGCGCTGGGCACTCCTGCCATCCTGAGGATCTATGCTGAGCAGTCGGTTCCCGCCCCTGTGTGCTGCTGCCACAGCCGGGTTGACCACCGGGCTTGGCCCAGGTCTAGGTGCCTGGTCTGGGGATCAGTGATGCTGCAGGTGCAGCGAGACCGGGGGTTTCCAGGCGCCACTGCTTGCGCCCGGCATGCGAGCCACAGCCTTAACTGTGTTGCCAGTGCTGGCACTTGGAGCTCTTCTGTGGTCCTCAATGTCCCCGAGCATCCCGCCCGCCTGGCCCGAGGGCCTGCCTGACTGCGCCGACCCACGCCTGCTCCTCCTTGGCCTGCAGCTGGAGCGAGGGGGCGGCGGCGCTGGACACGCTGCAGAGACCAGCATCGAGGATGAGCAGCTACAACCTGGCACTGTGTCTACTGTCGCCAGCTCGACGTCCTGGTGTGTCCCAGGTGAGCCCCCAGTCCAGGGCGGCAGGTGCAGGGTGAAGCTATGTGGGGTGGAGGGTGGGGCGTGGGAAGGGAGGGACAGAGGGCAGGAGGGGTCTTTATATATATCTATCTCTCTCTATATATATTTTGCAATTTTAATTTTGTTTTAACAGAATGTAATTGAACATTTAGTAAACTCCCAAAAATTTAAATAAATTACTTTTCTCTGTCCTTGCCCCCAAATACCCAGTTTCTCCCTTGGTAAGCAATCTTTCTTCAGAAACCAGAAAGCATAGAAAGTTTCCTGAAAGTTGGCTTTGCATTGAGGAGAACTGCAGGACTTAAAGAAAATTAAGAAAACGGTGGCCGTTTCTGAAGGACTGGAGCGACCTGTTCCCATCAAGAGGCTTCTCCTACTCCCTGAGCAGGAGGACAGGAGGCAGCTTCAGGAGAGATGGTGATAATTGAAGCAGTGAGATCCCGGAGAAAACAGGGGAAAGGAGACTTTGGCCTACAGGAAGGGTCAGGCTAGGACTGTCCCTCAGAAGAGGGGCACCAGGAGCCGCTTGGCTTGTGAAGGTAACCTTGTCTGTCCTCACGTCGGGTAATGAACCCCTGATTTTTGTTCAGATGTGAGAGGCAGCAACTACTGACCCTGTGTTCTTATAAAATCTATTCACCCACATGGAGTGGTGGACATTGCAGCAAGTTTCTCTGACAGTCTAATAAATAATATCCTTGTAGATTTCATTTTGCGGATTTTTGTTATACACTTTAAGAAGCACTTTATCTGTTAGCATATTTAATCACTCCACACTCTTTAAGAGTTTATTAAACCATTTAAATCATGAGGTTTTTTTTGTTTGTTTGTTTCTTTTTGAGACAGAGTCTCACTGTGTTGCCTGGACTAGAGTGCCATAGCATCAGCCTAGCTCACAGCATCTCCTGGGCTTATGTGATCCTCTTGCCTCAGACTCCCAAGTAGCTGGGACTACAGGTGTGGCCACCATGCCCAGCTAAATTTTTCTATTTTTAGTTGCCTGGCTAATTATTTTTTTCTATTTTTTAGTAGAGAGGGATTCTCGCTCTTGCTCAGGCTGGTCTTGAAATCCTGACCTCAAGCAATCCTCCTGCCTCGGCCTCCCAGAGTGGTAGGATTAAATCATAATATTGTGAGGTTCATCTTCAGGAAGAATTTGCCCATAGTCACCATTTGGTAAGTGGCAGATCATGAATATTGCTTGTCTTTTAAAAGAAGTTTTGTCATTATTTGGATATGGAGAGGCAAGTAATACAGTTCAGATTAGAACTCGGGCAGGACTCAGAATTTCCTATTTCAAATTTCGGATGGGAGTACACACTACCACCTGACAAGTGAAACAACAGCAGTTGCAGGCAAGCACCAGCAGGAGGTGGTATCTTTCTAGATTTCCACTGCCTTCTAGTGGAGCCACATGGTAAGTGAAAAGCAGTCTAGTGGCAGGTCATTCCAGTTTGAGGCCAAACCATCCTGCTACCTACAACAATTGTTTTAAAATGTAGGTGTAATTATTATTCAGGAATAGTGAGGCCAACAGATCGGAGCGATTTACATTAAAAAGATAGTTTGTTATACTCATGCATCCAGAGAAGTGGACACACCACACCAGAGGAGGCCACATAGAGGAGCACCAGGCTCAGCAAGGATGCAGAGTGAGTAAAGGAAAAACGTGCACAAGAGCCTTGATTGTGGTTTCCCCAGGAAAGAGGGGTTGGGACAGGGAAGCAGGCTTAGGATTGGCTGGTTTGAATAATTTCAGTTTGAATAATTTTAGGCTCTGGGGCATAGGATCTGTCTCTAGTTGTCTGGTACCTGATCCTGGGGTGAATTGGGCAGCGGGATAGTGGCCTGGAGCGTGGGAGCCCAGGGGAGGAAGTGACGGGGGGTTGTGGACTCTGGATTGATTAGTATGTGTGTAAAAGGTAATCACAGGAGAGTTGTTTGCTGTGTCTGAGAATTGGCTAGATGTGGGAGGGGCAGTCCAGGGCCAGCAAGACCCTAAGGTGTCAAAGAATCAGAAAATATAAGGCATAGTTAATATGCTTGCCTATGATTACCCCAGATTTAGTTAAAATTTTGAGAGAAGAGTTTATGAATTCCCAAGCACAGATTTTACAATCACTGGTCTGAAGTCAGAATTAACATATCAGTTTCGAAGGCCCAGGTTATCTCACACACCTCATGAAATGTTCCTTAAAATTGAGGTCATCATGTGTTGAGACTGTACACGTCTCTGTGATATGTCTGAAAGGCACATGCTGAGTCAGCCCAGAACAACCTTTGACTGGATCTCACACAGGGTGTGAACTTTTCATACACACAGCTGCCTTTTCCCATGTTGGCATCCTCTGCCATTGCCTGTAGACATTTGGGGGATGACAGAGGCTGAACCAGAAGGTATTCCACGTTTTTAGGAATCGGTGACCTTTGAGGATTTGGCTGTGGACTTCGCCGAGGAAGAGTGGTCCCTGCTGGTCACATCTCAGAGGTGTGATGCTGGATAATATCAGTCACCTGGTGTCTCTGGGTGAGTCTTTCACCAGTCACTTTTTTAATCAAAAATAAGCAGAGTAATTTTTCATATTCCACATCCTTCTTTACCCTGATTTATACTGTCATTGCAACTGTGTACTTCCTAAATGGTAGGACAAATTGAAGAACATGATAAATATATGAGGCATAGTGGTACAAATGACTGTGATAGGTTGCATTAAAGATATTCTGTAGCATCCTACCATCAGCTTTGACATTTATCCTCTCAGGGTCATGATTTGCTCCTCTGATTAATCAATCAGCATGTTCACATTAGTGTGTGTGTACTTTTTAATTTTAGTTATAGTTATTTGAAACATCTCACTTTTGAAATCTCAATCACATGTGGTATTGAACCTATATTCAGATTTTATTCAGTATATTTCTGTCATTTTGCTGTACTAACAGCAACAACAAAAAACAACAAAAACCCAAAACCTATAGTCATAATTTTCAAAGGCAAACATGAGGATTCAGCTCCATACTAACTGCATGAATGTGTGGTTGGCTTTGTCATGTTTACCTATAATTGGCTATATGTCCCATTTGCTTTTTGAGTTTCCTGATAAATGTCCTCACTTGAAGGTAATAACTTTTGTATTTTTATCTTGAATTAGTCACTATATATTGTATGAAATAGCCATTATTTGGTAAACTCTTTGTTTCAAGCCCATTCAGCCTACCATTGAAATAAAAGATTCTATTCGGAGTAGAGCAGTAAGAATGAAGGTTATACAAATATCCAGATCAGGTACATTTTCCAACACAAATTTAACTCTGGAAGGAAGTACATTAAAGTATTTGAAATGCTCATGGTCTTCTTATTCCTAATTATTTCTTTCCCCAAATTTGATGGAAGGATTTGATGTAAGTACTACAGACGTTATTATTGGTATCCACGTTTGACAAAAAGACATTTACAAGTGTAAGGAAAAGAGCTTTTAAAAATGTGAATTTTCACTCAGGTGTCTCTGCATTTATGTTCTGACATCCTAATGTTCCCAGTTTGGAATCAATCCTCATACTTGTTAGGGATCCACAGAGGTGAATTATGAGACTATATGATTTTTCCGGTGTTTCAAATGCTTATTGGAATTCTGATCTTTACCTAGAGGAATACCTTACTTGCTAACATGTCAGTTGTGTTTTCACTTTAATTATTTCATCTTAGTGCTGTTACAGTGATGATCTTAAGCCAGTCAGATGTTCTGATTAGCAGACTCTGTGTTGGGAGGGTGATATCTTTAATCATTAAAAATGAGGAAAGTAATTAACATCCCTTAATGACTATATGGTAGATGCAGACTTTAAAGACAGTGATTCTGAAACTTTTTGGCCTTAGGGTTCTTTTTACTATTAAAAATTATTGCATAGAGTTAACCAGCACCTTGTATTGGGTATTTGTCATTCTCTTGAACCTTTAAAACATTTTACTACGTGTGTGTATAGTTATGAATAATAGGTAGAATTTGTTTTCATGTCCTAAAATTTAGTATAAATGACTATACACTGTGTATATCATTCAGAAACTTTCTTTTGTTGTTTAGCAATTATATTTTTTATATCTACATTGACCCAAGTAGCTCTGATTTAATTTAAGTTCTTCATGGGATTTCATCGTATGACTGTGACAGATTTAATTAAACTCTTTTCATGGTGATAAAAATAAAAATGATTGTGGATTCTAAAGACCTTTTGTTTAAGTGGGCTAAATCTATTGATATTAAGTATATTAGCAATTAAAACTGAAAAATTTAAGATACAAGCGTGCACACCATACATTCCAATAGCTATTAGTATCCACCGTATTGTGACCCATCAACCATTAGAGAATATTATGACACATCAAGTCTCAGAAAAACTCCACTGTACTCTTATAAGAGAATGAGAATGAAAATGACAAATGTCATTTTTTATTGTTTAACCTCTTGGACCCCCTGAATGAATCTGAGATTCTCAGATCACAATTTAGAACCACTGTTTTAAACCATATATATAGTTTATGGGTGTCATCTGATGAATGACCCCGTGATAAAGAAATGGTCTTTAAAGTTTCACTTCTATGTGTGTTTTTCTTTCTTGCTCTTTATTTTCACTTGTCTTAAAAAGTTTAAATTCAACCATTTTGTTTATAAAGATGAAAGTATTTTTGATATGTAGTCATTTCGTATCTCTTGGCACTCTGAATTCTTGTGTGGACTTAGACTTATCCTCTTTTTACATGGGAACAATTAAGTCACTTAAGACCATTATTTTTCAGATAAATTTCTGATGTTTATCCAAGACTTTCAGTGTGGTTTAGGCTGGAGCTGGAACCTGGAAATGTGGAAGGAAACCCCGCTCCCAGACCCCTCCCCAGGGAGTGGAACCTTCTCCATCTTGTGCCCAACTGTAAAGAGCGGCAGTTGAAAGCTGCCTGGCACCAGTCAATGGGGTGCTTCTACTTGGGGACTCCAGCCTGAGTGGCCACCTTTGGCTTTTTAAGGACCCTTGTGCTGCCCCCAAAGAAGAGTTGTGCTCTGCTCGAGTCCAGACGGAGGCCAGAGTGGCTGACCTCACTTTGGTGGGGGACAGAGGTATCCTAGTGGCTTCTGATTCAGGTGTTATTGAATTATGGGAGTTGGGTGAGAGTAAGACACTGTCAGCAAGTTCTGCAAGTAGGAGCATGATGATCTTGTGTCTAGAGTCAGTGTCCTGAGCTCTGGCACACGGGATGTCAGTGGTGGCAAAGATTTTTGCATCTAGATTGGAGACCCTGCTCAGCAAATGGCTGTGAATTCATGCTGAGCAGGTCACCTATGCTGCCGCCTCTCCCCTCTAGGACTCTGTTTCTCTCATGCAGTGTGGACAGTAGCACTTTGCCCTGTGATACCCACTGTCACAAGCAGGCATCACGGGGGGCTGCAGTGTCTCTGGCTGCCTTCCTACCCCCTGGCTTGGCAGCTGCAGCAAGGTGAAGTCTCTGCCTTTGGTGATGAGACTGGGACTGTCTCCCTTGTGGACACCAGCCTGGCCCCTCTCAGTGCCGACTGCTCACTTGCTGTGCTGGACTCAGGCCTTTCCGAGGTGTTTAGAAGCTGAGCCCACACAGACTTTGTGAGAGATGCTACTTGGTCCCCACTCAGTCACTCCCTGCCTTTACCCCGGCGGGCTGGGACCATCAGGTCATCCACCATACTGTGCCCACAGAACCTCTCCAGGCACCTGGACCTGAGAGTGCCGCTGAGTAGATTGGATTGAAGACAAAAAGCAAGTTCCCCATGAATATTCATTTCTTTGCCCCTTCCCCCTCAGCTTGTGACAGCGTAGGAGCCTTCTGCGGTGTGTGGATACTCTAGACCTGCTCAGTAAATAGGCATGGTCTCTCGGCCTGAGCGAGGCTGGATTCTGGGATCCTGCAGTCACAGGGAGGAAAAACTTCCTTGAAAATGTGCATATATGTGTGTCTGAGTGTGTAGGTCTATAGTTTTTGGTGGTGAGCGGAATAAAAAAAATCCATCTCTTACCTTCCCTAAGCACTGACCCTCCCTTTTCCCAAGGAAAGTTGACAAGAGGGTTTTATGCTTCCCTTATGTAGCTGTCTGTCAGGAGTGGCCAGGTCTGGGTGGGGTATGGGATGTGGGCATCTCTGGATTCTTGGAAGCAGATCTTATGCTACTCATAGAGATAGGGTCAATTTTATTTTTGATAACACTTAATTTACCATTATCATGGGAAATGCTTCCAATCATGAAAATTCAGCCCAGCTCACTTTGAGGAAGAGGCAGGACACGCACAGTGTCACACAACTCCTTGCCATCAACTGGAATCAGAAGTGCATTTTCTGGCTGAATAAAAAGTTTGGCTGCTCCTCTTCCCCCACTGCTAATGGCATCGTGTCTACCAGAGAGGAGTGTTTGTGTCATAGATGCCATAGAGCTAAGTTTGGGGATGATGGAGAGTTTAAAGGCATTTCAGCTAGGTTAGAAAACTGACACACGGATACAAAGAAGAAATCTTTGTCGCTTTTCCCACCAGAAAACAGCTGGGGCCTGACCTTTTCTGCCTCTGGGCCCCTTTTTCTGGATATAGAAAGTCTGAATGCTTTGTAGACACCTAAGGTTTTTAATTCCAGCATCCAGAAGTGAATCAGAAATACTGGTTGGTGAAATAAAGAGTTTATTGTTTTAAAAAAAAGTAGAGTTCCTTGCTTTGCAGAAACAAAAAGTTCAACTTCAAAAAGACATGGAGGTTCACTTGCAGCTACTGTTTGTTTTTCCTGTTTATTAATTGTCTAATCCATTCTGATTTTCTACTTATGAAAAGCTTACATATAATATGGAGTTGTATAAATATGTAAGTGTGTGTAGAAATAGATTATTTCTACTATCTGAATGATAGGAGTTCAGGAAAACTGTCTCATAATCTTTGTTCCTTAATCGACCTAAGTCTCTCTCTCTGTCTTCGAATTGGCATATGAACTGGGAAACTAATTTAGCCATATACCATGTGACCTTGTGAATGATGATAAACATCAAGGAAATTGTTAAAAAATGGAATAAATGGTAGGCTTTGTTTTTTCTATTGACTTAAAGGTGAATTGTATTTATTTAAGCAATAAAATGGGAACATATGGAAAGGAAGCAATGACTGAGAAGAGGTCTAAAAATGTATCTAGCCTTCATAGTTGCAAAAAATATTCCCAGACAGAGGAATCTGTTTATTATACTTTCATGTATGCTAGTTTATCTGTTTAATTCAAACATTTGTAATTTATAATTCTATTTTGACCATTTTAAATATTTTTGAAAACAAATATAAATACTTTCACATAATTTTTAAAATCACCACTCTAAAATATTTCTGTCAAATCAGACCTTTACCTTATATTGTTTATTATAAAGTATGGTAAGTTTTGGCATGTATGATTTTATTATATAAGTAGCAACAATCCTCAGCCAAACAGAGTGGAAAGCTGAGTTCTGTACATTGATTTTTAAAGACAAAATTTTCTAGACAAAAATCTAGAGATAAAAGTAAAAGTAGATGAGGCCTCCCACCCCTTACTAAGGTATTAAATTACTTTGTGTAAATTACTTTTAATTTATCTAATTAATTTGATGAATTTATCTGCATTAACATGATGGAATTCTGTCATCTCTTTTGGTGTCATAAAATGCTAAGTAATGCCACTTTAGGAGACTGGGATGAATCATTTAAACTTTCCGGATTTTAATTCCATTATCAGTAGATAATGGGGCAAAAAGTGGGTAATTACTTATACTTTATATCCCCTGCCTATAAAACTTTATCGTTAATTGCATGTGAAATTTGGGAAGCATCTCATTTTCCAGAATTTCATACCAGCAGCTCGACGGTTTCACTCTGCTCCTTGTGTTGTGGCAAACTTTGGTTTTAATGAGCACCCTCACTTTTTTGATATCCCAGGATCCAAATGAAAAAAAAAATGATAAAAGAAAATGAGGAAAAGAGTAGCTTAGTATGAAGAGGGGAAGAGGGGAAGCCCCACAATGTCACATCCTCTGAATCTGCCTGTATAAGGTAAAATCCGGGTGGTCAAGACAGAAGAGGACACATTTTGTGTCTTTGTATTTTTATTTCTGTTTCTGCCAATCAAACAGAGTGAAAATTCATATTAGATAGTGAAGAGTGGATGAACAACAAACGCACAAAATTAAGAAGGGCCCTTTTTGAAATTTTGTAAAATTTTGTTTCATTCACTTAAACAGAAACGAAGCAGAATTTACAAAAATATCCATGATAAAATTATAATAATTATGTTATAATTATATGATAATCATATATAAGGATAAAACACAAAATATTTTAATGACTAAAATTATGACAATTAAACTGGGTCAAGTGATAAAAATCAATGAAAGGAAAAAAGTTGTTTTTACTGAAAAAAAGTAATAACAATAATTCTTGGTATGAAACTTTAATTAAAGGTTGAAGAACAAAGTAAGAAGCACAAAAGTAATGAAATGGAAGTACCAGAAAACCTGTGTGATGATGCCACTGATGACGATGACAAAGATGGATCAATTCAGCAAGGAAAGATTGGAAAAACTGATAATCAGCAATTTGCTGGGAAGGAGAATAAAGAATGGGATAGGTAAGCCTGTAGCAGTATTTAACAGTACAAAATTATTACTGTATTATAAAACTAATCTTAATTTGGGCTAATATTCATGATTAATAAATTTTATACTTTTACTAGGGGTATTCAGCCTTACCTAGAAATCAGAAAAATGCAAATTAACAATGATATACCGTTTTTCCAATCATACTGATAATTTTTTTAAAAAATAATAACCAGTGTTGGGAAGTGTCAGGAAAATAGCAGTCTCATACACTGTTGGCAAATGCAATTGGTAAATCCTTATTGAAGGGTAATTTAGAAGCATCTATCAAAATTTCAAATACGTGATTCCTTTAACCTAACAGCTTCATTGCTGGAACTAGATATTACAGGAAAACATGGCTTGTACAAATACACAAACATAGATGTTAAGGTCATTTATCATATATTATATGTAACATATAATAGTCCTATATATATAAAATATATATAACATATGTTAAGGATATATAATATGTGTATGATAAAGATATAAATTTATCTGTTTTTTGAAGCAGGGAATATACATTTCCTTGTATGTGCTTGGTACTTCACAACTGTCTTCTGAATACATGAATTGATACGAGGACAGGGTGGAATTTTATAATTTTTTTCATTCTTTGTTAGTAGAATTATTAGAAAACATTGGCTTTTCTATATGGATTTTTTTAAAGTGGTGTTCCGGCCTTGCACTTGAAGGGAGTAAAGACAAATGAAAATAAAAGCTGGACCTCAGAAGAATCTGTGATGACATCAGTGTTTGAGGAGACCAGCTTATTAACTGGTGGCCTACTGCAAGTGGATGATGACAGGAGTTTAAGTGTAATACATCAAGATGAGGGAAGGTAAAATCTATACATTCTTTATTTCCCTGTGAAGGGATGTTAGCAGTGATTCCTTTTTTCTGGAAATAGAATAGTGTAGTGTGCCAAAGCTAGAGAATACTCAACTGAATCGGTGCTGTTGAAAGATTGATTAAAATGAGGACTAGTGACTTTGACAAAGAGCAATTTCAATAAATGGTAACCATGGAACCTTTACTGTAGTGAATAAGCGTCGATAACTCGAGTTGACAACTGAAGAGTTTGTGCTGGAAGAGGCAATAGAGAAGTGGGTAGTAAGTGAAGAAGAATGTGGGATTCAAGGGAGTTTTCTTTCTATTTTTACTTTAAATTAGAAGCTATTGGAGTATGTTTGTGTGCTGTTGGGAATGATCCAGTAGAGAAGAACATGTTTATGAAATTTAATTTTCTTTGCATGTCTAAGCATTAGAAAGGTCGGTATGTTATCTTTCAAAGATTTGTGGTAAACTAATTGTCCATAGTACTTCACGTATAGTTTTATGGTAATTGGTTGTTTTTTTCAGAATTGGTTCAGAAATGAAATATTGTAATATAACTGAACATGCAAATGATAACCTAAAAGTTAAGCTGTCATATATAAATTTTTAACAATGATGTAATAATAAACATATGAACACTTAGGCCATGCTGAACAGAAAACATTCCTGGATAATTGTATATGTTACAGTACTTTAGATGGTAGCATCATGAATAGCTATGATTTTGTAAGGAAATTTAAAATATCAGGTGTATGAGCTTTATAGTTGTTTAGATTCTAGGGAAAAGAGGAGAATTTGTTCATGTATAATAGAAAAGCAAACTATTGATAATCTATTGCAGATTATTAGTTTGTGATTATAACTTCTACAGTATAAAAAGCATGTTTCCCTGTACCAACAGTGTCATTGACATATATTGTGTGCTCATCAAGTATGTGTTAAATGCATGAATAGACAGTTGAATAGATGAGTGAATGCCTGTTGATGAATTTCTTTAGAAATAATTCTTAGTTTATTGAAAAGAAATTGCCTAGTTATAAAGTTTTTATTTAAAAAATAGTTGCAATATTCAGAAATTATTATTTATAATTATAGCCAGAAATAGAATGATTATATGGATTCCTCTGCTGTCGTGTCTCTTAAAAACACTGAAAAATAAATATTGCTTTCACAGCATATTGTGAAATACATGGTTTGGAGCTAGATATCTTGGGTTTGAATGCTGGATCTGCTACTGACCAGCTATGTGGGTTTGGACAAGCTACTTGGACTTTCTGTTGCTATTTTCTTTCTTTTTTTTTTTTTTTCTTTGAGACAGAGTCTCACTTTGTTGCCCGGGCTAGAATGAGTGCCGTGGCATCAGCCTAGCTCACAGCAACCTCAAACTCCTGGGCTCAAGCAATCCTACTGTCTCAGCCTCCCGAGTAGCTGGGACTACAGGCACGCGCCACCATGCCCGGCTCATTTTTTCTATATATTTTTAGCTGTCCAATTAATTTCTTTCTATTTTTGGTAGAGACGGGGTCTCGCTCTTGCTCAGGCTGGTCTCGAACTCCTGAGCTCAGAACGATCCGCCCGCCTTGGCCTCCCAGAGTGCTAGGATTACAGGCGTGAGCCACCATGCCCGGCCTATTTTCTTTCTTTATAAAATATCTAATATGTTATCTACCTCACAGAATTGTTGTGACTATTAAATTGAGTTTCACACATGTACAGTGCTTAGAATAAAGCATAGTAACTGCATAGTAAATCCTGAAAACGCTAACTAGTATCATCATTTCAAAAGGTTTTCCCTCATATAAGGACTTAATATTTTCTAAATAGGTATCTGTGCCAGTAAAAAGCTTGTCTTTTCTGAAAAGGATAATAGCAACAAAAAAAACCTGGTATATTTATTTCTATTAGATAATGCAAGTAATATGTTTTTCCTAAGTGCAGAAATTTTATATTAAAAAGCAATAGTTATAGATATTCTTTGTATTTTATTTAATGTATATTTGTTATTTACCTAGAATGAATTGTTTGTCTTTTTAGGTCTGCAGAGGAAACACCTGAGGAAAAGAACACGGTATTGTAAAAAATAAATTATCAAAAATATTATTGTTAAAAATACATTATAAAAGGTAGGGTGAAAAAACAGAGAATCTTTTTTGTGAGGACATTGCCTTTGAAAAAGTGATTAAGAAACAATAGCCATTGATATGTGTATCCTTTTAACAAAAATCAGTTATTTTATGAAGTATCTGTGTTGTTGCTCATATAAAAAGATGTATAATTACCATTTCTGTACATTTAGTATGTGCTATAAATATTTTGGGGACATTTTGAAATAGTGTCATTTATTTTATAGGTCAAAACGCAAATACTTGCCAGGGATGACCTTGATGTCTTAACTCAGTCATCTGAAATAGTCTCAGAGGATTGTGAGTTGCCTTCCTGGAATTGCAAGAACTTTATGTCGCTCATTGAACAACTTGGAATGGATTGTAAAGGTAGGACCATGGCATAAGTACATGTATCCTGTAGTAGTGTATGCACACATTGCTCAGCACTGCACCATAAAGCACTCATACTTTTTCTTATACTCATATAAGAAATATGCTTTGTGTTAAAATAGAATAACTGTGGTATATTGTACACTCAGCCCAAATTCCACTGTGCTTTTTTTTTCTCAGTGCGAGTGGCACTCCCAGCGTCTTTGTTGGCTCTGCTTCTCTCCTATGCCTTTATCCAAGTTCATGTTACCATTATCTCCCAGCTGGAATACTGCAATAACCTTAGAACCGTTTTCTCTGCTACCCCACCTCCTGAAACCCTGGTCTACTCTGTAACCATAGTTATATATTAAAAAAAAAAAAAAATACAGATCTGATCATGTTACCCCCTTGCTTAAAATGCAACTACCACTTCTCACTGCTATAAGGTTAGAGATCTCAGTCCTCTGGTTTTATCCTGCATCATTCCATGCCCTTCTTACTCTCTGGGTCCCAGACCCTGTCTTAGGTGTTTGTACCTGCAGTCAGTAGCTTTAGTGGGGTATAATTGATGTATGGTAAACTGCACATATATAAAATGTACAATTTGATAAGTTTCCGTGTGTGTATACACATGCGAAGCCATTACCGTAATCAAGAGAGTTAGCACATCCATCACAACAGTCTCCTCATGCCCCTTTAAATTCCCTTGTTAAAAAAACTAATAAATTGTTTTCCGAAGTATTTGTACCATTTTCCATTCCCATCAGTAGTATATGACAGTTCTAGTTGCTCTGTATTATAACAAATACTTAGAATTGCCAGTTATTTTTTTTGTTTTTTGTTTTTAGCCATTCTGATGTGCATGTATTCTGCATATCATTATGGTTTTAATGTGTATTCCCCTAATGACTAATAAAGTTGAACCTTGTCCCATGTGCTTATTTTCCATCTGTACATCTTCTTTAGTGACGTGTTTCTTCAGATCTTTTCCCATTTAACAAATTAGGTATTGTATTTTCTTATTTGTTGAGTTTTAAGAGTTCTTTATGTATTCTGGATACTATTCCTTTATTAGCTATCTGTTTTGCAAGGTTTATTTTTCAGTTTGTGGCTTGACTAGTCTCTTAGGATCTTTTGAAAAGCTGAATTGTTTAATTTTGATAAAGTCCATTTTATCTGTTTGTTCAATTATGGATTTAGCTTTTTGTGTCATATCCAAGAAATCTTTACCTAGCACAAAGTTACAAAGATTTCTCCTATGCTTTCTTTTAGAAATTTTATAGTTTCAGTTCTTATGTTTAGGTCTATGCTGCATCTTCCTTTTCGTTTATGATTTGAGGTGTGGATTCAGACTTCCAGGTTCATCGCTGCGACTCAGGGAGTGTGGTAAACTCCACCTCAGCTTTTTCTCCCTGTGTCATGGCCTGGAAACTCCATCAGGGCAGGGAGCTGGGGCATTCCTAAGGCTTATTTCATTTGTTTTCTGTCTTTCAGGGGTCATTGTCTTCAATTGGCTCAAGTCCACTGTCTTGAAAATCACTGTTTTATGTATTCTGTCTGTTTGGTTTTGGTTGTTTCAGATGAGAAGGAAAATCAGTACCTATTACTCCATTGTGGCTGGAGCAGAATGCAATAGAGCTTCAGCACATGCTGTCGACTCACTAGAATGCTTTTCTTCCCCCTTCGCTTAACTGCTTCCTTCTCATCCTTCACTTCTCAGCGTTGCCATGTCTTCCCTGGGTGCACTAGGAATCAAATTCTCTTATGTGATCACAGAACTCTGTTTTCCTATAGCATCTGTCTGAATTTATAATTGTCACTTTTTTTTGTTTTTGTCTTCAGTACACTTTAAGCTAAACAAGAGCAGAGGTCTTGTCAGTTTTATCTGCAGAGCTTAATATAGTCCACTTTATGCACACTCAATAAATACTTGTTCAGTGTATGAATGAGTGAATGTTAAAATGCATAGTCCTTTATATCCAAAACGTACTGATATATTTTATTTCTAACGTTTTATTCTCCCCGAGACAGATTCTGTTAGCCTATTGAAAATCCAGGATGCAGTTCTTTCATATGAAAGATTAATAGAACTTAAAAAAAATCACTGTGAACAACTTACAGTAAAAATTAAAAAAATGGAAAATAAGGTTAGTGTACTACAAAAGGAGCTATCTGAAACAAAAGAGATAAAATCACAATTAGAGTACCAAAAAGTTTCTTGGGAGCAAGAAGTCTGCAGTTTGAGGTATGATATCTTTCTTTTAAAGAAATATTTGAACTTTTACTTTATATTTAAGATATGTAGGAGAATTTTTGTAATTATTGATTTACCTTCTGGGATTTAACAGGGGAGAAAATGTCTTAATCTTATACAATGTGAAATTTTTAGAAATAATATAATGAGTTTTTAACTTGAATATTTCTACCACTAATTAAATGCATATTCTTTTAAATCATAATTTTATTGGCTATATAGAAGTCTACCATATAGAAATCTCATTATTTAACAAATTATATTTTGGGTTTTAAAATTTTTGTATTATAATTAATGCTGCAAGGAACATCTTTTTTGTGTCTTTTTTACATTTTTAATTATTTACTTCTAATAAATTCTTCAATATAGCATTATTTGGTTAAAGTATAAGAATGTTTTAACAAAGGTCTTTGATCAATATTTTTAAATTGTTCTTAAGAATGTTTGTATTAATTTACAATTCAACCAACAGAGTAAGAATATGCCATTTTTCTCAATGCAGAATAATTTTTTAAGCATTGTTTTATTCTTAATATGCATGGAATAAAAAGTAAAATGGGAAATGATTACTGATTAGCTTATTCAACATGTGTTTACTTATCTTATACAGATAAAATTAATTTGAAGTTCTGTGTTGAAAATGCATATTATTTTAATTATTTAATTAGATATTAGATCTTATTCCAAAGTGACTTTAAAATTCTTTATAAAATACATAATAATCAGCAAGATAAACTGAATGTATTACCAAAAGAAGAAACATAAGAAGTGTGAAGTAACAGATGTTAAAATCCTTAGCCTAGTCTTGGTTTATAGTAATCTGCAGGTATATGCTGTGTGAAAGACCTCTGAAGGTGCTTCTTTTACACTGTAAATCATTTTTAGGGATACCTGCACTATTTCATGAAGATTAAAATTTATTTCTAGTGAATTTATAAATTCGTTCATAAAAAGTAACTTCTTTTAAATTAATTACCTGTAAATCATCTATCCTAATTGAGGAGTATTTATGACTGGTCAGGAAAAAAAGGTAATTTTCAACTTACAATTTAACTGTATAATTTTCAATATCTTTTTCATAATATTTACCAGAGTGACTAGTATCAGAAACTTACCAATTGGCACAATGTTCTTTCATCACTACTTTTCAAGTATATATGTCCTTGGAAGAATTGAAGTGAGAAACTAAAAACATGAGAACTAGAAAAAAAATTTTCAAGTACATAGAAATTTTTTTAGAACAATAAGCCAACACGTGAAGAGCCAGGTCAGAAAATGATTTTTTTTATTTTATAACAAAATGAATTTTAAGGTAAGTTATTTAATTTCAGATTTACCTTAAAACAAGAAGAAGAGAAGAAAAGAAATGCCTATATGCTGTATGAAAAAATCAGGGAACAGTTAAGAAGAAAAGAAGAGGAATATAGCAAAGAAGTTGAAGTGAAACAACAACTTGAACTGACTCTGAGGACACTAAATATGGAATTGAGGACAGTAAGAAATAATTTGGATCAGGTGAAAATTTTATAGTTCTAACTTTATTTCATCAATAATACTTACAATAGTCCTATGATTTGATATATGTTATTTGCGTTTAAAACAAACCAAAAAGGTTATCTCGTCTTAAAAATGAACTATGACATTGATAGCTAAAATTATTTATTATAAATCTTGTCATCTAATGGATGTTCAGTATATGTTTTCCGAATGAAGGAATGGAGGGTAAGTTGAATTTATTTACTAACATAAATGTTAATTTAGGTATTTTTATATTAGAATACAAGCAAAATAGCTTTGAACCTATAATGAAACTATTCTAATGTTTTGTAAAGAAATTTTTTTCACAATACTGTATTTACTGTATTTAAGAACTTTTATTTTTGCTCTGATGAATTTAACTCTGCCATTTATGCAATTAAAATTTGAGTAATTCTTGAGGGATAAAGGTCCTTGCATTTTAATAGGCTCCTTACTTTTAACAGTTTTTTTTTTTTTAAGATTCTGCTTTTAATTAATGCTTTGGACTTTTTTTCCAATGCTGTTAGACCAAAAACTTAATATCTCTCCAGGTTATACAAGAGCGAAATGATACCCAGAAACAACTTTCTCAAGAACAGAATGCTAAAATAATGCAAGATGAGATTCTGAACAATCACCTTTGCAAACAAAAGAACCTAGAAATGGCTCTAAAGAAAATGAATTCTGAGGTATTTTCTTTAGTCATTGTCACATATCTGTTTATGTATTTGTATGTGTGTATATTTAGAAAAACAACTATATGCATCTTGGAAAGTATAGAGGATTTTTAAGCGATATATGTGTGTATATGTATTTTGGGATGGGAGTGGGGTGGTATTTTTGGCCCATTGCAGACAGCAATGTTCTCGATTCAGCTCCATTTGTCTGCAGCACTCACAATGGCCTCATCCAAAGAAGAGGCTTTTAATATTTTCTAAAGGAATTGATGAACTTACCATTATCTCAAAACCCTTGCTACTAACAATAAATGTTCTAGTTTTTGGAAGTTATTTTATTCCCTTGATATATTAATGGAAAAGTTAGTTCATTATTTCCTCTGACAGGTAAGGAGGAAACTGATAGCCAGTTCATAGACCATATTTTCGATGTTATTCTCCTCACTTTTGAGAAGAATAACAATTTCTTCCTTGTGGTATCTTATTTCAGTATGAGGAGCTTTGAAAACAATGGTATGCCATAATATATACTGAGTAATAATTTATTGGTAAGTATCTTGGTCCTAGTAAAATAGTTAACTGTTTTTCCCTTATTTTACATTGATTACTGTTGCAAGCATTATGAACAGAAAACAAAAGGTATTGCAATAGCAAATATTCTCATGATTTTCTAAGAGCTCTTCAAGTAAGATAAAATTATATTTTATATATTTTAAATATTATATTTTAAAATTATTTTATATATTATATTTTATATAAAATTTATATTTTATATTATTTGCCATTAGTGTTTTGAAATAAAAGACATCTTTAATATTTATATATTTACACCACAGAAGTAACCCTGATTTGGTAGATGATCACTGGAAGTAGAGTCAGAGAGCTGGGGAACATCCTGCAGCTTGATTTTATTTTTAACCTCTCCTTTTCAGAATTGTGATAACCAAATGAATTCATTGATGTGTATAGAAGTGCTTAGTACAATGCCTAGAATTTGTCAATAAATGTAATTCTTATAACTGATTATAAACATGTCAGAAAAGTAGAGTATCTATAGAATATTCTCAGGAAATAGGAACTTAAAGAAATTTGGGAAATTTCATCTGTACAAATATATGCAGAGCTAAGACTCTTACTATAAGGTAGTGTATAGGTCAGATATCAGAATGTAAACTCAATTTTTTAATGGAATCAAATTTATTAATGTTTTATTTTATACCTTAGAGTTTGTTGTAATTCAGAGAAAGGTTTTCCAATTCTGAGATTCTTAAAAATTCTCTAGTGATTTAATTTTTACTTTCATGAATTCATTATCTTCAAATAAAGTTTTGAACTTTTGGGAATTTATGCTCTATAAAGTTTAAGGTTTTGATCCAACTTTTTGTCCAGTTGGAGATCCACTTATTGTAGACCTGTCATTGTATAAATGTACAGGGTATTCTTTAATTTCAGAGAAAATCACAATATGCCTTTTTATTGAGTGCTAGCTAAAAGGGTTTTTTTTTGTTGTTGTTTTATTTAGATTTCTCATAGTCATGAAAAAGATCTGTTACATAAAAATCGCATGTTGGAGAATGAAATTGCCGGGCTGAGACTGGAAATAGACACAATAAAAAAACATATACAGGAAATAGAAAAGAAATATTTCAAGGACATTAAAATGGTGAAAGAAAAGAATGATGACCTTCAAAACACCATGAAACTGAATGAGGAAGCGTTAATAAAAACAGTATCCCAGTATAGTGGACAACTGCATGTTCTGACAACTCAGAACATGATGCTGAATTCTAAACTGAAGAATGAAAAACAAAACAAGGAAAGACTGGAAACAGAAGTTGAATCGTACCGTTCTAGACTGGCTGCTGTGTTACGTGATCGTGATGAAAGTCAGATATTAAAAAGACACTTAGAACTTAGTTTCCAGAGAGCACGAGACGAATGGTTTGAGTTACAGGATGAGATTAATCGTGACATATCTAACCTAAAAGATAAAAATGTGAATCTTTCTCAGCAACTTCCTAAAGCTAAATGTAAATTCGATAGCCTAGAAATTGAGCTCAGTCACACGAGAGATACTGTCCGACAAAAAACTTCGGTTTTAGAGCTTGTACAAGGAGACCTTAGCCAAACGCAGTGTCAAATGGAGGAAATCGAACATATGTATCAAAATGAACAAGGTAAAGTTAAACACGTGGGAAAGGAATCTGTAAATGAGGGATTGTCTCAACTACACAGTGAAAATACGTTGCTTCGACAGCAACTGGAAGATGCTCACAACAAAGCTGATGATAACAAAAAGAAATTAATTAATATCCAAGACCAATGTCACTCTGTTGTAAAAAATCGTCAAGCTGAAGGTGAAAGGCAAAAGCTTGTGCTACAAGAGAGAAATGAGTTAATCCATGAGTGTGATCAGTTGAAAGAAAGACTGCACCAATATGAAAAAGAGGAAGCAGAAAGAGAAGTAAATATCAAGAAATATAAATATTTTTCAACTTCTCTGACAAAATTTAAAATAATATTTGGTTATGGCTAAATGTTGAATCTAGTTGAATATAAAAATATATAGATTATAAATGTATTTGCTATATCAGCACAGAAACATACCTTCTTTCCAGCAAATAAGAGCTGAGAGTTGTTTTACTTTGAGTAAAGACATTGTGTCTCCTGTGAAATTTTAAGAGGTTAAGTTACAAATTATTAATAGATATAGACTAATATTAATAATGTATTCTTATACTGCTAATATAATAGTTTTAATGTCTTTATGTTGCCACATTTTAAGACCATAATGAAGCAGACAAGCAGAAATTCTCGTACCTGAAATGAGTATTTTGGAATTAAGTGGATTACTTCGACAGCTAATTCCAGACTTTTCAGATGAATGGAAGTGTATTACTGTACCTCATAATGACTTTCCATCAGTAGCTTTTCATATATCTTAGTTACTATAATTTTATTTTTAATCATGTCAATTTGACTTAAATCTAAAAGTATTTCAATCTCAAATTATGTATTGTTATGACTCTGAATTCTTTAAAGGCAGCTGCTTTTTATTAAATCATAATTTGGGACAAATATGGTGAACTTTAACAAAACTATATTTGATTTAATCTTCCCACTGGAATTTATAATTTACTTTGAATATTCTTATAAATAATTTGCCCATTATTTTCATTTCAAGGCCAAATGACCATCATTTGGATATACCGGATATGACTTTGTCCAGTACAAGAATAGTTGTAGCTATCCGTGATTTATTAGTTTAGCATTGGGTCCCCGTTTTCAGAACAGTGAGGGGTGGCAGGATTCACATCTAGCAGAAATGCAGTGAGTAGGGGAGAGAGTTGTAGGAGCTTGAGGTCAGAGAGGGAAGTAGAGGCCAGGTTACCTAGAGGCTTGAAGACCATTAGAATTTTACCTTTGTTCTGAGATAGGAATCTATTGGAAGGGTTTGAGCAGACGACTGAATATGTGAGGAACTCTGAGGTTGATTTGGGCTTTTAATGAAGAAGAGGAAAAATATTTCGCAGTGTAGAATTTGCCACCACCAGTCCCACCCACATACTTATTTCTTTTCAAGACTCCGGTTGGTTGTTAAGCATTTCACAGTCACAGGTGACGAATGAATAATGGGCTGAATCTGTTGTCTGAGTGACAGAATACCAACTTAGCAGGAAGATAACACCTCTGTGACCTTAACTGTAAACGGGAATGTGTGCACATGAGGAAAAGGAGGTTAATTGGTGTATGTTGGTGGTATTTTTCAAAGTATATATGTAAGAGTTAAATATTATTAGCATGATTAATAAGGTGATTTATAACATCAGTAACAAGATTATCTTATCAGGTAGTTCTGAGACAACGTCAGCAAGAGCGGGGCGTTACCCTAAAAAATCTACCTGGGTCAGATGCTTCACTAGAGGTTGCATCACATAGTCACACTCATGTAGAAGATGAGACAGAGGATTCAAAGAAGAAATTAGATCAAAGCAGAGGCCAAGTACGTATTGCATTTAACATGTCAACAGTGAATCAGTAGCTGGGTGAATAACAAAGTGTTTTAGCACATTAATTTCTGTGGCAGCTTTCTTTTTTATTTTCGTAATTAATTTTATTATCTTTGTAATGCACTTATTTCATAAAGCCTGACTTTCATTCTGCCATTTTTTAAATGATTACATTTTTTCTCAATATTTACCCTTAGGAATGTTGAGAATCATACATCCTTTCTAACATAAGCTGAGAGACATTTTTTCTGTTAAACAGTATTCTTTAGTGATTTCTCTATTGCCATGGTGAGGCAAGCTAGATTAAATTAGAGGATAATGTTGAAAGGAATTTTCCAGAGAATTGTCTTGTTATCGTTTCTTTTATCAATGGATACAAAATCTGTGTATATTTATTTCATGGATTTCAGGATAACTTGTACAGATCTGTTCTCCAAAATGCATACGTTTAGTTTAATTTATAAACTATTTGAAAAGAGAGGCATGTTCATTTCTCCCTCATTTTAAATATATTATAAAAGCATAGAAATATTCAGATCATGTATGGTATGTATATCCAAAATATAGAAACATAGTATTAAGAGAATTATCTACATGCTACCATTGAGTTTTTAAAAACAATTTTATTGAGATATAATTCACATGCCACACAGTTCATCCATTTAAAATGTACAACACACTGTCTCTTAAACAGCAGTCCCCAACTTTTTTGGAATCAGGGACCAGTTTCATTAAAGACAATTTTTCCACAGATCTTTGGGGGAGGTGAGGGGTTGGTTTCAGGATGATTCAAGCACATTACATTTATTGTGTAGTCAGACCTTTCTGCTAATAATAATCTGTATTTGCAGCCGCTCCCCAGCGCTAGCATCACCACCTCATGTCCACCTCAGATCATCAGGCATTAAGAGTCTCATAAGGACAGACAACCTAGATCCCTCGCATGCGCAGTTTATCGTAGGGTTCGTGCTCCCGTGAGAATCTAGTGCTGCCGCTGATCTGACAGGAGACTGAGCTCAGGTGCTGATGCAAGCAACGGACAGTGGCTGTGAATACAGATGAAGCTCCCCTGGCTCACCTGCTGCTCACCTCCTGCTGTGCAGCCCAGTTCCTAACAGGCCATAGACCAGTACCCGTCAGCGGCCCAGGGGTTGGAGACCGAAGTCTTAATATATTCACAGAGTTGTGTGACCATCACCATAGTCAATTTTAGAACATTTTCATTACTATGAAAATCCTGCATGTTTTAGTTGTTCTTGTTATTTTTTATGGGCAGCAACCCATATTTAGTATCAGTGTCTGCATCAGTTACCTATTGCTGTATAATAAACCTCAAAATTCATAGTCTCAAGACATTTATTTTGTTCACAGTCTGCAGTTTTAGGCAAGGCTTAGTAGGGCCAGCTCATTTCTTCTCCACTTGGCATTGGCTGTGGTGCCTTGACACTGGGGACTAGAATCACTGAAAGGCTTGTTCATTCACGTCTGTCAGCCGAAGCTGGCTTTTGGCTGGGACTGGAGCTGGGGCAGTCGGCTGGAACACCTCCACAAGGATGCACCGTGTGATGGGGGCTTCCTCACAGTATGGTGGCTGGATTCTAAGGACAAGCTTCCCTAGAGGGAGAAAGTCAGGTGGAAGCTCTGTTACATCTTCTAACCTAATCTTAGCAGTCACACAGCAGTTCCACCCTATCATATTCACTAGGATCCACTTACTAAGGCCAGCTCATGTTCAGGGGAGGAAATTTCATGGGAGAAATGTGAAACAATTTGTAGACATTTTAAAACCACCACTCCACTCACCTTTTTAAAGTCAAATAATCATTACATCTGAAGTACAGTAGGTCCCTCCATCTCTGTACCACTGCAATTCCAACAAGGTTTTTGTTGTTGTTGCTATTGTCGATTATGCTCCCTTATTTTGTGTAAAGTAACAAAGGATTAAACCATATTGAATTAAGGCATTTTTGTTTTAAAAAAAGTATAGATCATGTCACTAAACATTTTACTGGGAGATGATTGCCTCTTAACCCCAAGAATTATTGCTTTTTGGAATACAATTCAAATGAGCATAAAACATTTGCTGTTCACATAAAAAGGCTTATAGCATTAGAATCTGTACTTACAGATTCATTTTATTAGAGTCTTATTTTATATTTATTTTTTATTTTATTTTTTTGTAGAGATGGAGTCTCACTGCGCTGCTCAGGCTAGTCTCAAACTCCTGGGCTCAAGCGATCCTCCTTTCTTGGCCTCCCAAAGTGCTGGGATTACAGGTGTGAGCCACCGCGCTCGGCATTATTTTCAAAGTCTTATTCTGAAAACCATTTGTTGACTCGGGCCTAACTAACTGAATATCATGTCCCTAAACTTTCTTTAGAAATTATGGGGAGTGATGATTGGGGTTAAGGAGTAAGAGATTTTCTACTAAAAGGTGACTTAGAATCATTTTGAGGAGGAAAGACATGAAACAATCATGGAAAAAGAAAAGTCAAAGATCAAGTGCAAATGTTGCATGGCAACGATGACACTAAAGAATATATTTTTGTGACTCCTGGTGGTTTTAACTTTGTTCCTGATTTTCTGAATAATTCAAGGGCCCATATTTTAAAAATCTACTGTAGTGTAGATAACATTTTATTGGAACTGAATTTATTTCAAAACTTGTCAGTATTGTGTTAGTAGATCATTCTCATCCTACTTCCTTCATTACTAACTATGTAATTTTATTCATGTAGATTGATAATCTTACAGCAGAACTGCAAACTGCATCTTTAAAATGTCAACATCTGAAGGCAAAGAATCAAATTCTTCAACAGGAGTTATTGTTTGTGAAAACAATACAGAAGAAATGTGAAAAACTACAGAAGAAGAAGAATAACTTGGAACAGGAAGTAGTAAACCTCAGAAGTCATATGGGAATGAATATGGTAGAACGTGGTCAAGTAGAACAGTATAAACGGGAAATTGAAGAAAGAGCAAGACAGGATATAGGAGAAAAATTAAAAGAAGTCAATCTGTTTTTACAGGTTAGTTTATCTGTAAGATGCGTTCATTTATTTCACTGCAGATTATATTTTGGATATGTATTTCTTTTTCCTCTAGTTTTCTTATAACAATTTGTTTTGTAGATTTCTAGAAGGAAGGTAGCATCTGTTTCTCCCTTTAAATTTTTCAGTTTCCATTATTATAAGTAAATCAGACTGATGATTCTCTAACAAGATTATCAAGAATAGCTGGCATAAAACAGGGCTATTAGGAACAGAAAAAAAAACTGATTTAGAAATTAGACCATACACTTGACTTGTTCTTAAGTTATATTGTTCAAACTAAAAATTTTAAGTTGATTCTGTTATTCTTTGGATTATCAGATTACATGAAATACTAACATAAGAATTATTATATTTTTTATAATTCAGATTAAATTATCAATTTAGTTGATATTGATGATAAATATTTTGAACTTTAGCTTTTTTTTACGTATTTAAAATTGCCTCTCTGAATCACTGACTCAAAACTAAAGGTGACAAATATCCACTAATTATTTGAGTTATTATTTTAAAAATTTATCTTTTTAATTTGCTTTAGGCACAAGCAGCATCTCAAGGTAACTTAGAGCAGTTAAGAGAGGATCATATCTCTTCAATACATTATGAGATGGAACTCAGAATTAAAGCGATGGAATCTGAAATGTCCAAAATGAAAACTCAAGAAGAATTTAATAAAGCTGAACTGGAACAATATAAGCAACTCTATCAAAAAGAATTAAAAGATAAACAATCCTTGTCAGATAAACTAAACAAGTAAGTCAAAACATAGACTCATAGAAAATAAATTAAGCTCATTAATTTGCCTCAAAAGCACAATTTTTATTGAGACTGACTCATGAGATTAGTAGGAAGTGAAGACTAACTAGATAATATCATTTTAGAAAATGATGTTCATGAATGAATTTACCTTTAAAATATTGGTCCAGGAGAGTTTATGTCTCTCTCCTCTTTTTTTTTTTTTTTTTTGGTTTCCCCCTTAATATTCTTATATAGTTAAGCTGATTTATTAGTCTTTCAGCAAATTATTTTTGAAGCTTTATAGTTTAGACAGTGATACTGTTGTAAAATTGCTTGTCAGTATTTCCCTAAATAGAAATATTTATGAGTTTATCTATTTTTTGGAAGATTACATGTTAAACAACGAGTCAAGTGCTACCACTACTCTCTTGGCACATTCTGGCACACAATTAGCTTTCCTCGATTGTGATCTTTGGCATTGTCACTAGAGGGCGCCTTGAATCAAACTATCCTGTGTAGCGTTTCCACTCTGCATAAAGTCATACCTGTAAAATAGGAAATGATTAACTTAGGGATGAAGGGAAGTACAATTCACAAAGTAGTTAAACATAATACCTTGGTCAGCCTGAGGGTCAGGTGTGTTGAAGATGGAAAGGAATGGTCTCACCTCTGGTGCCTTGGTAACAATGTTAGCAGCTAATTTTCTTTGAAGTTCCTTTAGTTCTTTTTGATCACCAACTCAGCTGTCTCCTTCTCCCCTAGAAACTGCTGCTCCGAATTATTCTTCAGTGTCAAATGCTTAATTTTCCCTAGTTAATGGGTGAAATGCACAAGGGTGGTGAAAGCAAATGCTTGAAAATGTCTTTGAGGGATAGTTTTTTAATACAAGTAGTTCCAGCTTTTTTTTTTTTTTTAGTTTTAGGTTTTTTGTTTATTTTTTTGTGTGTGTGTATGTTTAACATATTAGCTGCCACACTGGAAAAAAATTTTTTCCCTTGGGGCCATGGTATTTTACTACGAATGTAGAATAAAAACTAAAAACAAAACAATCTTTTCTAATTTAATGAAAAATGTGTTATTTTTTATTGTTTTCTGTGTGTGAGTTATATGCAATGCAATCCACATTTCTAGAATTGAATTGTCAATGTTAATTGTAACAACAGGAACATCAATAAGTAAGATTTTCATGAACCAACTGCAGGGTTTTGCACTGGGGCCACCCATCACATAACATGTATGTTACAGCATGGCAACATGAATTGCCTGCACACCACATGGCTCCCAAGTAAAGAGACATGTGAGTTATATATGCTTCATGAGTCCCTGAGCTCATAATTAGCGTGAGTTAAATACAGCTCACATGGCAGTTAATGTGTTAAGCAGTACATTATGTTTTGATATAGCTATACATAATGAAATAGTTATTATAGTCAAGGAAATTAACATATTGATCATCTCACATAGTTACCCTTTAAATTCAAGTATTTCTAATGACATCCTCAAGAATCTTATAAGGAGAACCATTCCAGAAGGCAGCAGGTGTGACCTGTAAGCCATACATCATTGATTGACATTTCTCTCTTCTCCCTTTCTTTGAATTACTTGTTAGAAATCCCCCTGGGAATATATGTACTTCTTTAGAATGACTTTAAAACTATACTTGCCTACAATAGGCATGCTCTGACACATTTTTCAGTGATAAAACACTGTTACTGGGAAACTTTATTCACTCTTATGGTAACTTTTTTTAAAAAAATGCAAGTCATTTAGAAATCATTTAGGGAAAAGTGAAATATTATACTAACATTTTCTTTTTTTTTTTTTTTGCAATCTTCACAGAAGTCATGAGAAGCTAGCAGAGGTCAGGTCTGAACTGCTTGTGGAGCAAGAGAAGAACAGATCTTTACGCCACAGCCACGCTCTTACTTCGAGGCCAGTCCTAGAGTCACCTAGTTTTGGAAGTCTTAACGATACTTCAGTTCTCAACAGAACATTTACTCCAAGGGAAAACTTGGTGATCGCCACCTCTAGCCCACGGACTTCACGTAACAGCCTGCAGAACTACTTTACCATGGTTAGTTCATTATCCTTTTTCTTTGGGTTTAACTATGTACTTTTTCTATTTCTCCAATGTTCATTCAGTTTAGAAACTCATTCTCTAAATGTGGTTATACAGACACATCAAACTAGAGCAGTATCCCTAGGATGCTAACCTTTTACGTGATGGAACATTGTGTCTCAACAGAATATTAAGTTGCATTTCTTCCCAAATAAAAACAGACCTGTTTGCATCACCAAGGCAGTGCCTCTCTGCTCTGAATTTTAACTCTAATCAAACTATTATAATAGTTATGCTACTTGTTCATAGAGCAAGGACAAAGAAATGTATTTATTGTATTAGTTATATGCTCTCTATAATGCCTCCTGTCTCCACTTCATTTCATCTGCTTAGTCAGATGCCCAATAGTCATTTTATCCTGTGAATGATTCAGGTAATCTCACAACTTCTTCCAGTTCTTTTTCTTTCATTCACTCATTTCACAAGGTCATTAAGTATATGTGTGGCTCTGCACTTAATCCTTCAGCTCCTCAGTCAACAACCTGTTCCCCAGTTCTTTTCTCTGTGACAAAATTCATGTATTTAATATTTAAAAACTGAAAAATATTAGTTTCCTTCATATATTAGCTTATTTACAATTTGATACTGATTTGCAGTGGTTTAGTGGACAAACTTATTTGATTATATTACATTTGAGTGCACATTTATTTTATAATGTTTTCTCCTTAAAGCAGAGAATGATATCAAATTTTAATTTAAAAACATCAAGTTACTGAAAGTATAATAACTATGGAAATGTTTATTTGTGTATGTGTGGTATGTGTGTATATTTATCAAATTGGTCTCAAAAAGAGAATGCAGCATTATTTTCCTACCTGTAATCTCAAATATAATTTAACAGTAGCCTGTCAATAAGTTATTATTGAATGAGTGAACTTTATATTTGTATTTTGGGGGCTTTGCTATTTTTATTGATTTCACTGTATTTCCTTTTCTAAAATCTTCCTTTCAACTCTTCCCTTCTTTAAAGTGGGGGCTTGTTTGGAAGAATGTGCAGTAAGATTATAAAATCAAGGAAGATGAAAACATTTCTTTAAGTGTTGTATGGTCATCTTTGGGATGTGGTGGGGTAGGCAGCAAATGACACTCCCCCTTCTGAGTTCAGAACACGGGAGTCAGACAGCTGGACATCAGCATCCTAGCTTTGTCACTGACTCATGACAACTAGTGGGAGAATGTGGCCCAGATGTGCAGCCACAGGGGGCTTCTGAATACTTCATCCCAGATCAGGCACTACCCACACAGTTGTAAGAGGAGGGAACAGATGCTGGACACCTGTCCTGGGAGCAGGCTGCTTACTGCAGAGATGACGGCAGACCTGAGTTCATGTCACTGTGCATCTTTTCAAAGAAGAGAGGCAGAGCCAAGCACACACACTCGATGTGCCTCACCCAAATTCATCCATTAGGGGAATCTTTCCTCCTCTCAAGAGGAAGGTAGAGAGAGTGGAAGTGCTCGCTTGGAAACTTGAGGCCATAGAAATGAAGGTTCTATCATTTTATCATGCCTGGATTTAAATTATAATTCTAATTAAACCCATGTGTTTATGTGTACCAACTAATGATGAGAAGTTAGAAGTATGCTAAATAGTAGAGGGAAATTTGTTTTGTGTTTTCAACTTTGCTATATATATCCCACAGCATGGATAATTTATTTGTTGATTGTTTTTGGTTAACCAAGTTTTATCTGGAGAAAATGAATAGTTTTTTTAAGGAAGAATTTTCTCAATTTCAGCTGCCTTGGTTCAAGTAAAGACTTTCTCCTACAAGTTGCCTGTTCTGTGGTTTATAAAATTTTTTCTTTATAAATTGAATATAACAGAAGTTCTGATAATTTATGTTCTTTAATTTCTATTCATAACTTTAGAACTTAGAGTTTAAAGAGCTATTCTTTTATGTCTCATGCCTAAACAGTATTGAGCTACATGACAGTTTCACATATACATTTTCTCTGAGTTATATATTAAAATGTGTGTGTGCGTGTGTGTGTGTGTGTGTGTGAGAGAGAGAAAGAGAGAGAGAATATGAAGGAAACAGCTGACACACAACCCCAGGCTCAGTAAGAAAACCTAAAGCCCATTCCTGGCCTGTGGCTAATTGGCTCTGTGAGCTCAGGCAAACTACAGTCTCTCTGAGCCTGTGTTGCTTTTATGTAAATTTAGGGACTTTGACCAAATCAGTGATTTTCATACCGTTTTTTTTTTTGAAGAATAGAGCTTTTATTTAAAAAAATTGCAAGAAATAATATATAATAATAAGTAGAGCTGTCTGGGAGCTCTGAAGCTATGACATCCTTATTCCTTATTCCTGCAGTGTCCTCCGTGGAACCTTAGATTTCCGTGGGACATAGTTTGAAAACTACCAGTTTGGAGAGAATCCTTTTGATTAGCTAAAATTCGGTGGTACATTGTTCTCCTGTGTATAACTTTCTCACCTTCTTATATGTTTTAGAAAATAGAAAAGTGTAAATGAAGTTGCAGATGTGCTCTCCTTATTAATGTTGGACTTCAAGCTACCTCCACCCTCAGAAGTAATCCCCAGCTAGAAATAAACAGGCCACAGAGAAAAGAAGAGTATTTTTATTAAAAATAGTTTATGTATTTTACTCCATAAGGAGCTAATATAGCTTTTGATTTAACATTATGCATAAAAAGAAGTATAGCAGTTTATTTATTTTTTTAATTTCCTCTGGCAAGGTTCAGTTTCTCCTAAGCTGTTGCTCAGTCTACCCACTTCAAAAGCCACTGAGAAAAACAGCCATTGACAACACCCTGCCCAACTGACTAGGACGGTGATTAATGTCAACAAGACATTTTAATCTTATTTTTTTCCTTCCATAATCTATATCAGGCACTGTATTAAGTTACTCAACGGGGGACAACAATTTTGAATTTCTGTTAAGGGAACTATGAGGAAAATGTGTGATTTAGTGGGAAAGTAAGAATAAAATGAAAGGGACTTTGTGGAAACAACCCAAATGCCCATCAATTCATGAGTGGATTATTAAAATTTGGTATATGTATACAATGGAATATTACTCAATCATAAGAAATGACAGTGATCTAGAACTTCTTATATTTTCCTGGATTGAACTTAAGCACATTATCCGAAGTGAGATATCACAAGATCGGAAGAATTGGCTCCACTTGTACTCGCCATCAAATTGGTACTAACTGATGAACACTAGGGTGCTCACATGGCAGTAATACTCTTCAGGGATTAGGGGGAGGAGGGGTAAACTCACAACTAAAGGACACGGGGAGCATTGTAGAGGGGAAGGGCATGCCTCTAACCCTCGCTTGGGTGAGGCAAAGACATAAAATATATCCATAATGTTTGTACCCTCATAATGCCCTGAAATAAAAAAAAAAAGTCTCTTAATATTGGCTAGTTTTCACGTGTGAATATGGACAAAACCACCCCAGCCTCCCACAAGCCAGGACTAAACCTCCTTGAGCGCCGTTGACACTCCAGGCCCTTTTCCTCAGCTCCCTCCCTGTGGCCTGGGTCTGTCCCTTTTCCCTGGAGCTTTCATCTGTGACCTGGTGTCTCTTTCCCAAAGGCAGTTGCCCTCAGCGATCATTTATGTGGTTGGTAAAGTATTCAAGGGTCAGGGAAAGGCTGAAAGAGAACTTATGTAGGGGGAGGCCACTTCCAGGTTGGAATAGAGGCAATGATTTCTCCCAAGTGCTCTTTAAGACTTAGGAGAAAATAATGCCTTTGCTTATATTTATTATAAAAAAAATATTCTCCATTTAGAGACTTAAAAAAGTAAGCAATTTTCATTTTTATCTAAGTAAAATTTATGTATTTTGGAAGTATTTGTGACTGGAGTATAAAGAAATAATAAAATTGATTACAGATGTGAAGTAAGTATTTCAGAGAAGAGCTTTTGGGGGAAAATATAATAACATTACATTAGTAGTTCCTTATTTCAAGTCATGTAAAAATGTACATTTTACATAGTGTTTATTAATGGTAATATAAAAGTCTTTCAATAATGGCTTCTCCCTTTATCTGGTGTTGAGTTATTACTTTTATAAGACCTGCCTAGTAATTCTATTTTCACCTTATTCATTTTGTAAAAATTATCTATAATATTATAGTAACAGAAATGTTATTGTAAACAATCCCTCAAAATACTGGTAAACCTGTTAGTCAGAAAAATTTGTCTTCACACCTAAAATTTGTAAAGGCATTGGATAGCTTATTATTATTATCACCACAAAGTATTTGTTAAGTTCACTATACTATTTCAGACCTGGTTCTGGGCATTTAGGGAGAGAATACCTTTTATACGAAGGTTTAAATAAGAGCACTCTAGATGGGAAGACTTGGAATATGTTTGGTAATATTCTCACACATTTCATAATTAAGTAGATAACTGTAACCAGTCAGATGTTTTAAAATTGGTAGTAATTTCTGAAAAGAAATCAAAGTTGCAATTAAAGAACTATATATATTTTCCTCGTGTCTAATTCCTAGAAGGTCATGGATCAAAGAAGCTACATTTAAAAAATTGGTGGTAACCTGTATTTATCCTTTTGTAAGCAAATTTTCTGAAATCCTTGTGTCCATATGAATAAATAAATGTTAATTATAATATAGATAGCATAATATTTTTACTTAATCTTTTGCCAGTAGGATTTTCATGTGACATTATGACAGTACCACTTTCTTCATGTATGTATTATATTTAAGATTCTGTGCTGAAAAATTAATAGCATAGAACACACTTTACGATCTTAATTTTCTGAAAGTGAAGAGGGGAACATTCATTTTAAGGAAAAATCTGTCAAAGTAAAAAAACTGATGAAACCTTTATAAAGGGCAGAGTTTTGCTAAGAATTAAGTGATGCATTCTTTGCAAAATGTGACTTGAATTGTTTAACGTTTATACTAATAAGGGAAAACATCACCCTTCCAAAATGATGTATATTCAATAGATCACTATTATTTGTATTTTTTATCAGATTAATCTAAACAGCCATTATAATAGACATCTTCTGTTATCTAAACATAAAGTAGATAGGAATTTTATTTACTTTTGTGATTATGTCTCTATTTAGGCAATCAACAAATCAGGTCTAGTCTCTAAAAGTATTATAAGCCACATTTTGTAAGTGATATATCATTCCCATAATAATGTCTCGTTTAACTTAAAAATTATAAATAATACTTCACTTATTTCAGATGCAGCTGGAGTTTGAAAAAAATATAACTAGAGAACTAGAGGAAGGTATGTTGCCAAAATTTATGAATGAAATTCAGATTAATTAATTGATTTCTGAAATAAATTGTCAATGCAAATGACATCCCTTTCCATTGTTTGGTTAATAGATACTGCATTAAATATATTTTACTTTTACACATCTAATGAAAGGTGTAAAAACATAAAAATTCATAACTAGGAGTATATTTATGCCTCATTAATTCATCATGTTCCACAGCTTTAAAAATATTTCACAAAGTCTGTACATCTCTTTTTTCTGGCTCTACACTTTCTTCACTTCTGCCATCCCTATGGAACTACCAGCCAGTGGCTGAAACAATTCCCAGAAAACAAAGCCATCATCAGCTTCTCAGGTTTACGGTAATGATTTAAAGCCAGAAGACCCCAGATTCATCTAGTAACACTTAGTGAAGCAATTACAGTTGATAAGCAGTCACTTGACAGGTGACATTTTAAATCTCTAGTCATTTACTTTGTCACTGGTTTACTTTTGCCCCCAGTAATGGTTCCAAATTCCTTAGCATGGAAGAAACATCCAAATCACCCTCTAGCATCTGGCCAAACTGGACCACTGAGAATTCCCCAGTGTCCTTCCTCACCTCCAGCTCTTTGCACCTGCTTCTCCATCTGCCATACTTGTTCCTTGTCCTCTAGGTGTCAACCTACATACTGCCTCCACCAAAAAGGCTCCAATATTGACACAAAACCGGGATAGATGACCCTTGTGTGTGTTTTAGTAGTGCCTTCTTTTATACCTGTCACGTTGTCTAGGATTCTGTGGAGTTTTTTTTAGATTTATAGTGTATGGTTACTGGGGGTGGACTGTATCATCTTCATCTTGTAATTCCAATGCTTGTCATAGCACCTTGTCATAGTTGCTGAATAAATGAATGAACAGTGAGAAAACCAGAAACTCTGGTACTTACATAATGATAATTCAATGTGTAACTATGGGTAAATTATATTTCACAGTAATTTTGTATTAGAGTTATACACACCTGTTTTTCATTGTTAGCACTGATTAACTTTTCTACTTTTTTACTGACTTAGTTAACTATGGAATCTTTTAGATAAACAATATAATTCTTTTTTTTCTTTCCAGAAAAAAAAAATGTTCCTACTAAATTGGAATCTAGATCCTATATAGCTTCTCCTATAGAATCTACTGATGATCTACTTAGGAAAGCATCACAAGAATATGTACAGATTTTAAAAGAAAAGTATATGACCTGAAAAATAATAAACTTTATTTTCTGGGCTGTTTACATGGCATTTTAATTATTTGCCATTAAATATCTGACTTGGAAATCTTTATTAAAGGATAAAATTTTTATCATATATGTCTGATGAAAATTTATAATAGTGTTTTAAGTGATATTTCTTGGCCTTTTTAACTAACTTTTAAGCAGATTTTGCAAATGAAAACCACTATTATTGAGTTTTACATATTTAAATGCCCAAATGTCAGTTGTTTAATCAGCCAAACAACCAAATTGTCACTAGTGCTTTAGTGGTGTTAATTTAGGGCAGATTTGTATTTTATAATTTTTATCTCTATATATAGTGATAGATTTGGAATAGGACAGACATAATTTTGGTATACTGGTACTGTAGTCATTGTCAATGTTTAGATTACAGTAGTTACAGTGCCATCAAATTTGCATAATTTTAATTTTTTTATTTGTATAAACTTAAGGAGTACAAGTGCAATTTTGTTACATGGATATATTGCATAGTGGTGAAGTTTGTGCTTTTAGTATATCCATCACCCAAATCATGTACATTGTACCCAGTAAGTAATTTCTCATCATCCACACTCCTCCCACCATCCCACCCTTTCATGTCTCTAGTGTTTATCATTCCACACTCTATGTCCGTGTATATACAATACTCAGCTGCCACGTGTAAGTGAGAACATGCAGTATTTGACTGTTTTTGAGTTGTTTGACTTAAGATAATGGCCTTTAGTTCCATCAGCACTGATACAAAAGACATGATTTCTTTCTTTTTTATGGATGAATAGTATTTCATTGTGTATATATACCACAGTTTCTTTATTCATTCATTTATTGATGGGCACTTAGGTTTATTCCATGTATTTGCTATTTTGAATAATGCTGAGCTAAACATATGAGTGCAGTTATCTTTTTGATACAATGATTTATTTTCCTTTGGGTGGATACCCAGTAGTGGGAGTACTGGATTAAATGGTAGTTCCATTTTTAGTTCTTTGAGAAATCTCCATACTGTTTTCCATAGAGGTTGTACTAATTTACATTGCCATCAACAGTGTGTAAGTGTTTTCTTTTCTCTGCATGTTATTTTTTGACTTTTTAATAATAGCCATTCTGACTGGTATAAGATATAAAAAACATTTTAAATTCTAAATTCAACTTTTTGACTTCAAATTAGCTTTCTGGATATTAGGGCCACTGGAAGTCCAAGAGAGACATATTAGGCTTATTTGACATGTTAAAATCATACAGCATGCATTATTCATAGGGAGGAGTAAACGCATATGTGGGTGGTTTTGGTTGGGGTTGTTTTTGCAATCAGAAAGCCTCTGTCAGTCAGCTGAACAGTAGATGCTTATCTTTATGTCTAGTTGATTTCAGGGGACAGACAGTTCAGATGACCAATCAGAGGACAAAAAGAAAAACCAACCAACCAAACAAGAAACAACAACAAAAAAACTCAGGAGTTGGTGTTTCTGTACCTGATCTTGTCATTAGGTTCAGGCAAAAGAGGAAAAGGTCTATGTTTGACCTGGCCACAGGTAAACAAGGGGGACATCTATGAGTTTAATGGGAGCCATGAGGAAAAGAATCTTACTTAAGTTTCTTAATATATAATGGAGTCTTATTTAAGTCAAGGTGATTCATTGCTGTAAGTTGTTTCCAGAAGCAAAAAAGGGTGGAGGGATTTATAACCACCCCGTTTGCCGGGAATAAGGGCCCAAGTAAACCTCAACATTGTCATGGAGAAGGTGAGGGGAGGCTTTTTCCCAGGACAAGATTAATTTATTTACTCAGATCCTAGATTTCAACTACTATAACAAATATATATATAGTGACAAGACTTAGGGCTATGAAAGATCTCAAAGGCAATAGAAAATAGAATGAAATAAACCCAGGACACCTTTTTCTGGAAATGGTAAGCTAGAAATGAGGTATTGGGTAAAAGGAATTGCTATGAATAGGCCTTTAGTAATGTGTTGGTAAGATGTGGGGTGAAGTGACATGTTCTGTAGTCCTATGATTTGCTCTCAGTCTTTTATTGAGCTTTGGCCTCAGTGCTGTGACCTTCACACTTGCTTCTCAGTTTTCTCTGTTTAGGTGGGACAGGATGGCGAGAGTCAGCTGAAGCGGGTATTTGCCTTCTCCCATGTGGAAGGCTGGAAGGTTCTGGAGGTGGACATTCCCCTTCTTTGATGTGGAAGGCTAGAGCTGGCTAGATTTGGGTCTTTCCCTTCCCCCAGGTCAGCTAGGCTCTGAAAAAGAACCTAGAAACTTAGGCTCAGTTTAAATAGTTTCTCCTGAGGACAGACCTTGTTAAGAGGAAGAAAATGCTCTAGTCTATTTCAAAATGCTTCCTTTTCCTCTCTCTTTGCCGGATTTTTCTCCAATATTCACTGAGAACCAGGTCAACCTTCAAGAGTTAAAACTCACAAAAGTGTGGGTTTCTCCCCCCATGGTTGCTCCCTCTGGAGTTTTTAACTCTCAGATTTGTCAGCCTCCAGCACACGTGAGGCCTTTAGAGACATGCCACTAGAAATCTTCCAGACTGAAGTTCCCGATACTATCCTGACTTTTTGCTTCACTAAGGAAGCACCCAGGAAACAGTATTGTTAAAAATACAATAGTACTGGCCAGGAGGGGAAAGAGGGCATGGGAAGGTATTGTTCAACAAGTACAGTTTCAGTTTGGAAGACAACGAAGTTCTTGACGTGGACAGTAGTGATGGTTGCACAGCAGTGTAGATGTACTTAATGTCACAGAACTGTATTCTTAAAAATGGTCAAAATGTGATATATATGTCATATATTTTACCATCAAAAATATTCACCTGAAAAAAATAAAAGCACTCTTGGATAAGTATGTTGTGTGGCCAGGCTTAGGAATTACAGATGTAGAACATGAGTATAAACTGGTTCTGGGCAATTAAAAAAAATAGTCTCTGACTTTGGTTCAGACCCTAAGCCTACTGTTACCTTCAGTCACTTCCAAACAGCTGAGGGTCAGACTCTTAAGTAAAGATCACTGTGCCTTAAGCTATGAATTACCCAGAATCCATTATTTTTCCTTATTTCAAAGTGAGCATTTTGGAGAACAAAATAAAATCTCAATTTAATTTCAGGTGCTGGCCAAACATTGCTAAATGCGACCTGTTAATTCTGTTTATATTTACATTTATATTTATTTTCTAAGTGCTATTTGATATTTGATGAATATTGACCCCCCAAACATTAATTAATTTAATTCCAGAAGCTTTCTGTGAAAAGGCCACTTTAATATGAGTTTTTTCTATATGAATAGGGTTGCCAGATTTAGCAAGATAAAGGTCTCCCATTGAATTTGAATTTCATATAAATTACAAATTCTTTTTAGTCTATTCCTTATGTAATATTTGGGAACCCTGTGTGTGAAGAATCTTCCTGCAGGGTATTCTTCTAAATTAAGCAACCTGATGCTATTATTTTATGTACCTTCTCTCATGTGGTTATTTGATTTGTTATGATTCAGAGGCTAATTTATCACTCTATAATTTGGGTCAAATGCATAATTAAAGTAGTTTTA
This sequence comes from Propithecus coquereli, assembly GCF_000956105.1. NCBI lineage: Eukaryota > Metazoa > Chordata > Mammalia > Primates > Indriidae > Propithecus > Propithecus coquereli. Next base: position 5,990,518 of record NW_012152951.1, read on the forward strand.
TTTTCTATCCAATATTATAGAAATAAGCTGTTACTTGGCTCCTGTTTCTCCTTTGCTTGTATGTTGTATGTTTCCATGCTAGTTGTATATTGTTAAAAATGAGTATGATGCTTAGATTACTGCTTTAGTTTAAATGTTGTTTCCTGGTTATAACTTATTGCTTTCCATAAAATGCTCTACAATTTTCTATATCTTTAACTGTATCTCTGGAGGTTGTTTTAGATGAGGAGAAATTGCTCAGGACTGAGATGTCAGATGAGCAGAAGTGGACAAGAAAAGGTGGTGTTTGTGTTCTGTGAGTTCCCATCTGGTGTTTGGAACTGTCCTCAGTTCTCCAGAGCTGAGTGGATCTGGGCAACCACATCCAACTATTTGTTTTTTAATTAGAACATTTATTTCACTCATCTCTTCTCGCTAAGACTACCATGAAATGCAATTAGAGAAAACAGATAATTTGCATGATTAGCAAATGTTACATTTAGCCTTTATAAATGTAACAAAGTTGTTGAGTTGTTTAAAGATATGTTAGTTTTGCCAGGATGTACTATGGTACAGGCCTAATTGTCCTAGTCCCTTTAAATTCCAGTGTTTACATGCTACAAATATATAAGATTGTATAATATCAGCAAGGTCAGTTTTCACACAATAAAATGTTGTTTAATTGAATATTTTTTTTTTTTGTATTTTTAAAATATTAATAGGTATACTTCTTGTCTGAGAAGTAAGATACTATTATACTATAAAGAAAATCGGAAAGAAGGAGATACATGTGTATCTCCCACATTCTGTTCATGGAAGACACTGCTGATTTTCTACCCATCGACTCCTTTATGGTGCCAATGAAAACCCATTTTGAATTTCAGTGCGCTAAGTGGTCATGGCCATGTTATTCAGAGGAAGGGAAATAGCCCAAAGCAAGGGACTCTCAGTGGGTCATAACTGGTCTAGAGCAAGCCTGGCCACTTCCTTCTTCTCAGTGGCTGGGTTAAGCATGACTGTGTGAAATAATTTGGCCAACGAGACAAGATAAATTGGCTCAGGACTTCTGAGAGAGCTTTTTCTTAGTGATACAGGAAGACATAGTTCTGTTTCTTCCTGTGATTTTTTTCCCCCCTGCCTGTGATGCCACAACTGCTGAGCTATCCTGAAACTAGGATGGAGGCAACTTAGATAATAAGTCAACAGGTGAAGGATAGAGGGGCAGAAAGGTAAAAGTACTTGGGTCCTTTATGATGTTGAGACACCGAGTGTGCAAAGGATATTAATAGGTCATTCAGATCTCCCAGTGCTGACTTGAGTAGTCCCTTAAATTTAAATGAACAGGAAAATATAGACATAAATTGGAAAGAGTGAGTTCAAAAACAGTCTGTTAAATGAGGTCACATAAACTATGTGGAAATTTAATTTAAAATGTTGAACTGTGTCCACGGTTGTATGTGCCCCTGAACAACAGGTCTGTATTCTTGAAGGGCAATATATTTTGTTTTGCATTTTTTTCCTTCGTTTTTCTCAGAAGTGTCATATGAAAGCAGAAGGCTCATGAGGAGGCATCTGGAGACTGGCCCTAATGTGCTTTTCTCCACAGGAATGTCACGCTGGCACTGCAGCCAGGGGCCTAAGGTGCCATTGTGGGTGGCTGGGTTCCTGTCCTCAGTGAGGGAGAGCGGGGAGAAGGCAGGCACGATTCAGATTTCCTTCAAGTCACTTGCTTAAGAAATACATTTGAGGTTCAAACTAAAACGAATTGGAAATTTTACAGAAACATTTAGAACCATGTATCAAACTTGTGTCACTTTCAAGTATTTAAAAATGTATGCAAACCATATGTGTCTACTTTTGTCAAAAGTATGGCTTTTGCATTTTTCTTAAGTAACCACCATTTGGATTCTTTGTTCTCTTAAATTTTAGGTTTTTTAACAGCTCAGCACACCTTCCAAGTGTTCTTTGGAATATGTTTTCTGGTTTGACTCTTAGTTTAGATGACGTCTATGGCCCATTTTAACTCTAAAACTCTCTGATCTGTATCCATTTGGTTAGAGTATGTATGAATAAAGCCAAGGTCATTCAATGACTTCACCCTATTACCTTTTCCATGATCTCTCGTTCTAAAGTTGGCTAGACATTTTGAAAAATAATGCTTGTTAGACAAATATTAATACCTCAGAGTCTCTGCCCTGCAAATTCAGAGCCAGTCATTATTGATGGTGAAAATGACATTGTTTTGCCTTATTCAATGATATTAACTTAGCAAACATTTATTGAGTGAGCGCCCATTCTGGGCAAGACATTAAGAAATATTAAAAATAATATCAAAAAGAAAGGCAATAATGAATGCTGGTGAGGATGTGGAGAAAGGGGAACCCTTGTATGCTGTGGGTGGGAATGTAAATTAGTACAGCCACTAACAAGAACATATGGAGGTTCCTCAACAACTAAAAATAGAACTTTCATATGATCCAGAAATCCCACTACTGGGTATAGATGCAAAAGAAAAGAAATCAATATATCAAAGAGATATTGGCACTCCCATGTTTATTGCAGCACTATTCACAATAGCCAGGATATGGAATCAACCTAAGTGCCCATCAATGAGTAAGTGGGTAAAGATGTGCTATGTGCATGCAATGGTGTCTTACTTAGCCACAAAAAGAATGAAATACTATCATTTACAGTACCATGGGTAGAACTGGAGGCCATTATGTTCAGTGAAATGAGCCAGGCATAGAAAGACAGACATCACATGTTTTTACGCATATATGGGAGCCATGAAAAAGTAGGTCTCATGAAAATGGAGACTAGATTGATGGTTACCTGAAGCCAGGGAAGGGAAGGGGGTAGAGGGAGAGGAAGTGGGGAAAAAAAGAATATAGATGTATTTGTTACAACTGATCTGTACACTTAAAAATGGTAAAGATGGTTAATTATATATGTATATTTTACCTTAATAAAAATTTAAAAAAGCATGCAAAATGATAATGTACTGTCTTGCTCATAAGAGGCTTAAGGGAAATATGAAATATTAAGAAATTACCATAAATTGTAGTATAATATGTAATACAGTAAGAGAAGAGAATAAACTGTTTTAATGAACATGTTCTACAGGATGGAACATTGAATCTTGAAAAATGTGTAAAATTTAACATTATAAATTGGGAGATAAAGTATTTTGCTCAGAGGTACCAGCAGAAAAAGTAGCTTTGAGGTAGGGATAAGAATGACCAGACATATTTTTCTTCAGATTTTATAAAAGTACACTTATCCATTAACGCTGAAGTGTTTATGTAAGTCAACGTTTTGTTAAAGAGTTATCTAGGCTCAGAAAATCTATCTGGGGAATTTTTAGTTCATATTCTTTAGTCTTACCATGGATCTGAATTACTCTTGTCATTGAAATAATTACTTTTAATTAATTATTGCCTTTTATGTTAAGGACAGAAAATTATAGAAATTTACTTATTGTCTTCAGGAAAATCCAATAAGTATTTATGAAGGCTCAACAATTTTCTCTGCAGTGATGCTTTTCAAACTACCCATAGTGAAGCACTATGTTTTGTAAATGTAAAATATTGTGGCAATGTCAGATTGCTATAAAAGTTTTCAAATCTATATTCCCAGTTACTACACGAATTAGTTTGCAGATTAGTTCCAATCATCTTAGCATAATTTGAGTAGCTACACTAACTAATGAGTTAATACAAAATAAATAAAAGTATATTGTTACCATCATTGGTGTAAGAATTTTGTGGAAAGGAACTAGGCTAGCATATGTAACCAAGAAGAAAATACAGCACATGGCACAAGTACTAAAGGTAAGCTAGATATAGAAAGAACAACAATGATAACAGGAAGAAATAGTTAAAGATGGCTGATATTTTTTAAACCAGGCATTGGAGGATGAGTAGAATTTGAAAAGAAAGGGAAACAACATTCTATAAGGAAGAAAGTGAATAATGCTTTGTGTTGGAGGTAAGCACGGTGTTTGGACAAGAGTCATTTTGCACAAGATACATTAGAGGTCAAGGACCTCTTGGCTGGGTGCGGTGGCTCACGCCTGTAATCCTAGCACTCTGGGAGGCCAAGGCGGGAGGATTGCTTGAGGTCAGGAGTTGGAGACCAGCTTGAGCCAGAGCGAGACCTCCGTCTCTATTAAAAATAGAAAAAATTAGCCAGGTGTGGTGGTGCATCTGTGTAGTCCCAGCTACTCGGGAGGCTAAGGCAGGAGGATCGCTTGAGCCTAGGAGTTTGAAGTTGTTGTGAGCTAAGCTGATACCATGGAACTGGGTGACAGGGAGACTGTTTACAAAAATAATAATAATAATAAAGACTTCAAGGACCTCTAAATTGCCATCATCACATTAAAAAAAAAATTATTCTGGACGCCAGATTGGAACTTTGGCTCAAACATCGTTTAACTCATCAAATCCACAATCCCCAGTGTACAGCTTCACTAGTGGGAAACAGGTTTCTATGCCAGCAGATGAGGACCCATTGACTTCATGTTCGGACTCTCAAAGTGCAGTTCTACAGTCAGGATACAAAACCAAAAATGAAAAACTAGCCCAAACAGTATTTAAACTATCTTTCATTTAATACTAAAAGTCATACAATCCTTATAACATAAAACTTTGTTTTTAAAAGTATATTCAGTCAACCTTGGGTGTAAAACAATGATAGCTCTTTGCCTACAAAGTATAAACAGTAATTATACAATGAAATATTCTTCAGCACTGGCTTGACTTGACTAACGCTCTCTTGGTCAGCTGCATGGCTCCTCCTTACCACCAAGTGGCAGTAAAAGCCAGGTAATGACGCAGGTCTACTATAGCGTCCCCTATTCAGGTGAGGTTTTCCCATTATTTATACTTTTTAAAAAATTGATGTGAGATTGAATTTTAAACTTCCACATTAAAAATAGAAGAATGTAGGAAAGAAGGGAAGAGAGAGAGAGAGAGAGAGAGAGAGCGCTGAATGAAACATTTGCTTTACCACTTACCTTTTAAAAAGACATGGAACGGCCAGTTTCAAGATCACATATTAAAAGCACTGCAATGTGAACACTGTCATTACAAACATGCCAGTGGCCGGTTCACTGTGGTAGGTCTCCCATCTTGCCCATATTTTCACTGTATTAAACTTGACCCTTGTGTGAGATTAACCCTCCAGTTGGGTCTTCATTACTACCTGCATGTTTTGCTCACCACTGTCCTTGCCATTGGTTGTTCCCTTCTTTAGTGTTTGATCTTCAGGTCACCACTTCCCCTTTCTTCCTTCTCCATTCCTCTGATTTTCTCTGTTCCTTTAGCGAGCCTATCCCAGACCAACTCTCAGCGATGAAAATGGGGACTTCAGAATTGAGAAATCAAAGGAAAGATGTTACTATAACCCTTCTTATCTTATTTTCCTGTAAATCTCCTCTCTCTCTCTCTCTCTCTCTCTCTCTCTCTCTCTCTCTCTCTCTCTCTCTCAGAAACTTACAGGGTAAGAGAGATTTAGGGAGATGAATTTGGTGGCAGGGTCAGGGAGTGGTTGAAGAAGTGCTGATATTAAGAGACAAATTTGAATTAAATGTTTTTAGACTTCATAGGTATTAGGATAACTCTATTGTGAAATACTATTGGTTAAAATTATGTTTTCAAGGGCAAAGTAGGTCCCTGCCTCTCACTGAC
>NW_012152951.1:5996322-5998623 GCF_000956105.1 Propithecus coquereli
CAATAAAATGTTGTTTAATTGAATATTTTTTTTTTGTATTTTTAAAATATTAATAGGTATACTTCTTGTCTGAGAAGTAAGATACTATTATACTATAAAGAAAATCGGAAAGAAGGAGATACATGTGTATCTCCCACATTCTGTTCATGGAAGACACTGCTGATTTTCTACCCATCGACTCCTTTATGGTGCCAATGAAAACCCATTTTGAATTTCAGTGCGCTAAGTGGTCATGGCCATGTTATTCAGAGGAAGGGAAATAGCCCAAAGCAAGGGACTCTCAGTGGGTCATAACTGGTCTAGAGCAAGCCTGGCCACTTCCTTCTTCTCAGTGGCTGGGTTAAGCATGACTGTGTGAAATAATTTGGCCAACGAGACAAGATAAATTGGCTCAGGACTTCTGAGAGAGCTTTTTCTTAGTGATACAGGAAGACATAGTTCTGTTTCTTCCTGTGATTTTTTTCCCCCCTGCCTGTGATGCCACAACTGCTGAGCTATCCTGAAACTAGGATGGAGGCAACTTAGATAATAAGTCAACAGGTGAAGGATAGAGGGGCAGAAAGGTAAAAGTACTTGGGTCCTTTATGATGTTGAGACACCGAGTGTGCAAAGGATATTAATAGGTCATTCAGATCTCCCAGTGCTGACTTGAGTAGTCCCTTAAATTTAAATGAACAGGAAAATATAGACATAAATTGGAAAGAGTGAGTTCAAAAACAGTCTGTTAAATGAGGTCACATAAACTATGTGGAAATTTAATTTAAAATGTTGAACTGTGTCCACGGTTGTATGTGCCCCTGAACAACAGGTCTGTATTCTTGAAGGGCAATATATTTTGTTTTGCATTTTTTTCCTTCGTTTTTCTCAGAAGTGTCATATGAAAGCAGAAGGCTCATGAGGAGGCATCTGGAGACTGGCCCTAATGTGCTTTTCTCCACAGGAATGTCACGCTGGCACTGCAGCCAGGGGCCTAAGGTGCCATTGTGGGTGGCTGGGTTCCTGTCCTCAGTGAGGGAGAGCGAGGAGAAGGCAGGCACGATTCAGATTTCCTTCAAGTCACTTGCTTAAGAAATACATTTGAGGTTCAAACTAAAACGAATTGGAAATTTTACAGAAACATTTAGAACCATGTATCAAACTTGTGTCACTTTCAAGTATTTAAAAATGTATGCAAACCATATGTGTCTACTTTTGTCAAAAGTATGGCTTTTGCATTTTTCTTAAGTAACCACCATTTGGATTCTTTGTTCTCTTAAATTTTAGGTTTTTTAACAGCTCAGCACACCTTCCAAGTGTTCTTTGGAATATGTTTTCTGGTTTGACTCTTAGTTTAGATGACGTCTATGGCCCATTTTAACTCTAAAACTCTCTGATCTGTATCCATTTGGTTAGAGTATGTATGAATAAAGCCAAGGTCATTCAATGACTTCACCCTATTACCTTTTCCATGATCTCTCGTTCTAAAGTTGGCTAGACATTTTGAAAAATAATGCTTGTTAGACAAATATTAATACCTCAGAGTCTCTGCCCTGCAAATTCAGAGCCAGTCATTATTGATGGTGAAAATGACATTGTTTTGCCTTATTCAATGATATTAACTTAGCAAACATTTATTGAGTGAGCGCCCATTCTGGGCAAGACATTAAGAAATATTAAAAATAATATCAAAAAGAAAGGCAATAATGAATGCTGGTGAGGATGTGGAGAAAGGGGAACCCTTGTATGCTGTGGGTGGGAATGTAAATTAGTACAGCCACTAACAAGAACATATGGAGGTTCCTCAACAACTAAAAATAGAACTTTCATATGATCCAGAAATCCCACTACTGGGTATAGATGCAAAAGAAAAGAAATCAATATATCAAAGAGATATTGGCACTCCCATGTTTATTGCAGCACTATTCACAATAGCCAGGATATGGAATCAACCTAAGTGCCCATCAATGAGTAAGTGGGTAAAGATGTGCTATGTGCATGCAATGGTGTCTTACTTAGCCACAAAAAGAATGAAATACTATCATTTACAGTACCATGGGTAGAACTGGAGGCCATTATGTTCAGTGAAATGAGCCAGGCATAGAAAGACAGACATCACATGTTTTTACGCATATATGGGAGCCATGAAAAAGTAGGTCTCATGAAAATGGAGACTAGATTGATGGTTACCTGAAGCCAGGGAAGGGAAGGGGGTAGAGGGAGAGGAAGTGGGGAAAAAAAGAATATAGATGTATTTGTTACAACTGATCTGTACACTTAAAAATGGTAAAGATGGTTAATTATATATGTATATTTTACCTTAAT
>NW_012152951.1:5999088-6001093 GCF_000956105.1 Propithecus coquereli
GAAGGTTCTGGAGGTGGACATTCCCCTTCTTTGATGTGGAAGGCTAGAGCTGGCTAGATTTGGGTCTTTCCCTTCCCCCAGGTCAGCTAGGCTCTGAAAAAGAACCTAGAAACTTAGGCTCAGTTTAAATAGTTTCTCCTGAGGACAGACCTTGTTAAGAGGAAGAAAATGCTCTAATCTATTTCAAAATGCTTCCTTTTCCTCTCTCTTTGCCGGATTTTTCTCCAATATTCACTGAGAACCAGGTCAACCTTCAAGAGTTAAAACTCACAAAAGTGTGGGTTTCTCCCCCCATGGTTGCTCCCTCTGGAGTTTTTAACTCTCAGATTTGTCAGCCTCCAGCACACGTGAGGCCTTTAGAGACATGCCACTAGAAATCTTCCAGACTGAAGTTCCCGATACTATCCTGACTTTTTGCTTCACTAAGGAAGCACCCAGGAAACAGTATTGTTAAAAATACAATAGTACTGGCCAGGAGGGGAAAGAGGGCATGGGAAGGTATTGTTCAACAAGTACAGTTTCAGTTTGGAAGACAACGAAGTTCTTGACGTGGACAGTAGTGATGGTTGCACAGCAGTATTGATGTACTTAATGTCACAGAACTGTATTCTTAAAAATGGTCAAAATGTGATATATATGTCATATATTTTACCATCAAAAATATTCACCTGAAAAAAATAAAAGCACTCTTGGATAAGTATGTTGTGTGGCCGGGCTTAGGAATTACAGATGTAGAACATGAGTATAAACTGGTTCTGGGCAATTAAAAAAAATAGTCTCTGACTTTGGTTCAGACCCTAAGCCTACTGTTACCTTCAGTCACTTCCAAACAGCTGAGGGTCAGACTCTTAAGTAAAGATCACTGTGCCTTAAGCTATGAATTACCCAGAATCCATTATTTTTCCTTATTTCAAAGTGAGCATTTTGGAGAACAAAATAAAATCTCAATTTAATTTCAGGTGCTGGCCAAACATTGCTAAATGCGACCTGTTAATTCTGTTTATATTTACATTTATATTTATTTTCTAAGTGCTATTTGATATTTGATGAATATTGACCCCCCAAACATTAATTAATTTAATTCCAGAAGCTTTCTGTGAAAAGGCCACTTTAATATGAGTTTTTTCTATATGAATAGGGTTGCCAGATTTAGCAAGATAAAGGTCTCCCATTGAATTTGAATTTCATATAAATTACAAATTCTTTTTAGTTTATTCCTTATGTAATATTTGGGAACCCTGTGTGTGAAGAATCTTCCTGCAGGGTATTCTTCTAAATTAAGCAACCTGATGCTATTATTTTATGTACCTTCTCTCATGTGGTTATTTGATTTGTTATGATTCAGAGGCTAATTTATCACTCTATAATTTGGGTCAAATGCATAATTAAAGTAGTTTTATTTTCTATCCAATATTATAGAAATAAGCTGTTACTTGGCTCCTGTTTCTCCTTTGCTTGTATGTTGTATGTTTCCATGCTAGTTGTATATTGTTAAAAATGAGTATGATGCTTAGATTACTGCTTTAGTTTAAATGTTGTTTCCTGGTTATAACTTATTGCTTTCCATAAAATGCTCTACAATTTTCTATATCTTTAACTGTATCTCTGGAGGTTGTTTTAGATGAGGAGAAATTGCTCAGGACTGAGATGTCAGATGAGCAGAAGTGGACAAGAAAAGGTGGTGTTTGTGTTCTGTGAGTTCCCATCTGGTGTTTGGAACTGTCCTCAGTTCTCCAGAGCTGAGTGGATCTGGGCAACCACATCCAACTATTTGTTTTTTAATTAGAACATTTATTTCACTCATCTCTTCTCGCTAAGACTACCATGAAATGCAATTAGAGAAAACAGATAATTTGCATGATTAGCAAATGTTACATTTAGCCTTTATAAATGTAACAAAGTTGTTGAGTTGTTTAAAGATATGTTAGTTTTGCCAGGATGTACTATGGTACAGGCCTAATTGTCCTAGTCCCTTTAAATTCCAGTGTTTACATGCTACAAATAT
>NW_012152951.1:6012748-6024879 GCF_000956105.1 Propithecus coquereli
AAACGTTAAGATAAAATTAACTTTTATTTTATATAGATCATAGTCCTTTACTGAATATCATAGGCTTGTTATTATAAATTTTGAGTAAGAGATTACATATTTTATATAACGTACCGAAAATAAAACCAACAATATGCTTTGCTTTTCATTATTATGAATCTTTAAGTTATTAAACTTTCAGTGTTGCTATAATGTCACAAATTAACAGTTTGACTTGAAAATGTGTGCTCTTTCTCTTAAAAATAAAAAAAAACCTTGTCTTTAGAAGCTTTCATGGAAAATTATGATAGAAAATTCAGGTTTAATTAATTTTATAAATTGCAATTGCTTTAAATAGAATTTCTGTTTTAGAATAGTTTTAGATTTACAGAAAAATTGTGACTATAGTACAGAGTGTTTCTGTAAACCCCCAAACTCAGTTTCTCTTATGATCGATATCTTATTAATATATTAGTATGGCATATTTGTTACGATTAATAAATCAATATTGATACATTACTATTATCTAAAGGCCGTACTCATTCAGATTTCCTCAGTTTTTATTTAATATCCTTTTTCTATTGCATCTATAATCTAGGATACCTCCTTACATTTAGCCGGTATGAGACCCCAGTCACACGGTGCTGCTGGTACATTTAAAACTTCATGTTTGAAAATATGTAACAAGTTATATTTACTGGTTTTAAAAGTCACATTTTTATCATGCAAAATGTTTAAAGTGCACATAAGTATGTGAAACATAATTCCATTATTAAAATACTATATTTGGGAATATATGTTATATTTTTGCACAGAAAATATTTTCAACTTGTGGGAGTGTTTTATGAAAGCACTTTGGAAGTCTCCAACCATAAATTGGTGTCTCCTAACTTTAACTTGTATTTCTAAGAGCTTCAATTATATACATTTCACTGTTATTTTATTTAATGCATAAAATTATTATTTTGAATGTGGTTTTATCTTTTTGCAGTATAAAAGACATAGCTCAATAGTTCTTTTTGCCTATAAAATGGCAGAACTTCTATTTGTTCTCCATCTCACTGATCCAATTTTTGTAGTGTAAATTCTGCTTTCTGCTCCAGTAAATGCATCATTTAGCCACCTTCTTGTTTGTTTACTTTCCTTAGGGTTTTCCTTTCTTCTGTTGGCTTATTGTTCATCTCTCATGTCAATAGAGTCAATGCTTTCTTGATTTTTTTGTTAACAAAAAGCTCATGCTCTTTAAAATTTAATTCTATTTCTTGCACTGAAATTTTTCTTTTTGTTTTATACTAAGAGTATATTTTTATTCTAAAATACTCTTTTTTCATTTAGGCTGTCATATGTTTCTAAAACTTCAAAAGTTGTTTTGGACTTTGTTGTTTTAATTATTTTTTTCTGTTACTCATCTTCAAAATGAATTAGGCCTGGTGTTTGCCAGTAAACTGCACGGATAAATTCTCCTTGGCTCCAATTACCGTCCACCTGATTGCTGTTTCAATCCTCATTTCAGACCTTAAGCTGAGAAGTGGAACGATTATCATAGTCCTAGCCAAAGTTTTAGTGCTTGTTATCTATTTTATGCAGTTTTGAAAGGTAGATGAAAATACTTACATGCTCCCACTTCTCAGTTATATGAATATATGTAAGAGAATTTATTCCAAAATTATTTGATGCATGCACTAACTTATAGGTCCTTAAGAAACAGAGGGAAAAAAGTGTGATCAAGACCCAAGGAGCATAGCTCCCTGAAGTTCTTCTTTATCCATTTCTTTTGACTTCAGTATTCAAAATCAATATTTCAGGACACCCTGCTAGTCTACTTCTATCCCTGATGGTTTTGCATTAAAGGTAAATGAGGGAAATGGTATACTAATGGACTATGCAGGGATGCAGGGCAGGAATTAGACTCGGGTAGGTGGGAGAGCTGGGGAGAGTTCCCTATAAATAGCTAGTGAGGCCCAGATCTCTGAGGTGGGGAGTGTGCTGTCAGGCTAGATGGAGACCTCCTTGCCCTCTTCTAACTAGCTCCTGTATTTTGTCATTGGACTCCAGCTCCACCTTGGTAATGGGAAATTCTCGTAGTTTCCGACAGAATAATGATCATGAGCCCTAGTTTCTATATGGTTGTAAGTTGCCTTTCTTGGTATGTTGTCATGACTCTTTTAATTTCAAATTTTGGGAAGCAATAATCATGGACCACTAAGAAGCCATTGACTCACTTAAATAAGTAACTTCTTTGTAGATAGTCTTCAAAAAATATCTTCTATTATTGAACATAATTTCTTTAATGAATGTGTTATGGTGTGTGTGATTTGATTATTTCCGGAAAAGCACATCATCAAAACAATTGTATTTTTGTAGTCAAAATCTAGAACTCATATTTGAGATTATTGTGCATTCAAAAATCAAGATATCTTTAGGTATCTTCTATGTTAGGAAGATTTATCACCATCACTACTTCTCAATGATGCATATTTTGTACAAGAACAGTTGTAAACATATTACATTCATATATTTATTTATGTTAAAATCCTATTAGGTGGGTATCATTATTATCCCCACTTAATAGATGAAGCAAATGAGTTAAAGAGCAACTAAGTACTGGATCATGGCGACATAACTAATTAGATCCAATAGGTGAATTGTGCTCTTAACTAGCATGATAGAGCAGGGACTTAGAGATGACCATTAAGAAGTGAACATTTCTAAGTAAGACATTCTGAAACCAGCGAGAGTGGTTAAAACATTTATTTGGGGAATTTTCTACAGAGCATCCATGCCAGACTGCCTACGCTTGTTCTACTCCAATAATACTTTAGAACGTATGGGATTTTAAAAATACTGTCAGGTGATTCTTCTTAATTCTTACTCTTTTCTAGTTAAAACTCAATCCTAAAGAAAGAAACTGAGAACTAGAGCGGTGCTTATCAAATGTGAGTGTATATGCTAATCAACGGAGAATTTGGATAAAATGCAAATTCTAATTTAGATGGGGCCTGAGATTTTGCATTCCTAACAAACTTCCAAGCAATATTGGTGCTGCTGGTCCATTGACCACTCTTTGAGTAGCAAGGATCTAGATTCCTTGGAACTTGGTGCTAACCAAACCCAGTTACCCTAATATTATCAATGTACTGGACCAGAATGATATTCTGTGGAATATTATGATGCTCATGTTCAATATTATACTTAAATGGATTATCTAGTGATATAGTTGTTCTCATAATATTTTAATAGATACATTTTTTACCTGAGCCACATTTTCTTGTTCTTCTTACATGCCTTTTTCTCACTTAAATTTTTAACTAAACTTTGTTATTCGCAATACTTTGATTTGAGTTTGATCTGTTTGTCTATCTTAGATCTAAGTAGAAAATGGTCTTAAAAGATTGAATGTAAATGATGATTGGCATCTCATTCATAGAAATGGAATACTTTCTCTAACTTTGGGAATAAAAAATTTCTTTATGTGAAATATAAATACTTTGGGAATTATGTGTTTTGAACTGCTATTGTCCCTTTAAAAAGGTTGTCTGCATTCTCTGGAAATTCAAATTGCAAGAAAAAATTTAGTCTTCTAAATTTGAAGAATAGCCTTAAAGCTCAATTTTTAAGTATACAAAGAGATATTGCTATGGTGTAAATGTGTCTCCCAAAAAAGCATGTGTTGGAAAGTTAATCCCCAATGCAGCAGTGTTAAGAGGAAGAACCTTTAAGAGGTGGTTATGTCATGAGGGTACCACCCTCATCAATGCATTCATGCTGTTACTGCAGGGGTGGGCTTGTTATCATGGGAGCGGGTTCCTTATAAAAGGATGAGTTAGGGTCTCTCTAACCCTTTCTCTCTCACCCTCTTTGCCCTTCGGCCTTCCACCATGGGATGACCTAGCAAGAAGGCCCTTACCAGATCCAGCTGCTCAGCCTTGGACTTCTCACACCTCAGAACAGTGAGAAATAAATTTCCGGTTACTCAGTCTATGGTATTCTGCTATAGCAACACAAAATGGACTAAGACAGATATTGTACAGAATATTAATGAGTGATTTGTTCATTTCTGTAAATGAGCAAAATAATATACAGGTTGATTTTGCAAAGAATCAAGTGATTAAAAATTGGGACCATTTTCAGTTCTTTGAAGCATCTGCAGAATTGGTGATGCCCAGTGTTCTGGCCACACTGCCATGTCATGCAGTGCTCTGTGCTGGAAACAATGAGGTCCTAACCATACTCTTTTCATGTCTGGATTTTGACTTTCCTCCAATGGCCTGCCTCAGTTTCTGCCCATATTTTAAAACCTGGATCCTTAAGCTTCCAGTCAGTTCTGGGAACTCCATGATGTCCGTCCAATAAATTAGGTTTCTGTTTAAAACAACTGGATTTTCTCTCTGTTGCTTGCCAATCAGGAGTCTGATTAATAGTCATCTTTGATCTGCTTCAGCTAAGGCATTTGGGCTTCTGTTTCTTGTAACCAAAGATCCTTGACTTAGTCTCCTTTCAAATAAAAATACCACAATGAATGGAAAGCCAGACACTTCTCTCACATTGTTTTTCAAATTGCCAAAAGACTATAAGTTCTTTATCTTCTTTGGGTCACAAATAGCAAAAAGCATTGTTGGAGATTACTGTACCCATACTCCAGAAAAATGTACATGCATACATTCACACAACATTTTACATTCAGTATTAGGAAGTTCATAAAACTCCTGAGATGAGACAATAGATTCAAGTGAAATATTATGCAATATTTTAAAGGAAATTTTAAAGAAAGGGATAGACAATTTTTTAAGGATTTATATTGTACTTTGCAACCTCTTGTGCAAGAATAGATATTGCATACAGACTCATTCTTGCCTATTACAAATAGCCGGTTATGATTTTGGTTTCCACTTACCATTAAGGTCTTTGACAGTGGGCTCTGGGTTTTTAATACCTGATCACACCTCTAATTCTAGGCTAGAAGGTCTAATTTAAAGTTAAGGACATGAGCAAGAACTCATTATGTATTTGTCTTTGCTTCATGTTAAGAGATTGTGGATTTGTGCAGTGTGGTTTTATGCAGTGTAGGATTTATGTAAAGTAGGATTCCAGCTGCCAAATGATTGGGGATCAGTTAGCGTGTGTCTGTTAGGAGACAAGAGGATCAACAAATGATATCCTACAACATGCTGTCCAATTCCATGATTCCTATACCTAGATATTTATGTATTTTCCCATAATTTGGTAGTTTTCTTTCATTATTTCTTTGAATAAATTTTCTATCTCTATCTTTCTGCTTGTTTTGGAACACCCATCATGCATATATTGGTTTACTTTATGTTGTCTTATAATTTCTATAGGCTTTCTTCTTTTTTTTTTATTTGTTTTTTTTCTTTTTGTTCCTCTGATTGGATAATTTCAAATGACCTGTCTTTGAGCTCACTGATTTTTTTTCTTCTGCTTGATGTAGTTTGCTGTTGAAGCTCTCTATGAAAATTTTTCATTCAGTGTTCTTTACTCCAGTATTTCTGTTTGCTTCTTTTTATATGGTTTTTATCTCTTTGTGAAAGAGATGCTAAAATCATTTCACAGCTAAGGACCTTATGTCTGAAAGTTAGCATTGATGAAAAGAAAGGAAAGTCTCCTGACAGAATAGAAAGAAACTAGACTGGAGTCAAGAAGTCCAGGTTCCAGAAGCACTGACACCGAACTGTGTTATTTGTAGTTTAACAAATAACCTTTCTGAACCTCACTTTTCTTACTAGTAAAAATATTAGTTCACACATGATACCTGAAACCTCTGTGGGTTTTATCATTCTAATTACAAGCAAGTAACCTGCATTATCTAATCATTTTGAGAAAGTGTGATTCCGTTCATTGCTATAATAGAACCTGTGGTTTCCTTACTTTCTGCAACTACCAAATGTTTTAAATTATGATTCACATTCACATTTTGATTCTCTCTAACAAAGCTGCCATTGTTAAAAGGTGAGGGTTGGGTTTGAGATGATGCGGGTGTATAGACAGGAAGGAATTTTGAAAAATGGTGATGCCAGTGGAAAACTTTCTTCCCTGCCCTAGGCTTGTGGCTGTCTGAGGCATTATTTCCAAGTCAAGTACTAGTTTCCTGTCAGAGTTTATTAGCGCAAAGAGCCATGTTTCTTGTGAGGACTTGTGATTCAGATTTTTTACATATAAGTTTTTTGTGCATGTTAAAAGCCAGATTCTAAATGTGTATAATACAGTAGTGGCTGGTGTTGAAGAACTCAAATGTGCTTCTTAAAAGATAATAAGGTTTCCATGTAGAGACTGTACCCAAATTATGCATACTGAAATTATAAATGTACCTTTGTGCGATTGGGAGGCAGGTCATTTTTCAACTTAATCCCCTCTCTGTGAAAAAAAAAATCAATAGTACCTGAGATGCAAATGACCTAGCGTGATGCCACTTTCCACACTTTCTTTCTCTGACAAGGATTTCTCCCAGGGCACATCCGTCTCTTTCCCTCTGCCTCTCCAGCCACCCAGCTGGGCTCTACTCCCAGAAGGTTCTGACCTGGTTGGTCTGCTCTTGGGCCAGGAGTCTCCTTTTTCAACTCCCTGGGCAAATGATTATGTTAAAAGTGGTTCATGGCCAGATTTTGAAAACTGTCACTGATCAAGTCAGGCTTAAATACCATCCATTACTGTGGACCCTCTTCTAAGGTTGATATTGGGACTTAGTATGATTTAAAAGATTCCTAATTTGGAAATTTTTTTTTTCTGTTTAAATTAGCTAATTCGAACACAAAAGTTTATGTTGCAGTCCAATTCTAAGCTAGTGATTGCCTGTAAAACCTCCCCTTCTATTCCTCTTTGGAGGCTCATTTGCTGACCATATTGTCGTTTTTTTTAAAAGGGTCTATTTTCGCTCATTTGGCCGCCGACACTTCAGTGAGCTTCTCATCGAAGTATAATGGAGGAAGCATTCATCAACGATCATTTCCCTTGAACGCAACTCTGCCTGAGAGGCTGAGCAAGAAGAATGCATAAGTTAAAAGGCAGCAAGTTAACAATGCAAAGGTGGGAAAACAATATTGTTTGATTTTGTTTGTTGGTTCAGTTTGGTTTAGACTATGATGTGTTGTTATCCTATTAACAAAGACAATGAAATAAAAGAAAACAAGTAAATTTAAAAAAAGTGATACATAACTGCATTTGTTCTGCCCTTTGTGGGACAGGGAGGAGAAAGCTGAAGCTAAATCCAGCTGACCTGGGTTCAAATTCTGAGCATAAAATGGATTAGCTCTGTGACCTGGATAGAACAATCATCTTCAAGAACTTAAGTGTCCTCCTGTGTTTTGAGTACTTTTTTCATTTACAAAAAAATATGGAAATAATATTGTGATGTTTGAGATCAAAGAAGGGTGTATTTATTTATTTTAAGACCATTCCAGTGCAGTAGTAGGAAAGGGGAAAGAGCAGAACAAGGAGTTGATCTGTAACTGACTGTGATCTTCAAGTAGCAGTTAACATCAGAGGAGGAGAGAATCGAGTGGGTCGCCCACAAAGAGCTTTTGCTCTTGTATAACCAGAAGGTTTTGCCAGTTTGAGGATTTCAACACATTTGATTACAAGTAATGTAACTTGGGCACTCGTCCTGTCCCTCTTAAACAAATGCCACGTTTTACCACTTGGCTTCAATGAATAGAAACTCGTTTGCAGTGTTTATGGTTGTTTTTTTTTTTTTTTAATAGGTTGTTAGTATTTTGTTCCTCTGTTTCTGAGAAGTTAAAAGTGACTGCTGGCACAGGAGCATCTGAGGATTTACTGTGCTGTTCCAGCTCTCTGCAGGTAGGTGAGGCATGATCAGGATGGTCGGAGGCTTGGGAGGGTGGAGTGGAAACCATCAAATTTTCCTAGTGCAGTTTCAAGTTTATTTGCCAAAAGCACATAGGGGGAAAAAAGTTTCTTTTCTATGTCCCTTTGTAAATTTGCTTAGTCTTCCTTCTCTTTGCTAATGTCCTGGACTGAGCTAAAATACCACAATAAACAGGGAACACATGTAAGGACTCCATATATTCCAGAACAGTAACAACCTCTGTGGCAAAGTTCAACAAATGTGAACGGCAGAGCAGGCCAGGGCTGAATCTGTGTAGGTTCCATTTTTAGATGTGGAGTTTTGCAGACCCAGGTTTGTCTCTAACGTCCTGCTGGGTGTTGCGCTTGGTTATGGCCATTGTTCTTTAAAAATCATCACCTGATCCCTGGAATTACTGAGATTTATTTTTGAAAGAAGTTGAAGATGTAGCCAGGAAAATGATTAAACTGATTTAACATAGCATCAAAGCGACACAGAAAGTGATACACAGGAAAAAGGGTCAAAGGCCTCGAAGTCCCAATAATGTCAATAAGCAAAGGCCAGTTGGGATGATAACCAAAAGGATTGAGATTAGGTCACAATGTGGAGTGTTTAGTTCTCATGTTTCCAAAGTGGATCTGCTATGTAGACAAGGTCCAAGATGTGGCAGGGCAACAGATGACTGATACGGCATGGATGTAAAGGTCTTTGGTGATGAACAGGTTAAGAACCTGAAAAGCTCGAATGCTGCACGGAGCTCCTGAAGTCAGCCAGAGTGATGGTTGATCATGGGAGAATGATACAGACCATGATTCTAAGGAAAAGTCTTCAGTGACTAGAAGGAGGAACCAGAAGATAAGAATGTGTGAGAGATTGCAAACATGACTATGAACCTTCATTTCTCTCTGTATCCATGCCTTTAGCAATTATAACGCTGCAAATCTTCCCATGAAGAAGGTGTCTATTTCCCTGCCCTTGAATTTGTGTTGGTCTCATAACTTGTTTCAGTGGATGCATAGAATGTAGCAGAGAGGATGGTGGCCAGTTTGGATCCTAGGCTTCAAAAATATTGAATGCTTGTGCTTGCTTTCTCTCTTGTAATCCTTCCCAGCCACCATGTGAATCAGTCCAGGCTAGTCTGTTGGAGGATAAGAGACCGTATGGAGCAGAAATATGCTGTTCCAGCTGAGCTTATCCTAGTCTAGCCATCCCTTAGTCAAGCTGAGAGCAAGAGGGATTCCAGCTGAGGGCAGAAGAACAGCCCAGCTGAGCACAGTCCAAATTGCTGCTCTGCATAATTACAAGTTAAGTGAATAATTGTTATAAGTGACTAAATTTTAGGCCAGTTTGTTATGCGGCAAAATCTTAAAAATACAGAAACTACTGTGACAAGGATGTATGGAAAGTAGAATACTGAATGGCATGAGCCTCAGGGAAGCAGAATCTTTTCAGTAAAGACACAGATTACTCCAATCAGTCTAAAAAGTGGTTGTCATTATTGGAGATACACTAAAATATTTGATACCATTTTTATCCCTCTCTTATGTGGGACTCTAGGGGGTATTGTTATGACAAATAATAACTAATATGTTACATAGATTTTGGGAACTCCAAGCACATATTCAGTTACTTAATCACTTAATACAATTTAAAACCAATTCTTATATTTTTATATGATTCGAGTGAAATAAGAAAGGAGATAATTTATGTGTAATAAAACCCAGCTCTTATTCTCTTCATCTGAACTGGTCTCTATTTTGTGTAGAAATTATTGCAGTTCCACTCTTTGTACTAGATTAAACTTCATGCCCATCTTATCCTTGATTGGATTTCCTTGGTGTTCTATTTTTTACTGATTACCTTATTTCATTACTACTGTTCAAAGGATAATACCATAAAATATACTCTTCTCATATGCCATTGACTATAAATGTTTGGAACATGGTCTTAAACTTAGCCTTTATGAATCTTGCCGCTCTTTTTAATATTTGTGGATCCCCTGACTTTGAGCCTCTGTGTACAGAAATTCCAAATTTGCTAGATTCCTCTAATTAATTGTCCTTCTAATGTTGGCCACCCCTAGAGGGCTCCTTTCTTCCATCACAAACAACACAATATTAAACCTCCTTGGAATTAGAAATTATTCCCCATCCTTCATTATCTCCCCACAGTACCTAGCATAATGCTGCACAATACAGATAGCATATTCGGTAAAATATTTATGATTTACTTTTAAATTAAGCATTACAGATGTGATCATGTCAAGATTAGGCTGAAAAATTAGAAAGTTATGAAACTATTTGGAACAAGATATTTTCAATAAACAAGGTACTTTCAGTAAAAACCTTAAAGTATATCCTCTCCTGTTTGGTAGACAAATCTAAATATCAATGACAAAAGCTGATGATCTGGGAATTATTTTTATTTGATATATTTTCTTCTCTGGGCTCTGTCATTCTTCATACAAGTGCTTTATGAGGCCATTATATTTCATACCAATCCTTTTCAGACTCCCTGGTTATTAATGTAATTAATTAAAATTGGCATAAATATGAAGCATTTCCCCTTTCAGAAAAAAAAAATCCCATTCTATAACCCACCTCTTTAATCCTTGCTTAATTTATCCTTGGTTTGGGGTCCCTGGGTTTATACTAATTTACCGGTTCGCTCTACAGAGTAGCTTATAGAACAAGTGTGTAACCAGAGGATGAAACTGAGTCCTAATTACCCATTTTTGTAAAAAACAAAATAATGCATATGTTCTTATATGCAATGAACATCTGGACTTGGCTGTATGCTTTCCAGGTACTATATTAACTGAAGCCTGTCTCTGAAATTTTTAACAGCAGAAACAAAAGCACACAAGAGCCTCATTATAAAACCATCCTTGAATAGCCAGTGTTTGTGCACTAATGAAGCTTTTCCTAACCCAGACCTGTGTTTTACTGAATGCCCTATTCCAGTGATGGTCGTAGAGCACACTCCTGGTATCGGTTCATTGCCAAATCTCTCTCTGCATGGCCATCAATTCTAGGAAAGCAGCTTCTTAAGAAGGCAATATATGGCTCACTGCTGCCAGTGGAATAAGCAGGAAACAGGACAGAGAAAAAGACGTGTGACAAAGAGCTAATCTACAAGAAGTCAGGATCACAGGTCTTGAGTCTTGAAAGCAAATTAGCAATTGTCTGGACTCAGTATGTTCTGCATGCAAATGAAGCTAGGTTTTTCCTTTTCATTTGTTTGGGGGAATTTTGAGAAATGTCAGTATTCCCTGACATGAATTCATAAGATTTGGCAGAGACTGCACTGCTGTTTCTGCCAAAGACCATTGCTTTTTTCCCACTTTCCATTTGGCTGCCTTTGGGCTGGATGGAGGGCTGCCTTGCAGCAGGGGGGTTGGAGCTGCAACCTGAGGATTGTTTGAGCACTGGGAGCCTTTGGCCTTGGTCTGGTCAGAGGCCTGCAAGGGATGAAAGCCACTCAAACGGGAGACCTGTGTAGGTTCCACTGAGCAACAATTTTGGGGAAAATATGAATAATCAAAATGCTCCAGGGGTACATTGAGCATAAAAGTGGATATTTTGTTTGCATCATAATGGAATGGCTTATGTAGATAGATTTTCTAGGTTTGCCCAAGTCTCAGTATTTTTTGCTTTCCTTCCATACACATTTTCTCCTCATATCCTTAGTCCTCAATTGAACACTCTCATTCAATCCTAAATGATTAATTTATTCATGTGTGACAGACCCAACCCAACTCGGAAGCCAGGACCCAGTATTTATTAGTTGATTAGCTAGATTCATGTATTTCTAAGGAAAGGGTTTTAAATAAAAATTTCCAAGGAAACAGCTTCTGAAGTTGAGCAGAAGCGTTTCAACATGGAATGTGCTGAAACGAAGGCACAGAAATCTATCCATTTCAACACATCTGCTTAGAGAGGTTGCATTTCTCACTTAGCAAGGCTTCCAACAAATATTGATTGAGGAGCTACTGTGCAAACTTATGTAAGTTGCAGGATCATATGAAACAAAATTTTAAAACTTGTTCAATTGCCAAGTCATGCTTGGATTTATAGTCATTGGCTGTTACATTTTAAAAGATTCTTAGAGATTATTTAAGGCTTCCTCCTTATTTATTTAGGCAAAAAAACAAAAATAAAAAACCCACATAACATAATTCTAATTAGAGTTCCAGAATAAGAGAAGACAGGAAATGAGGAGAACAGGAGATATGTAACATTTTAAGAGTAAAGAAGGTGGAGAATTTTTCAGAATATTCGTATTGGGAAGTAAAACCTAAATAATTAAAAAAAATGTCAGAGAAGAGATTAAA
>NW_012152951.1:6026844-6034815 GCF_000956105.1 Propithecus coquereli
TATTAAAAAAAAACCCAAGAAAACAAAAGATAACAAACATTGGTGAGGGTATGAAAAAAATCGAAACCCTTGTACACTGTTGGTGGGAGTGTAAAATGGGTACAGCCATTATGGAAGACAGCATAGAAGTTCTTCAGAGAATTAAAAGTAGAAATACCGTATGATCCAACAATCCCACTACTGGGTGTCTACCCAAAGGAAAATAAGTCACTATATCAAAAAATGAAAGAAGCCAAATAGGAAGGCCACATACTATATGATTTCATTTATATGGAATTCTAGAAAATACATTATTATGGAAAGCAGATCCATGATTGACTGGGCTCGGGGTCAGGGGGGAACGGAATGCAAACAAACAGGTATGAAGAAACTATCAGGGTTAGGGAAATTGCTACATCTTGATTGTGGTATGGTTATACAACTGTACACAATTACCAAAATTCTCAAACTGTTCCCTTAAACTGGGTGAATTTTAATGTATGTCAATTATGCTACAATAAAGCTAAATTTAAAAAATAATTTTAGATTAATTCTCTCATAGCTCACCATCATATAATTATTTTCAAATTTTAGTTAGTAGCAGAATCTTCCAGGAGGTTTGTTAAAAATTCAGATGTTTATGTTCCATCCCCGATATTCTCATTCTGTGAGTCTGGCATGGGACCTGGGAAGTTGCATTTTCACCAGTAGCTGAGGGGATGGTCTACATACAGGTGGTCTACAGACCTGGAACTACGGAACTATCTATATTCCGCAAGAAGCTAAATAAATCCCTCCTGAGTAAAAATAAAGTTTTAGATTTTAAGCTGTCAAGAGCAAGTATTATGCAAATATTATTTGTACAACAACCAGCTAAATACAACACTTAATAAATCCCTTTGTAACACAAAATTTATAAAAGTCATCATATATCAATACATCTTTGGGAGTTGGGGCTGATGAATTATTTAGGAAAGTGTCAGCTAAGGAGAGTGTGGAAACCACGGCTTTAGGGAAATCAGGCCTCATGGAGTCCTCACATGCCTCATGCAGACACCTGGCAAATCCAGAAATCTGGGATGTGCTTGTGAGCTCCCTGTTAGGGAGAAAGAGCAGATGCTGCCACTCTGTAAGGTGCTACCTGTCAAGGCTGTCTGGAGTACAGCCCAGCTCCACTGTGATCAGCACAGTGATCAGAACTCTGAGGGTGTTCTTTCTCTTCTCATGAGAGGAGGCAGTGAGCAACTCAGCAGTATACTTTCCCAGTTCCTGAAGACGAGCCAGGGGCAACCAGCAGAAATCTGTGTCCTGCCATGAGGAACTCTATTGAATGGGAAGATTGACTGTGGAGGTCTTAGGTGTGTCCTCTGAGATACAGCAAGAGGAAATCGCAGAGAGCCAACAACAGCCCATATCCTCAGCCAGAGGAGGAGCTATCTCTCTTCAGATAAGAGATTTTCCAGTGGGCAGAAGCCTGGTCCCACTACTTTGTGAGAATTGTTATATTAACATGTGAGTACATCACAACAGAGTCTAAGAAGTAAGGTTTTCAGTGTCCGATGCCCATCCTCTCCAAGGAAACTTTGGCTGCTTGATTCTGCTGAAAAGACCACTACAGGAGCCAGTACCAGCTGCCTAGTGTGTGCACCCAGTGCAAAATCAAAATGCCAGGCCCCTAGTTCAAAACGTGTTAAGAATTTCAAGATGACAATGTTACACCATTAAATTGAATGTTCTATGAGCTGAGCCCCATGAGACTACAGAGGTCACGAGCCCAGGAAGCCACCAGCCCTAACTAGGAAGATGGGTTCTCAGTACAGCCAAGCAAGAAGAATACTGAAATTCTATCCTGGAGCCTTCTCAAATGTGAGTGATTAACAGAATTGTGTGCGGAACATTGAATTAGTAAGGTTCCTGGTCACTCAAAAAGGGGAATCTGATGTAAAAGGTATGGGACAGTTAAAGAGTAGCTTTTTAACTTGCTGGGTGACTCTGCTGTACAGACAGGTTTGGTGATCAGAGTTATATAGGACACATGCTCATTTGCTTATTTACTTAATTAAAAATTTTTTATGGATATATAGCTCATGCTAATTTATTTAGAGGGATTTTGAAGAGGCTTGAGTTGCCATCTCATATTGTTCAAACTGAAAAGAACTTTATAATCCTATCCGATGTTCATCTCTTTAATAGTACATGTCGTTTATTATGGTAATTATATTATATCATTATGCAAATGTTGGACTCAGCTAGGGAATCTAAATATTGTTTCAAATTCTGCACTTCACTTTTCAATCCATTCTTGCCCTTAAATTGACTCCTGCTGAAACATCCATTTTGTTTTTCTTAATCTCCACTTCCGCTACTTGGACCTTGAAAAAAATCTAGTTCTAAAAATATTTTCATAGTATTCATTCTTAACACTGTTTAAGACTCTTAGATGAGCCATTAGGTTCATAAAATATTAATAAAGAAGTAAATCTTATGCAAATGCCTGCAATGTAAAAAACTGGTGTATAAAAAGAATTTCTTACCACCATGCCTGCTAACTGATCTACTTCAAATTACCAAAGTCATTAGAAAATATTACATTGAATTTAGTTTTGGGCTTTTGAAATACATTTTTATTATTTTTAGTGTCTTTGTGAATACTATACTCCTTTACATTCCATTTGAGCAGAGCAGTAGTAAACTTCAGTGTCGTAGGTTTCTGTGCACAGCAAATTGAGCAAACAGACAGGCTGGGACCTCAGAGCTTGACACTGAGACCTGGTGCGATGCAATGTGAGATACGCAAAGTAGTTAACGAGTCTTTGAGACTGTTTCGATTAAGCTGCTTACTAAATATACTGGCGTCTAATCTAGTCCTGTCTCTATAGATATAAGCTCCGTATTCTCCTGACACTTTTTCATTTTCTTCCTTCGGAAGCAGGGAAGGGACAAGAGTAAAAAGAATATTTTCCCAGAACTTACTTTCCCAAACAAAATGTGATTTAAAAATAAATAGATTTTCAGGTAGCTATTCTTCCATGAGCAACTATCCAACTATATTAAGGTACGTTGCAGTTCTCCTCAGGGCTATTCCATCGACTTTCCCTGTAAAAGATGGAAGGAAAGTGAAAAGGAAGCAATTGCTTCACAGACCTCTCGAGTGCAAGGTCCAAGTGCATTTCCTGCCATCTGTTTCAGTCCATCTCCTGGTCCTTATTAGGAAGCTGGCAGCCTTGGGCAGATGGAGAAAACTGGCAGGCTTTGTTGTTGATTTGTAAAAAGCAGCCCAATTTGTTAGATTTGCCAAGCAAGTCCCCCCGTGGTAAAGATACAAGGACTATTGAGACTCCTAGTTAAGGAAAGCCTTTCATAATACAGGGACGCGAGCTTCAACTGAGAAGATGACTAACATGGCGGGTCCCCAAAAACCCAAGAAGTTGCCCAGCCTTGACTCTGTTAATGTATTATTGCCACTGAGACACACATTCAGTGGCAAATGCTGATCACGGTCTGCAGCCTGAATCAGGGCTTCCTGTATCCCTGTCTCCAAATCTCACCTTAGAAAAATGGATGTGAATGTGAATGCCCCATGTTATTTTTGCCCAGAGGACCCCAGATTCCTTCACGAAGTGTCCAATCAGATACAAGTTTCAGAACCTTTCAAGTGGCAGAAGGTTGTCTTTCCCAATACCCTGTCCCATGGTTGCCAGTCTTTATCAGGTGGGAATTTGGGCCATTTGTCTGTGATTTCCCACACATCGAGGCCAGAGCATCACCGGTTCTCTGTACAGAGAAGCTAACACTGTTCCACTGACATCTCAGCCCTGAGGAAGGAAAGGGAAGGAAACTCGTAACACAGACGTTTCTGAGAGAAACAGAGGAAAAGACATTTCCTGCAAACTACAAGCATGGTGTCAGTGTAGCAGCAATGAGATTGGGGATTTATCATGTAAACATCTGAACTTCTAAGGTTTAGATTTACTTGTTGAACATACATCCAGAATATAGAAATGTTATAGAATTTCTTGGAGTAGTTCAACAGCAGCCTCACTGTCTATGGGGCAAGGATTGTAATTTTATCTCCCAGATTTTATTTTTAAACCCAAACATTTGGACAAGACCTTTTCTGCCTGGTTAAAGCTACTGATGCAGCTACATTATTTATTTGTTTGTTTTCTCCATAAGTAGAATATTATTTTTTAATATTATATCTTAAAATATAATATTATATCTTAAGAGGAACTAAGATCTGAATAATAATGGGGATTTTTTAAAGAATGTGTTTAAAAGCATGTTTATTGGTTAATTAAGCCTTAACTGGCCTCTGCAATAGCAGATTGTTGGCAAACTATCATGTTTTTGTCAGGGAAATCAAACAAGTCTCTTGGGTCAGAGACAAACATCTATAAATTGGAGGATGTGCAGGTGGATTTACTCTTAATGATCACTATAGTACCACACCTCTGCTTTTAGATGCCTTGGCTTAAAGATCCAGCTCAACTGAGGATGGATTATCATGTTGGCTTCAGAAAGGCTGGAGGAGCTCTAGTCTACACCAGTCATTTTTCTGTTAGACTTCTCCGGTAATCACTTAAGGATTAAGGGATAAAGGAATGGTATTTAGGGTCCTTTCCTCTCGTAGTCCAGGTTGTAAGATCTTTAAAGCCAGAGGTCAAGAGTCAGTGCTACCTCAAAAGAAAGGGAAGGTTACCTGGCATATGCGTATTGGGGACAGTGGGAAAGGTGTGCCCAAGCACCCAGCAGCTCAGCTCAGGGTCCTGGAAGGGATGACTCCCACTCAGGGTAGGAGTCAAAGCGGAATCCACTAGGCTGCCACACAAATTCCCAGCACCACTTTCTAGGCTCTTTTAACTTTTACTAGCACACTGCTGTCTTCAGGTGCTTCTAGAAGTATCATTCGACTGGATGTTTTGGGCCCAGATCAGCGCTTATGTTTGAGACAAGAACTTTTCTCCTTGGTAAAGTTACTGATAGATTCCAGTTGACTTCATAGCCCTGAAATAACTAAAGATAAGTTTAATTCAATATATTTTTATATTGATATCTCCTCTGTGCCTAGCATCACTCATGGTATTATAGGAGATTTTTAAAATAATAAGGTAGATTGTAGAGAAACTCGAATTCTAGAGCTGTGCTGTCCAATCCAATAGCCACTACCTACATGTGACTACTGGACACTTGATATGCGATGAGTCCACATTAAGATATTCTGTGACTATAAAATGCACACTGGATCTCAAAGACTTAGTATGAAAAAAAATAACAAAAAGTAAAATATTTCATTAATAATTTTATATTGATACTATCTTGATAATATTTTGGATAACATAAAAATATTATGTTAAAATTGATATCCTCCCTTCTTTTCACCTTTTTAAAGATGGTCATCAGAAAATTTTAAACAATGTAAGTGACTCATGTTATATTTCTATTGATTAGCATTGTTCTAGAGGAAAAAGATTGCCATAAACGTTTAAGTACATTTGCAAACTAGATTATGCACAATGGTATAATTCAGAATTTTTTTAATGCAATGGAAGAATAGGAAGAGGTTCAGAAATCATGGAATGGAAAAGACAGGATTTGCTCTGTGCTCTAAAGTATGGGTAAACCTGATATTACACAACTGTAAGTTCTCTCTGAAGTCAAATCATTTATTTCAATTAATCCACCTTACAGCCACTGCCCTGTACTAAACTTTTCTCCCTTTAATACATCACGAAAATTCCCCTTATCTTACAAAACTGAAGAGAAACTCTTTTAGTTAAGAACGTAAAAATAGAATCTCTGCTGCTGTTTCTAATGATGAACATTTGAGCTTCCTTCCTCTGTAATGATCATTTGGCTCTAAACTAACCATAAAATTAAGCTGAGACCACTCACTCTTCAAGCCTACTCTGCTGCACCAACTTTCTCTGGTAATTCTAGCCAACTCAATATTTGGATGAGTCATGTTAGTGCTATTGGTAATCACCTTAAAAATGTACCATAAACCCTGGAATTCACAATTGCTAGGCCTCATTTTCATTTTCTAAAACATATACTTTGATCCTCAGAAACTGAACAATTTGCTAAAAATCGATACCTTTTAACAGTGAAGGGACTGCAGGAAGTCAAGATCCTGCCTTTCTGTTTACCTTCTCCTCCAACCCCAGCACCCCTGCCAAGCCCTGAAGCCAATTGAAGCCAAAACCTGGCAGATTTGTACATGTGAAAATAAAAAAAAAACCCTAGAAATTCATGATACCCCAACCTAAATGATTTCTAATCCCAGGGGAATAGAAACGATCTGCCTCTAAACCAGATGCTCAGCCCGGGTATACTGATGTCGTAACCTTGTCCAAGAGAGACTTTCTCACCCAGAAAACTTTCAAGGCTTCTATGACAGTCCACACTTGTGTTCAAGGGTCCTTTCAGTATAGACCTTGTGACTAACTTAACTAATCTCTAGTTAGAGGTGGTAATCCATAGCACCTTTTTGCTTTGATCTCCCTAAGAAATTTCAGATAACTTACAGTTAGCTTCTCATCATGCCATCCACCAAAGAGAGAGAAAGAGAGAGAGAATATGTTCACCTTGATCTCCTGTGGTTCACTTGTATTCTCAGACTCATCCTAAAACTGTGGTTTTGCTTCTTCCTTTTCCTCCCTAATTTCTGATCAACAAACCTCAATAGCTCTATTGCCTGTGGACTTATCTCCACCCTCAACCTCTACCCCACCCTCTTTACGCCAGGGCCTGGCATCTCATCACAGTATTTATTGACCTCAAAGAGGCTATGCTGTCAGTTGATCTCAAAGTAAGTCAGCCATACTGAAATGCAAGAATGTCCAAGTATGCGGGTGCTTTAGTTATGGGTGTAGAATATTAACCAAGTAACACAGTACAGAAAGCCTCACCAGTACCCACCTCGTTGAGAAGATCCTTCTGAGAACGGACCCAGACTGTGTAGCAATGCAGAAGCAGTTGGCGGAATAGGAGGAAAGGTGGAAGGCAATACCTTCCAAGAGCCTTGCTTTGTGCCAGAAGCTGCCAATGCTCGCGTCTCCATTTTATCAATGTGGAAAGGAAATCTCAGAAAGATTAAATGTACATCACACAGCGAGTAAGTGGGAATAGGCTTCTAACATGGTTCCATCTGTTAACCACCCTCCTTCCCTTTATCATCTGTTAATACATCGAAGCACATATTTGTGTATTTTTGGAAAATGTCTTCAAAATCAGTTATAGGGAGATATAAAATCAGTAAAGAAAGAGCTTAGGCATCTCCTGGGACTTCGTATCCTCAGGCACAGCGCTGAGATCAGGCGGAGATTTTCCTCATTTCACAACAGCCTTTGGAAGTGCAGGTGATGACATCATGGATGTCTTCCATCTCCGGGCTCTGGTTTGAATTTGTTTCCATTTGAGGCCAATATTAGGTCAAATTTCCAATCTTCAGACTTTCCATTTTTAGTAATAAAGACCAAGTTTTACAATGTCTGTTTCGTTCAGACTCTTCTCCGAGGTGATTCAATACCTAGCACATATGGAAAACCAAAATTTCTTGAACACACTGATTAAACAAAAAATCGCATAAATTTTAGGCATAACTTATTAATTTATTGGTTTGGGCTCCTTAGAGTTGTTCAAGTAAACTTTTTGTTAGGCCTTAGTACATGTCTAGGTTGGAGTACAAGCAAAATTAACTCCATGTCAAAGGTCAAAAAAAAAAAATCAAGCTCATGGGTTTTGTTCTATTTTCTAAAGCAACACAGGTAGTGCAGATGCATCAATAGATGTAACTTGTAAGAAGTTTTGAGCTTGTGTGGCCTCCATGTAAACTGAATTTCTGGCAACTAAATGATTTGTAAAGTCATCACATTGCAATAGTGTGATGTAAGCTGTGCATGTACATTCTATCAGGTGATTACTAATGTCTGATTAGAATTCTTGCTTATTAATGATGTTAAGGGTGGAAGGGAAGCTGAACTGTAGAAA
>NW_012152951.1:6034927-6035856 GCF_000956105.1 Propithecus coquereli
AGGAACTAAGATCTGAATAATAATGGGGATTTTTTAAAGAATGTGTTTAAAAGCATGTTTATTGGTTAATTAAGCCTTAACTGGCCTCTGCAATAGCAGATTGTTGGCAAACTATCATGTTTTTGTCAGGGAAATCAAACAAGTCTCTTGGGTCAGAGACAAACATCTATAAATTGGAGGATGTGCAGGTGGATTTACTCTTAATGATCACTATAGTACCACACCTCTGCTTTTAGATGCCTTGGCTTAAAGATCCAGCTCAACTGAGGATGGATTATCATGTTGGCTTCAGAAAGGCTGGAGGAGCTCTAGTCTACACCAGTCATTTTTCTGTTAGACTTCTCCGGTAATCACTTAAGGATTAAGGGATAAAGGAATGGTATTTAGGGTCCTTTCCTCTCGTAGTCCAGGTTGTAAGATCTTTAAAGCCAGAGGTCAAGAGTCAGTGCTACCTCAAAAGAAAGGGAAGGTTACCTGGCATATGCGTATTGGGGACAGTGGGAAAGGTGTGCCCAAGCACCCAGCAGCTCAGCTCAGGGTCCTGGAAGGGATGACTCTCACTCAGGGTAGGAGTCAAAGCGGAATCCACTAGGCTGCCACACAAATTCCCAGCACCACTTTCTAGGCTCTTTTAACTTTTACTAGCACACTGCTGTCTTCAGGTGCTTCTAGAAGTATCATTCGACTGGATGTTTTGGGCCCAGATCAGCGCTTATGTTTGAGACAAGAACTTTTCTCCTTGGTAAAGTTACTGATAGATTCCAGTTGACTTCATAGCCCTGAAATAACTAAAGATAAGTTTAATTCAATATATTTTTATATTGATATCTCCTCTGTGCCTAGCATCACTCATGGTATTATAGGAGATTTTTAAAATAATAAGGTAGATTGTAGAGAAACTCGAATTCTAGAGCTGTGCTGTCCAATCC
>NW_012152951.1:6040246-6056617 GCF_000956105.1 Propithecus coquereli
GTATCATCAGTTTAACATCCCAGGGCTGTAAGTTAGAGCAGACCCTTATTCCCAGATGACTACTCATCTCATGTCCTATGACTTTAGAGGGAATATTAGTCTCCCTGAGTACAGGCATTGGGTTTTCTACAATACTTAACTTATTCCTAGCATAGAGTAGGCATTCAATATGTTTTCCAAATTGAATGGAGTTCATGTCAGTGAATTTTTTATAAACACATAGGCACATTTATGCGGTGAATATTATCTTTCCATAATCAGTCTGTTTATTATATTAACAATGATTTCTCACCACTATAACCCTATTAAAAACCCTTTGTAAATGAACATTTTCGACTTTAAAAAATAAACCCATGTATAACATAGCATTTAACCTTAAGAGCATTATTGTATGGAACGTTAAATAAAAGCAAGCAGGTACTACACTGTCAGTCCAAAATTTAATATCATACAATAGCCTTTAAATTATACTGTTATAAAAATGTTGCTCTATTGGGCTCTTAGGAATTAATAACTGTCCTGAAAATAAACTGAACTGTTTCTTGTCCTTGGCTTCCATTTTAGGTCTGAAATGGCGTTTCCGTGTTCAGTCATCTTTTTTATTGAGTAAACTTGTCTAACATCCAGGAATTGCTTTGGGGGAAACAGAGTCTACCTATAAAGTTGAATTTCTTTTTTTCTCAGAAGAGGGGAAATTGGGTTTTCCAAACCACTGCTGTTTCTATTCCAGACTGGCCCTTCTTTTCCTTTGAAGTGCTCTTTGGGTCTGTACCCTTAAGCATGAACCCTCACAAGGGAATGATCCTGAGTGCTGTCTAAACAGTGACTCTTTGAGAAGTCAAACAAACTGGCAGAAACCCCTAACCAAAAAGACAGTGAACTCAGATGCTGCTGCAGTGCAAAGTTACAGACAAATGGAAAGTTTGAGTTCTGTGCGTGGTTCAGACCAGCCAACTCAAGATACTATAAACATATCCATGCAAATATGAGCCACTTACATTTTCATATAGCCCAGGAGTTGACTTGGGCTAGGAAGATGGAGCTTATTTTCTACAGGGAGACATCTACATTCTTAACATCCATTCTAAACACAAGTTTGAGCACTACCAGGTTGCAATTTACCATTCAAGGGCAGGTACTAAATCTTTTTAAGCTTTTTAAGCTATAAAGACATCAGCACAATGCTTTGGCATTAAAGTAATTCCTCTTGAGATGAAATTTTGTAAATAGGTTTTAAAGGTAAAAACAATATGTTTGCTGTTTCAAAAAATAAACTATTTTTAGGAATTTCGAAGACTTTTTATGTAAATAATTTATAGTTAAATCTTACCTCATTTTTCTCATCTGGAAAACTGGGGTAATAATAAAATCTTAGTTGTAAAATTGTGAGGATTAAATCGTTAATACCTTTAGTATTTGGAACAGTGCCTTGCATTACAAGCCCTGCATAAATTTTAGTTTTTATTCTTGCTCCACCTCTTTGGCCTTTTTTTGCTATTACTGATTATTAAACTCTTAAGGCAGTTCATTGTACATACTTAGTTTAAGTTGTTCCATATTTGAAAGCAAAAAAAAACTTGTAAATACATGTAAATACTCATATGCATATACATACATTTAAATGTTTTGTTGTTGATTGATAAGTAACTGTCGAATCAGTGGGAACATAATGAATTTTCATAGAATTTTCTTTTTCCGGAGGCAAGTATACCAATCCTCTCAACTCACACAGGAAGCCCACTTCACCAGCATCACTCCACTAACAGAACAGGGAAGAGTTCAGTCCCTTCAATCACTGCAACAGGGGCAGCCTAATGAACAGGCCCATGCCTTCTTCAGCTTCTCCTAACGCAGAGCTGGGCACTGACACAGCTGGAAACTCATAGTGCTTTGGAGTACACTGGAAATTTTAAAGCCTCTTTCTCCAAAAAGGCTCACACGCTCACACACATATCCCCTCTCCTCATTCACACTCACATACCAGCCTACACACACATTTACCCACACAAAATTTCATTTTCATGCACTGGCAGAGATAAAGCAGACAGGTGGGCATGTCTGTAGACTAGGAGACTGTCTTTCATCCTTTCTTCCCAATTCTTTCTCTTCTCTGATCCTTCCCACTTACCTCATTCATTATTTTTGAAACTATCCTTTTATTTTTAAAAGATACTAACCTTATACATTCTGATAAAAATAATTTTTAACAAGTGCAGTTTCACCTTGGTGTGTTGTCTTCTTTACAGAAAGAGAGATAGAGGATAGACTAGGACCTGGTTATTGCAACCCTTAAATAAAAGATGAAGAACAGAGTTCAGATTCCTCAATATGGGGAGATATATTGAGGCAAGAGGAGTGTTTATGTGATTCTTCATTTCAAATCCTGTATACAATGACC
Source organism: Propithecus coquereli (assembly GCF_000956105.1). Classification (NCBI taxonomy): domain Eukaryota; kingdom Metazoa; phylum Chordata; class Mammalia; order Primates; family Indriidae; genus Propithecus; species Propithecus coquereli. The sequence continues at coordinate 6,042,645 of NW_012152951.1, forward strand.
TACTTCTCTTATGCGTAAGATTGGTTTGCAACCAATTGAGACAACTCTAAAGCCAGCCCAGATGCCTGGGACATGCTACTAAGCAAGCATGCAGGATGGGGGAAACTGGTGGCTCTGATATGATATAATATTAATCAAAAATCTTTTTGATTCTGCAAGATACTTCTAATCAGAAGTGACTTCGGGCAGTATTCACCTGGGTATTCAGGGCAGGTGCATTCAGCTCGTTTTATCCCATGGAGCCTGCTCTTGCTAATGGCTGTTACAGGTGAAAGCCTTGTGGTCAGGCATGTGGGCTCAGGGGGGTGTGGGGGTAAGACAAAAAATATATAGGCCCATCCTCCCTACCACCGCTTTCCAAATTTCAGCGTAGGCAATATTATTGCTCATGATTTCAGAAACTTCCTTTGCTTTTCCTCTCACCGGTAGCCTGCCAAGCCACATTACTGTCATTTGTTCTTTGACAAGCTACTGCAACCTCAAGGAATTACCTGAAACACCTACAATGCTTTCCGCGGATCATGATTTTTTTTTTCCAGTTACTCCTAGTTTGCCCTATGGAGTCCAACGATCAGGTGTTTGCCCAGGGACGTGCCAAAAAACAATCTAGAGAATTGACTCATCTACAAGAGGTGCTAGAATGCAGCCAATCCAAAGAAATCAAATAAGGAATTTACTTGTTTGTTCAAACAAAAGTTAACCCAATTGTTTTTGAGCCGATAGCTTCCTCGTATCTTTATAATAAATGGCCCTCTGGTCTGTTGTAAACCATGGCATTAGGACACATTAATTTGAAGTTTTCTTCTGGTTCTTCTATGCAGTGTTGGTCGTTAATCTTGATCTTTTCTTTCATAACACTCTATCCATTGGATATTCAATGACCATGAAGTTTCCTAGATGAATAAAATTGATCAATATAAATTAAAAATAAAAAGCACTTAGGTTCTTTCTCTGCCATTAACTCATCAATTCTTGAAGGAATTTCTTTTCTCTTTCTTCTCATGGGTAGGTAAAACTATGAAATGACAAAAATCAAGTCAATGAGAATAGGGATACTAAACATGCACGTGAAGGTTTGAAAACATTTGTTTCATAAAATATAAATGCATAGAGCATTATTTTAATTATTTTATGTAATATACTGTATAAATATTTACATGCAACTAAATTTATTAAGTGAATATTATAATCGAATAGTTGATTTTTACCAACATACCTCATGGTTTAATATTTCCAGGTAGGCAAAAGTCTCTTATTATTGATCTTTTCACTGGGGTTGTTATAGATTCGAAGACACATGAAGAATTTGTATTAAATTATTTTGTGTGTGAATAGAAAATGTAATATTTCCAAGTTAATATATTTATGTAATATGTGATTTTCAATCAGCATGTGTAAATTGATTAATTATAAGCAGATTATCTTTTCAACATCCTTTAATGTTTGCATATTCAAATTGGCCAAAACATTCCTGTATTTTTTTTCTGTTGGGGTCTCCTTTTATCTGTGTCTAATTTTTGCTTTAAAGTAATTTTCAGATTGTACAATTAATTGCATACGATAAGAAAGGCTTCTTCTCCTAATTGCTGGTTTTCCTTTGTGTTAGTTTCTGTTGCGCACATTAGGAATTTAGATTGAAGTTCTTCTTGTGTGGAAGTGCTTTCTTTCTCTTTGCGTTGCCTAGATTCTAATAAGCTTGGTTTCTTTACATGGCTACCTGCAGCTCAGAACCAGGCCAAAACAAGGACATTTGGGTTTCTGTGCAGTGGATATTTAAGGAATGTCACAGATACAGTTCCTGAGCATGGAAGTTTGTGAAGGGCACATGTGTTGGGGGCTAGCTGACATTTCTTTCCCTTACAGCTTTACAAACATTGCAGTGCAGAGGAAAATCCCATATATTTTTGTGTTTTTTCAAGGCCTGGAAAGTTCAGTTGCAACTTGTTATTTTATGTGGTGGGTTTTTCTTTGCCCCTTCTTACCACCACCATAAATAGGGCACCTTTGGCTTTGTTAGCCCAACAGGAGTCACATTTTTGACATTCCCTTCTTATTTCTAATTAGTTGTTCACAGTTAATGCCCTCTGGTCTCTGTATAATCCTGTTCCACTTTTGGTCCGAGAGGATATTAATCTTATTTATTTTATTCTGTCATTTAATTAAAAAATATTCCACTTATCATTACTATGTACTAGCACAGAGAAAAATTGAAAAAGAAATTCACACTCTCTTTACCTGCTAACTTGTTTTCTTTTACTAGACAAGGGAATTCTAAAATATGCCATTATATAATATGCCATTATAACCTCTTGATATATATAATTTTCTATTAACTGGAAATTTTCTAAAAACTTTCCATATATGTATTTTTGTTTCTCACTTTGCTTATAACATTTGGTAAGGGTGAGGGAGTTTTCTTTTTCATATACACTAAAATATGTTTATCATCCATAAATGGGTTAGTTTCAGTTTTGTCTTATCCTATGGAGATGAGAGGAAAAAAATGCTTACGGTAAAAACATTTATTGTATAAAAACATCTTGGGATTATGTTTTGCAAGCAGTTCAGTTCAATGGAAATTTAATGAAAATGTCTCATGTACAAGGCATGACACCAGGTTGAAATCACAAACATGAGAGATCAAAAAAGGTTTCTGTGAGAAAGTGACATTTTTACTAATACTCACTTTGAAAATAGTGATCTGATATACTCCCAGACCAAATCTAAAGGGAAAACAGTTCATTTAACACCTATCATTGACTTCAAGAGAAGTGATCCAGGTTTTGGTGTCAGGCAAAATATTTTGTTCTAATTATATGATAGCGACACTTTAAAGTTATGCAAATCATAACTACTTTAAGGAAATGTTAAAGTATGAATTTGTTTCAACTAATTGCTGTTACAAGTGATAAAAATGTATTCTCTTAATCACTGCTTTAGGTTGTCTATCTTATTCATGTCAAAATGCATTTTTAACTCTCTACTTCTAAATAATTATTCTCCAGAATGCCAATAGTGTTTTATTTTTTCCTCAATTGTTAAATCTTAGCCTATCACTGCATTGCTTCAAATGCTTCTAATATTTTTCCATTATTTTCAAGGTAAAAATCTAAATTTCAAAGCATCACTAAGCCCTTTCATGTTCTCACCTATTGTACCTTGTTTCCCCCTATATGCTTCCTCCCAGCATTGGATCTTTGCAAATCTAGGCCCTCTGCCTGATTTATACTTCAGTTTCCTCACCTAACATGCTTATTCTTCAACATACTGACGTTAGGTGGTGCTTTTATTTTTGCATTCCCAGCCATTGATAATTCTTGGTGCATCTTGTATCTACAACAGATATTTCAGAAATTATTCATTGAATGAGTGAAGTTCAGATACTGAGTTCATGCTGAGAAATGATTCAGTTTTAAATTGTACTAGTCTAAATGAGTGATCTAGACTGAAGCTGTTTAACTTACCAATAGATTGGTTTTCAAATAAGTATATGAATCATTTTTTTATAACTTCAAGCACATTGTACAGAACAGTGAACATATCACCTCTCTGTAAATGTAGATATTACTTGAGAGTTATATATATTGATAGCATCAGCTCTGACTCACATCTTTTCAACTCTCCTTTAAAACTATCAAAGGTGTCAAAAGTTCTTTTATTTTCTTGTCTTCTTTTCCTATCCATTTTTTTTGTAATTTTTGATATCAATTAGTATTTCTAGCTGAAAGTGAGTGAGTGAGCAGAAAATAAGAAACTCTTTTGCAATGTCTTGTGCCTTTTGACAACTTTTGTGAGGTATTGGAACCTTTGGACAAAAATGAGATTTTGGAAAGTTAGTGAATTTAATTGATTTATGTAGCCCTCCTCCCCAGATCGTTCAGATTTGCAGAGCTTGCAATGGAAACAAAATATTTGCTTGCCATCCTCAAGAGCATGACCTGACTTAAACTAAAACATGATGTTATTGTTCTTTCTTAAAAAAAATTTCTCTGCGCATTAAATTTTTCTTTAATAACTTGAAAATATTGCAAACCAAAAGGAAAGAAAAGAAATTCAGCATGCTCTTTCTCCATTGTGTCTTATCTAACAAAGAAGAAATGATGGTGCTCCAAATGGAAGGCACTATGTGTTGGAAGCAAATGAACTGATTTGTAAAGTACTCTACTTCAAGAGTCCATCAGCAAAATTCGTCATCAGTCATGCTTTAAAATAGAACCTGGGCACAGGAAACATTCAGGGAAATGCTATTTTTCCACAATATTGTTTTCTGTTTTATTGGTGGCACATTGCCTTACAGGGATTCTTCATTTTAACCACAAAATTTATCCTGCTAAATACAGGGGCCATTCTGCTTTAACTGATCCTGTATTGTATATCAGATTGCAAACTCCCAAGGATTCTGTTCACTATCTGGATAGACAAAGAGGATAATGTTTGCTTCCTGAAGATTGAATTCTATGTATTTGTTTATTCATTCATTCATACATTTATTCAGTCTTTAATGCAACAAAATATTTTCAGCCTTTATGCCAAGATCTTGGTCAGGTACTAAGACTAGAAAATGAATAAAATACTATACTTTTCTCAAGTATATTCAATATTCCAATCCCAGTCACTCCTGATTCTAAGGACTGTGCCAAATGCCAAATGAAAAAGTTACCACAGTCCCAATTATCCATAAAGAACCACGCATTGTTATTCCCACAATATGTCTAGCTTAATCAGCACTCAAGTCTTAAAGCTGTCAGGCAACATTAATTTCAGTGAGGTCTGAAAGGCGCACAGACCCAAAATCCTGCTTTAATATAAAAAAACCTCTGTGCTTTGCCACTCTACTGTTGGAAAATTCTTTGTTATTTTTGGAAAATACATTAACCTCATAAAAAACAAATATCTATTGCTATCGTAAAGCCATAATGGACTTTCCATTAATCCTCAATTTTGGACTAATAATAAAATTAGGGAAAGAAGGACAGAGGTAAGTTGATGAGAACTGGGTTTTTCTTTTCTGATCAACTGCAATCAAGGAAAAAAATGCTGAATTTTTATTGAGGGACTATTTTTAAATTATATGGCTACTTCGAAGATGTAACTTAGGCTGCAGCATGCCAGCCAATGTCAAGGTTTTATGTTGGGCACATAAAAAACAGTGACTTTGGTGGTACTGTAGATTTTATTTCCTGGCTCTAATGCATAATTTTTGGACATTTGACTAGATTCATTTTAAAGTGTTTAGATACCCACAAAGAATGCCAAATCACTACAAAGGTCCCTACTTGGTTTCCTTTCGTTATTACTCTTAATTTTTTATTCAAATTATATAAAATATTTATTTAAAAAAATTGTGTTTTCTCCTCTGGAAATGATGTCAAGTCCTGATTATGGTCTACTGAAAAGAAGAGTAATAATACTTAAGATCTGCTGTTCTTAGATGGATAAATGACTTTGGCCAGATGTGTAAATCTAACTTTTGAACAGGCTCAAGTGAAGGAAAAAAAAAACTTAAATGAAGGATTGTGGAAAGATGATGGAACAGTAACAGACAGGGAAACAGCAATGGCAGAGTAAAAAACCTACAAATAACATAAACAACACACACACACAAACACACCCCTATATATATAAATGAACTTTGTATCTTAAATATGTATGAGTGGACGGACAGATTGTCATCAAATTTGAAGGTCATTCAGGATGGTCTGACTTAAAATATAGGGTCTATGGAATGAGAAAAATATGCTTGGCAGAGTAGGCAAACTGTGTGTGTTGGGAGGCTCTGTTACATCCGATCAGTTGGATGGATGGACTGGCTCCATCTCCATTGAGGCTCCAAGCTTTGATGTGAGGTGGGGCTGCTTCACACCTGCCCTCTGCTCCAAGGCAGAGTCCCAGCAAAGGCTCATTTACTCCAGGACAGTATTGCTCTCCAGGGCTGATCTGCTCTTAAACAGTAGGCGTGAATGTAGTGGATGTGGCTTTTCCCCTCCCATTGAACGCTCGCCAGCCCGCTGCCATGCAGAGACGCTCAGTAGCAATGTGGGATGGGGAAGAGGAGGTGTCCAGAGGCAGAACCCTGACATTACAACTCACTTGCTTCTCTTGCCACATTATTTATCTTTTTCAAACCCTGATCTCCTTACCTTTAAAAGTGGGGATAGTAACAATCCCCACCAAATAGGGCCATTTGGAGGATATAATGAGTTCATCCAAGTAAAGCATATAATAGGCAGACAATAAAGCATATATGCCCAAAGCCCAGATTTCACCACTATACACTGTATACCTATAACGGAATTCAACTTGAACCCCTCGAATCTATATGAATAAATAAATAAATACATAAATAAATAATGTGTATATGAAGCAGGCAACATTAGAAGGATTAGCCTGCATGTGTGTTTGGTGGGGAATGAAACCTTTATACAATTTAACCCCACCCTCCACTGCAGTCAGTTGTCAAGGCGGAAAGCAAAGAAGCCAAGTCCAAGAGTTTAGTGTGACCAAAGTGTCTAAGTCCTCTTAATGTGGTTGTCTTTCTGTCACATGGGATCTGAGTCCTACAACAATTAACACAACAAAACTATATTTCCACAAGTAACTTTATAGTCTCTGCTTATGTGCTGAGCAGAGCTGATTCATTTCACACATCATTTGCAACTTGTTATAGAGCTTCTTCGATACTAATACCCAAACATGCTGGACAAAGAAAAGATAGACACTTTTGTTTGGTTGCTTGTTTTACAGTGATTTTGTAATACTCTATTTTCAACTTCTTAGTGACATTGGCTATATTAAAGGTCTGTGCCACACACCCTGTTGTGAATAAAAAACTAATTTTTTATAGTTGCTATTGCTATGGAAAACCTCTATTTGCATTAAAAGTAATTTTGTTGTCCTTTCAATATAAAATTGTAGTGATAGATCATTTTAAAGCCACACATTTTTCTTAAACAGATGAAATAGGAAAATAATGTGGTAATAATGTGTTTAATTTTTAAGTTGAACCCTAGGAACACAACTTATTTCATTTTGTTATTATCACAAACAGTAAAAATTTATCTTGTTTTTAACAGATTTCAGTTATTAACAAGTCCTATTTGTCTCCTCTTTATTCGTCAATAGGTGAAAGTCCCTTCCTTCTCCATGCTAGAGGCCTAAGTTGTGATGATCAAATTGAACTGTATGAACAAACAACTGAATGGCTAATTTGCTATAACATGCTCTAAGATATAAGACTCATGTTATCCACTCACGTATATTCAAGGCCAAGGTTATCAATAAAATATACACAGAAGTTATACAAAATGATAAAAAATAAGATATATCTCTGTATAACTCTCAAGTCTAGTATTTTCTTCTTGTTTTGAGTCACCAAAGATTTATTGCTTATTATGCAACAAGAAATATAATAATGTGTTACATATGAAATGAAGAAAGAAAATTCTCTGCCCTCAGTAAATTTACTATTTGAAGACAGGGAAAGACAGAATAATACAACACTATAATGGAATCCAATCCAATGAGTATCATAGCATGTAACGACGATTCTATAAAAGATTTGATAATGAAGTGTGGTGGGTGAACTGAGGAAGAGTAGTGACTACTGAGTCTGGCTTCTGGAAAAGACCAGAAAAGGCCAGAGAGAGGTACACACGTTACTGACCTTGAGGAATGAGGAGCGGCACCCTGTGGAAAAGAGTTGAACATTCCGCACAGACCACGTGCGAAGGCAGAGATGGAACTGTGTTTGGGGAGGAAAACAGGATTTGGGTTGAAAGGAACATAGATTATATGACAAGGATTAGTGAGAGAAAACATTGAAATAAAAATTGGGGGCACATTGTCAGAATCTACATATCATGTAAGGCATTTGGACGTTATCATGGAGGCTTTAGGGAGCCCTTGGATAGGTTTAAACAGGAGGAGAGTGTTGATAAAAATTCTGTTTTTTTTTTTTTTTAAAGCAAAAAGTAAAAAAACACATCCAAGCAAATAAACAAAAAAACAAAACTGAGAGCACTTGAGAAGGCTGAAATGGCAGAATGTAGACCCAGATGGAGCCAGCACGGTCAGACAAAAAGATGGCAAATGCTTACATTTGCTAAATTGAGGCATGCTAAATAGAGAATTTATGAATTTGTGTATTTTTTCAAGAAAGCCTGAGATTCCTGAATTATTTTTCACTTTAGCCAGAATCATTGCAGTTCTATGCACACAAGTAAAACATAAAGACAAAACAGACACATTGAAAGTTAAGAGTATCGTACTGATAGATTAGTCTATTCTTTGAGAGTCTTGTAGACTTCTCAAGATGATAAGAGCACTGTTAGTGCACAAGACAATACATAATATACTGATGATTCTTAAATTCATGTAGATTTCAAGGAAAATTCAATATTTATAGTCTTAATTCATTCACAATTAACTCATAAACTAGGGTTTTGTAAGTGTTAACTAATGTACAGGAAATATCCTTTCTCAACATTTTTATAGTTAGATTTTAATATAAAGTAAATCTTTAAAAGAGCAAAAGAAGTATATGTTGCTATGGGAAGATCTGAATTTAATTCAAAGCCTTAAATCCATGAAGTTTAGGTGACATCAAACTTGGCAATAAGTGTCTTTGAATCCTTTTACTCACTCCACTCACTAGGATCCAGGAAATTTGTTTTAAACTACACTAAAAGTTGAAATTGTTTGGAATAGGTCATTCTTTCTTTAATGTACTAAAATCATAATGTCTAGAATACCATGTGCTTCCCATGTTCAAATTATGTTGCCCAATCTTAGTATTAAAGATTATTAAAAAGTGAAAGTTAATGTAATGATTTTGACAGAAGTGAGGGTAAAGGTGCTGAAGATTATAGGTGAAATGGAAATAATAAAATATTTTAATGGAGACTCGAAAGCTTTTAAATAAGACACATACTTCATTGTATTTAGAAAGCAAAAAATATTAAGAATTTGGCATGAAACAGTCGTAAAATCACACGAGCCAGTACTTTGTGTATGCATAAGATTTTCCACCAAGTTATTTAACAAATCAGTTTGTTTTTCAAAACAAGCATGAGTTTTAAATTTCAAGTGTCGATATAGCAAAACACAGACACCATTTTGAAGCAAACTAATTTAATTCAAACAAAGTAGACTAATTTTCAAACCACCAGTTGTTTAATTGCATTGTCAATTAAATAGTTTTGACTCTCTTCAAACATTTCGATTTTCTAACACCAGTGTTTTCATATAGTCATTCATCTGCGCACTCGAAAGCTATGTACGAAGCATTTATTATCTGCCAGGCATTGCGCAACTCATGAGATACAATGGCAAGCGAGACAAGCTCAGATTTTGCTCTTACAGATTATAGTCAAGAGGGGAAAACTGGCATTGAAAATGGAGGAGACAGCATGTATGGGCTAATATGCAAAAATATTTACAGAATGGAGAGAAATTGGACGGTCAGTGAGTCATAGCTTCCAAGAGGAACCAGTAGGACATGAAACTGAAAACCTAGAGTTAGAGCAATTCATTCATATTAATTGAGTACATCTTATGTCATAGGCACTGTGCTAAGATTACAGAGTAGACCAATTAAAAGGTTATGTTATTGCTCCTTGAGAGATCTAATGGCAACTTGTACTAGGATGGCGGTGGTGGATAGAGGTGTAGAAACAGAAGAGAAAGCAGACTTTTTTTGATCATGGTCTGGATTAAGAAATAATTTTTACATTTCAACCCCTTGCACGCATGTACGGGCACACAAGCAAACACACACAAGTAAACCTATGAGGAAAATAAATATTTTATGACTTGAAATATGCTATGTATAATATACTCTGATTTCTTTCAGTTTTACTTTATTCATTTTCACTGAAAGAAAAAAAACATGATGGTTTCATCATCAGACCCTCAGACACAATAACCAGACCTCTCGCCACGCAGCGACCTGTCTCATCTCCAGTCTGCGTGCTCGCCGTGCTGTCTGCTGGTGAGTCCGACCCCTAATCCAGCACTCTGGACAGATTTCCACTGAAGTATGCTCAGGACAGATTTTGGTTCTTAGGATTTTGAGTTTACTCCTTGAAGCTGGGTGAGAGTCCTGGACTTCCTTTGAAAGGCACCGCCTGGGCTGGAAATTTTTTCTTCCTGGCTCCTTGTTTTGAGAGAGGTTCATTCCATGACTCCTGGGATGAAAAAAAATTTTTTTCCTGTCTCCTTAAGAGGCTTTTTCGTTCTCTCTGTTTGACTCTGTTCCTCTCAGGGGAACGTCTCAGTTGAAGGAAACCCTCTTCTCAAACTCGCTTCTCAAACTCTTCTTTTCTTGGTGGCATGACGTTACTTAGAGTAATTGGGAACTTCCGTGGCTTCGATTGATGACTTCTGTGGGAAACGTAAGATCTCCCCGAACTGGCTCCTTTAGGACTTGTCCCTTCCTGTCCCTCCATTCCCCCCTCCTCCCTTCACGACCTGTGATCTTCCCTCCAGCTTCTTTGAACGCTTTGATCTGTCTGGGAGCCCCTGCCTGTCCTGCCCTGTGTTGGTCCCTGCCAGACATTCTCCTTCCCAAGCCAGCTCCGCAGCTCCCTCACTGGAACTTCAGGGTCCCTGCCCTGTCAGCAGCTCTCAAGGGACTCAGGGACCCTCAAAAGCAACTACCTGAGGCTTAAAGGGAGAAAGGCTGTTGGGAAACAGGTTGGATATTTTATTCATTCGGTTGAGGCTTTGGAAACATCCAGGCAGCTGCTTAATGTCGACTCAGCCTCTTGCCTAAAATGTAGTCCATAGCGTCTGTAAGATTACCTATCAGGAAACAGGAGAGTCTTAAAATCTCCTCCACAAATGTTGGTAAAAAGCATTAGCCCTCATTAGGCAACCTTAACTACTCTAAACTCTTTAAAATGAAAACCCATAAGGTATCTATGTGCGTCTGTCTGCCTGTGTATGTGTGTATGTATGTGTGTATATTATATATATGATATTTCCCTATGAAACACTATTTCCCATATGACATATGATAACGGATAGAATTGCCAAATTCATTTATGAAATCACTTAAAGGAGTTCTATCCTAATTGACTAAGAGAGAAATAAGCACTTACATAAATTAAATCTTCCTAAACTTCTAGAAATATAGGGACCAAGTCAAATGTCTTCCAAATGCATGTGCGTTGGACAAATCTTTGGTAAAATGTCTGCCTGAGAAAATTCAGGGCTGCCAACATAACTTATTTTTGTTCCGGCCAACTCCTGAAGATAGGGCCCTTGTCTTCCAGTCATCTCTGTGGAGGATAGGAGCAGTAGTTGACTTCAGTAAGCACCAGTTAACCCACATGGGTTTCACATGGACCACCCTTTCCTGCTTTTTGTAATTTTTCAGTTCCCTAATTCTACTGAGTCGACTCCTCCCCCTTCCACTCCCTCATTCTCCTTTAAAATACCCAGTTACCTCTGTACACATTGAAGTTGAGTCCAGTTCACTCTAGACTCCTTTCCCTGTTGCAATAGTTATTACCGTCCTTACCATTTTAACTAGCGTCCAGCTTTGTTTGTCTTTGGTAGTCCTGACCTGTTCAAGTGATATTAAAACTCATTAATGACTTGGGACCTGCAGATTGCAGAGCCACGAATAGATAATTAAGCGTAATTAAAAAATCCTTATTTTATTGGGGAAGGGAGTAGGGAATAATGAGGGGAAAGTATCGAGGTTGACTGTCAAGCATTTTGCTTCTTAAAATAAAATAGCAAGTGTGATATTAACTGAGGAGGCCAGGTCTGGGGAGGAAGTTTACGAGTTTGGTTGTGGACAAGTTGAGTCTGAGGTTCTTTTTAGATACTCAAGGGTATGTGTCAAGCAGGCAGTTTGATTTATAGGGTCTGGGGCTCAGTGCAATGGCCTAATGTGTAGATGTTGGTACGCAGTGTGATATAATTATGTAGTAGAGAGTTGACTTGGCAACAATGTGTGAGGTGGATGGGCTATTTGGAACAAGGCTGGCAGTAGGAAAGCTATTTAGAAATCTGTTGCTATTATATAATCCAGGTAAGAGGGGGCAGTCATTAAAGACCATTTCAACAAGATATATAAACTAAGCGGAAAGGCTGAGCCTCTTTCTCTCATGCTGTTCCCTGCTCCATACTTACATCAGATTATCTTCTTTCTTCATTTCCATTTTATAGAAGGTACTAATTCTTCTTCTTTTCAAAACTCCATAGATGAGAAGGTTCCTCCCACACCCAAGGGCTTCTAAAATAAAATATAATGTTCCCTAAGAAAATAATTGTGGAAAGAATTCTAGCAGTTTTTAAAAGAACTACTGGGAAATAAAAATTACCATCTTTTCAGAACTTGAGGCAGGAAACCAAGTGATTGGCTCACAGTCTACTCCGGATTCCTGTTCATTTCCTATTAATAAGTCATTTACTGAAGAAATGAAATTATGATACTCACATTTAAGAATATTTAAAAATTAATCTTATCTGCTCTGTGAATTAGGACAGTAAAATGCTTTCTTTTAATTGAAAGCAAATGAGAGCCCTTAAGAGGCTTTATATATTACTCATTTTGAAAAGGAGTAGAGCAACTAAAACCACAGACTAGATAAAATCATGCCATCCTGTTGGGTGAAAGTGTTAAAACTTTGAAATGATTAACCATAATAAGTAATAAAAATAATTCACTCCAGTATGTGTTGTCTGTTTTATTTTTTTTCTTTTAGTTTTCCCCTAGACAATTTTCTATAATAGGAGGACATGTCAAAAACACTTTTGAAAATTGACAGTGCTTTAGAATTAATGAACAACATTCCAGAAATATGAATTTGACTTAGCTAAAGGGCATAAAAATAAAACTTTCGAGACAAACCTAAATGATCTAGAATGTTGTTAAAACAAAAGCAGATAGAAAATAAATGCATAAATTATCAATTAAAATATGAAGGTTATTGCATATTTAATAATTTTACCTTTTTAATATAAATATATGATACTGGCCCCTGGTAACAAAGCATTTGAATTCCATTCCAGTAGTAGACATGGGTTTTTATTGAAATGCCTTAGAAAGGTAGAAGGAAAAATAAACATTATTATATTATTCAAAAGACAAACATGGTTTAAAAGTAGGGGGAGGTGTGATGGAAAGGAATAGATTTTGTGGGGTCTTTTTGTTCTTAATAAGATGGCCAAGATATTGAAATGAATTGTGATTAAAAAAATCCTACAGCTTCCCTTGGGAGTCATTAAAAATGAAAGAAATCAATCATATGAAAGCAGATGCTAGACTATGTGGAAGGTTTCTACTGCTGATTGACAGCTGTGATGTTGGCAAGAGCAAAAAAAATTAAGTACTTGAACAAATTTGCATGTGTTAATATGGCTAAATGTTCTATTGTATATCTTTGTTTGAATGTTCTATGTATGTGTGCTGGTTGGAAGAGTGGAAGATGAAGAATAAAGCCAGTGCTTTGGTTCTGTTGAAATTAAAATTGTAATCATATCTATAAACACTGCTGCTCTGTTTATGTTTATTTTTTTAAAAAAGAATTCATATTATGCAGTATAAAAATGAAATGAAATAGTGCGAATGGGCTGAGACAAGCAACAGTCTCTTCCACCTTCCTAAAAATATAATAGATTCTTGGAGGCAGTTATTTTTAAATATTTGTGTAATCAGTATTTTGTGATTATTGTCAAAGTATAAAAATATTTCTATTTATTGATGCTCAAATATTGCTATTCCAATAGAAAAGAATTTTGTTTTCTTAAATCCTCTGATTTCTCTTTCCTCTACTCCTGTATTTTGATGGTTATATCGCTGATTTGTATATTATATATATGATATTTCCCTATGAAACACTATTTCCCATATGACATATGATAACAGATAGAATTGCCAAATTCATTTATGAAATCACTTAAAGGAGTTCTATCCTAATTGACTAAGAGAGAAATAAGCACTTACATAAATTAAATCTTCC
>NW_012152951.1:6057572-6066553 GCF_000956105.1 Propithecus coquereli
TGGTTTCCACCATTGTTTTGCTGGAGTACAACTTCAAAACCCTCCTCATGGAGGATGCTTGGAAGATAAAATTCACGAATCTTTTATCTAAAAAATACTTCATTCATACTCAGACATGATACTTTTAGCTTCTTAAATATATCCCTTAGTTTTTAAAAAAATTCTATCCTCTCTGTCCTAGAATATATTCTTGTTTTGAAAAAATTAGATGCAAGACTTATTCTTGTTTCTTGATAGGAACCTTTCCTTTTCCTCTATGGAACTTTTTAGAATCTTGTTTTGATATATTTGGTATTTTAATAATTGAGAATATTTTTCTAGGTGTGGGTCTTCCCCAAAGTCTTACTACATAGCACTTAGAGAGTCCCTTAATTATGAAAACATATGTCCCATCTCAGTTTTGGGAAAACTTACTCTACTAGTTCTCTGATAATTTCCCTTTTTTTCTCATACATTAGCTAGTCAGATACTGAATTTCTTGGATTAACACTTTATGTCTCTCAGCTTAAGTTCTTGGAGAGCTCCTTAATTTTATTTTCCTCGAATTCTATCTTACTTAATTTAATCAATCATACTTAAAAATGTTCCAAGACTCTAAGACCTTTTTTCTATGGTTTTCTTTTGGCTGGTTCTTATTGTTTATTATTATTTTTTTTTTGCTCATATAATACCTACTGAAGCGTTCTGATACTAAGTAGAGGTGGGGTTTTATTACTAAGTAGAGGTGGAGTTTTTTTTTAAGTCTATTTCATTTTCATGAATATTGACTTCTTTGGGGGTCCATTTAATTTAGGTCTTTACCTTTCATGCCGGAGGCTTTCTTCAGGTATCTAGTGTCTTTATTTGCTCTTTTCTATTTTATGTTGAGAGACTAAGATGACAAGAAGCTTGGAGGCAGGCAGGAAATGCCATGAGTGAGTGAGGAGTTGGCCTTTATCCGAGAGGTTCTCAAAAATTCCAGAATCATTAGTGTTTTGTTCTACGATGACAATATCCATCCTAGGCACCCTAGTTTTCCCAAACTATGTGGCAGTTTTTGGAGAGAACGACTCTGCAATGTGTTGCCTGACTGTAAACGCCTGGTCTGCACTAGGGGTTGGGGTGAGGCATGAGAAGGTCTATGATTCCCTGTGATTTCCTTTATATTTTATAGGAACTAGATTATCCTTTAAATTTTCATCTTGTTTTCACTCCCACTTCGCCTTGTTCTCTCTGAGTCTCATTGAATAAGCATCCTTGCCTTGTATAGGCTTCTACCTCTTGCAGAGTTTGCATCTTACACCTGGCTTAACCATCTCTATCCTTTTATCTACTTTTTATCTTCTCTACAGATCCCTTCTTTCTTGTTCTTTTTGTTGTTACGGGCTCACAATTTTTAATTCATTTACTGTCACTTGAATGGGATCTCAGAAGAGGTGAGAAGAAAAGAATGTGCTGAGTCAAACACCTTGAGCCTATAGCTCTACTCTATAGTTCTTTGGGGCAACTTTGTTTAAACGTGGTTTTAATCTTATAAGGTCTTTATATTTCTGATTATAGTGATAACTTAAGTTTATCTGAGCGCATGAATTCGATCTGCTCTTCTTACATTATTTACTCAATCATTTCTCACTTGCTTGTATATTTAGCCTGCTTTAACTTCAGCTTTTATTTGCATAACTTGGGAGGCGAGAAAGGCATTCCAAACCAGGTGATGCTGGAAAAGGTGAGATTCTTAGTTAATTCCTGTGAACAGAACCCAGTCCCCAGCTGGCCTGGAGGGAAGTCATTTTCCAGCCACAGGACCCTCTAGAGCTCCTAAGTGAAGCGTGATCCCAGAGTATTAGGTTTCCAGACAACAGCAGTTGTGCACGGAGGTGATGGCCCAGAATTGGAATTCTAATTGCTTGTGGCAGTACGGTTGACAGTGGAGGAGACACTCTCCGTGGTGTTTTCCCTGCATCCACACACGCCTACCTCCTTGGCTGTCGGCCCTGGAAGACATACACCCTTACAGACTGGCCCTCGTCCAATTTTAATCATCCATCCCAGAAGGAGATGAGGAAGGCTTTGTGGAAAGAGGTAGTCAGATTGCCTTTCTCTCCCTGGCTGCTTCTTACAGTAACATATGTTCAACACATTTACTAAAGCAGTAAATAAGTAAGCAAGTGCACACACAGGCCTCCGCCCCCACCCCTCCCGCTCGGCCCCTTTCTCCTGAAGCTCTCAGCTGCATGCACAGAAGTGTGTGGCTGGACCGAGGCCCAGAAATCTGGAAAGTGTATTATGTGGGATCCCCACGGAGGAGCACTTGGCTGCCGGCAGCCCTGGCTCTGGGCTTCCACACACCATCAATCTGGTGCTGGGCAGTCACCACCCCTCCTCGCCTCACCTCATGCAGAGAGCAGACACAGCGCAACTATTTGTCTCACGTTGCAGCAGCCAAGCCATTTGGGGGTGGGGGGTGGGGAGGAAAGGGGGCAGGAGGGACGATGTGGGGAGGGAAAAATAACCACCTTCCAGCAGAACTCACCACTCCATTTCACTGTCGGATTCCTCCTCGGCAGCTGGAAGGAGGACCTTCGGGTCGAAATGGTGGAAGGGAGAAGGCAGGGTTGACTGCACAGCAGAAGGGCATCTTGACCAGCCTTGGGGACCCTTTTCACAGGAGAACTAAGTGAAATTTCAGGTGTCTCAGAAAGGAGGGTGGATTTAGAAAACAGTGACTGAAGCCACTTTGCAAGTGAGAACGGGAGCTAAGGCTCCCACTAACCCCCTGTGGGCCTGTTTTACACCCTTCACACAGACAGGAAAGCGACCCTTGCAGAGGTCAATCCAGCCGTGAAAAGCATGCGTGTGTTATTAGGCCCAGTAAGATACACGTCAGCCATCCTGTTGTTAGAATAAAATGTATGTGTTTTCTTAGCCTTCTGAAGCCAGCTTGACATTCTCGAAAAAACAGTAGGGAGATAGTATTTCTGTAGGAGACAGAATTTTCTCGGACCTCGGGATGTCTGTGATTTGAAAAGTTCTTACTTCTGTTTTTTCCAGAATAGTACGCGGTTATGTCTCTCTAACTGCTGCTTCAACAGGAGAAAAGCCAGGCTGTGACTCAGAGATCATGAGGGTGCTAAACCTTCACTTACTGTAGTTTCAACTTTGACCTTGGCCACAGGCACTAAGATTTCCGTGTAATAGGAAGGACCCAAACTGGCTTGATTAGTTTTCCTACATCTGGCCTGAGGTCCGAGACCTGAATCCTATTTGATTAGTGAGTAGAATTAGTTATCTGCTATTATAAAATGCACATTAGAATAGTAAGAAAATTTGTAATAAATGTTCAGTACTTCTAATAATGAAAAAAAATGAAACATTCTACATTCTTTAATTTCCTTTATCTAAACTGGATCAAGTATTCTTTAGTGACTGTAAGGAACACACAAAAACATAGATTTGTCCCTAAAAAAAAATTATTGTCTCATATAGATGGATGCTCATGTATGTTTTTTACTAAAGCTCTTGAGTTTGAGGTTTCTGGACATAGCTTAAGTGTTTGCTCTCTCCTCAAAACACTCATGACACAGGTTTTCTTACTCTTCCATGAACCCACACCCCACCCTAGAGATTCTCATTTTATATTGATAGACTTGGGTGGAATTTCACTGTTAGCAGAAAATAGCTTCATCCAGCCCATGGTTCTGTAGTATCTCATGAGATTAGGAGAATTGTGATACCTGACAAACATGTAAATGCTCAACTCCCTGAGTTCACAGGGTCTTTGGTTTCCAAGAATATTACAGAAGGTTTATCATACTTTCAAGCTTGGCAGTGCTTTCTGCACAGGAGCTTTCAAACTGGCAGTGGATTTGGAGCAAATGAAACTGCAGGAATAACACATAGCAGGAAATGGTTCACTGGTTTTGAGGCTTCATTTATTCTAAAGAAAAGAGCAATGTTATTGTAAAAGTTTGGGAGTATTTGTGTTAGAGCAATTGTAAAAATCTTGCATTTCACATATGCATAAAATGAGAATAAAAATTTGTTTAACTCTTAGCGGGAAAAAAGTCATTGAAACAGTAAGTCTGCTTCCCCTTTTTAATAAAGGTATTTAACACAGTGATTTTATAGTTCTTCACACGGAAAGGATCACAGTCTAAATGTTTAGCCTTAATCAGCTAAAGGCAGTGAAACAATAATTTAATTCTTTATTTCCAGAGGATCATGGAGACAGGCAATTCAATAATGATGAAGACTTTACCATTTCCCAATAAAATTATTATAGCTGCTCCCTTCAAACCCTCGGTAGACTTCTTTTTCCTCCTAATTTTTCAAAATTTGAGCCTTTGTTAATATTTTATGTCTTGCATTAATTTTTTAAAATTCTTTTCTCATTCAAGGAAGAAAATTTTGAAGGCTAACCCCAAAGAATTGCCCTCCTCTGCTATACCTGTTGGAGTTTAAAGAAATTAGATTCAGAAAGCATGACTAGAAATAATTTTCTTTTTTTTTAAGCTGGGGATGGATGGGGTACAAAGCATATCAAAATTTAAAAAGTAAATAAATAATTGCTTTGCAAAGTAGTTTGCTCTTGGGAATGTATAATTATTTCAAAAGTCAATGTCAGAGTTTTTCATCATAGATAATTCTGTGCTCTGGATTCCAATTGATTGTAAGCTCCTTGAGGTCAATAATATGGCCCCTCTAGACACTCTCTTTTGTTTCTATATGATTAATACCTCGATCAGGGGCTGTTAGCACTTTCATCCCTCAATGGCTATGGCTATTAACTGATGTTTTTCTGAATGAATATGTGTGTGAATTTCTTATTTACTCTTTACCTAGAACTAAAGTATAATCAGCTAATAAATATTGGCAGCCCTTGAAGGTTATTGGTAAATCAGAGATACTAGAATTACCTTCAAAGAGTACATTCTGGATTTGGTTTAGACAATATCCAAAAGCTCAGTTTTTGATATGAAATATACCCACACTTAGCCTTATGAGTTGATAAAGTTAGTGTGGTAGTCTTAAGAAAAGCAGTTGAATAGGTTACACCACAAAATGGTCTTTTCATCACTGTTTTTGAAATTTCTACCTCTAATCAATTCCATTTCAGAATAAATACAAAAAAATTGTATTTAAAAAGTTCATTGCAAATGTTTAGATTGATTTAAGAAGGTTAATGGTTCTAAGTAACAGGGGAAGATTTTCATTTATCCCTGAATGAAGCAACTTGATCTTTTAAGAATGTACCCTGGAATTAATCACTCTTTTTTATTATTAGCTTAAATAGTTCATTTTATTTCAGTCAATTGTGTTTTCCAAGCACAGTTTTGTTCTGTAGCTAATTGCTGAGCTTAGCACACGAAAGGTGAATGAGAACACCCAGCCTGCTTGATATGCAGGTGTTAGCTTCGGTCAATAGAAATATCTGGTTTAATTTGGCATGATTGGTTTCTTTATTTGGAGGATCTAGCAAAGAAAGCTGGTCTCTTTCCTCAGCTGCATTTGATATCCTTTATTAAAGACAAAAAGTCCAATTGTTGAGCACTTGAACTTGACATTGAATGTTCACAGATGGTGATTCTAGGTGACATGGAGAAGGGATCTCGTGATACAATGAATGAAGTTAAATTGCTTTTATTGATTAGTTTTGAAGCCTGTGAAATAAGGGATTTCAGTGGTGATATTTGTATTTAATACGATGATATTTGTACCTAATATTTGTCCCAAATTAGAGTCCTGAGAGTTTGAAAATGAGAACAAAAGGGATTTCTGTAAGGTGAGGGTTGCAATAGCACAGTGATGTTGCCCAAATTCTCCATTTGGCCAAGGAATCAGTCTTAGAGTTGTGCATTTATAAATCAGGTTGCATAATCATATGGGGATATTTAGCACTTTAAAAAAAATTACTAAGTCAATGTAGAAAGGAAACTGTGCAGAAACTGTAAGAGAACACAGTTGATGTCAAATTCAGGTCAAAGTCTGCCATGACTAGACCCAGTGGTCCACAGGTGGTTAGATCCTTGGTACTTTTAATCTCCCATTGGAAGGTGAGATTTACCATGTTTTAGCCTTTGATTAGCTTCAACTTTCAAAAAAGTCAACTTTGGGGATTTGAAATCAGAAATAAATATGGGTACTTCACTCATTCACTCCCTCACTCATTCATTTATTCATTCTGTTGTCTATTGAACTCATAGTTATTGAGTACACAGATACTATGTGTTAGATACTGTGACAGACGCAGGAGATATTTACATCAATAATGTACCATATTTTTTCAGGGTGATTAAATTCTAGTGAGGGGGGTCAAAATAACAAAAATAAGATGACATAGAGGGATAAATATCATGACAGAAATAAAATGAAATAGATAAGACATTTTCTCTATCTTGTTTTATATGATCAAGGAGGTCTTTTCTGACAGTGCTAACATTTGATGTGATTTTTGAAGAGTGTTTAGAAATTGTTTAGGCTTTTGTGGCTGAGAGTGCATTTTGAGCAGAGGGAGAAGTATTTAGTGTGGATTAATTAGCACGATGATATATTCTAAGAAATACAAATAGTTTGATTTGCATGGAATGCACAATGTTTGGACTATGAATATGATTCTGAAGATATGTCTGGAAGATAAAAATAACCCAAATGAAGTTCATATATGTCAAGACAAAGGGTAATATTTTGTCCTCCTTCTTGAGGAAGAGATTTAATTAAGAAAACTTTTAAGGTAGAGGGGGAGTGCTGAATAGGTAAAGCACAGGAGGTTTTTAGGGGTGTAAAACCATTCTGCATGATACCATAATTTTGAATACATGACATTATGCATTTGTCTAAACCCACTGACACAGATAATAAATCTCAATATATATAAATTTTGAAAATTATTTAGGAGCTCAGTGTAACCCATGAGGAAATGTAGAATATAACAAAACACTCTAACTGTATTACAAACATAAGAAACAACCACACTGAAAACAGTAGGGAAAAAGTGCTCACTTAAATAACTTTGGAAACGAATGAAGTCTGTAAAACTCAAGGAAAAAGTAACTTTGCATAGCACTGTACTCCTGTTGATGAAGGTGTTTCCCACAGAAGCACGGGGTAACAATTCTGATACTGCTATACATGTACTCTAGAATTGAAAAATTAAATAAATGGTTTGAGGGTGGTAGGTGTCACGTTTCTCACTGTCAGAGTGGGAAATTATAGATATGCAAGGGGAGAGGGCTAGGCTGATCCATGGCTAATAGATCAGAATTGGAGACATCAGCATGAACTCATGTCTAGCTTAATATAGATGCAGATGGTTACATATAGAAATATAGATAGCGATGTGTGTATACATGACTCGATATGCACATATCTAGTTCCTTTTTTTGTCAGCTGAGAAGGGCTGGCAGCAATGAGATCTCAGTAGAAATGAGCATACCTAGCACCCAGATCTTTGTTTCTAACGTAATCCTTCAGTAAAAGGAATCAGCAATCCTTGGAGAAATGGCTGCTATGGACTGAATGTTTGTTTCCTGCCACAATTGACATGTTGAAGTCTAATCTCCAACTTGATGACATTTGGCAGTGGAAACTTTGGGAGGTAATTAGGTCATGAGGATGTAGCCCTCACTAATGAGATTGATCTTATAAGAAGAGACACAAGAGCTTGCTCTCTATCTCTCTCTCTGTGTTCTCTACCACAGGATGATGCAAACCAAGAAGCAGATCTTCAATAGATGCCTGCTCTTGGACTTCCCAGCCTCCAGAACTATGAGAAATAAATGTTTAAGCTGCCCAGTCCATGGCCTATTTGTTGTAGAAGCCCAAACTGGCTAAGACAATGGCTGATTCCAGGACTGGGGCAGAAATGACACAAGAGGATCCCAGAGCACATTGGAGTGTCAAAAAGTGAGAAATGTCAAAAACAAAACAAAACAAAACAACATAATGAGGGACAGATGAACAAAGGACACAGGGGCCAACTGAAAGGGCTTCTAACAACTGCAGCTGCAACATTTTTTTGCACATGACATTATGGAAGATCCTACAAAAAGCTTGAAAAGCCGCAAACTATGCTTAAATTTGTCATCAGTTGCTCACATCCCAACAATTGCACAAAAGTCCACTGAGCTGAAGCCCATTGTGCATCATCTCAGCCAAACAAAGGACTGCCTTAATTACACCTTTTCCAAAAGCAGAAGCTACTTTTCATTAGAATTCAATAAAGCACATTTTCCCTTTAAAACAAACAAAAATTTAGGTTCATTTATTTCTTTTGATCTTCCATTCTATATTCACTTTGTGAAAAAATGGCAGTCACATCAACTTTTTTGGGATTTCTTTCAGATGTATTTGTTGAAAATCCAAATGAATGCTATGTGACGAAGTTCATTTGAATTCAGTATTAAATGTCTTATTCCATATAGTTCTTAAAAAAATAAAGATAGCATTTCAGATGTCACTAGGATCACGTATCAAAAATAGAAAACTATTGTGATGACCTCATCTCTTACTTTTTCAAGACATTAAATTTGATAGAAGCAGATAAATGGAAAGCATGTGTTTTTGTTCCATCATATTTGAAGTCCTTTTGTATGCTAGAAGTATTGTGGTCCCTAGTACCTTTAAAACCAGAAATATATATGTATGTCTTGTATGTATTCAAAAGATGCCCTCAGGTATCAAGGAAGAATTTTCTACATTTGGAATCTTTTTCAATAATTTTTTTTTTCATAGGATTTTCAGGAACTTTAAAGTGAAAACAAGTAAATGAAAAACCCACCCAGAGAAAGGAGAGTCTAGGACACGCCGAGCTGAAAGTTAACAGCACTTTTAAGGAATTCAGGTAGGTTCATAGACAAAAATCTGAATCATATGTTTCTCATCAATTAGCCTGTTTAAAATCAGACTGCAACCTTCACTAAGATTTTTTTTTTTTTTTTTTGAGACAGAGTCTCACTGTGTTGCCCGGGCTAGAGTGCCGTGGCATTAGCCTGCTCACAGCAACC
>NW_012152951.1:6066923-6073667 GCF_000956105.1 Propithecus coquereli
TTTTAGAAAAATAGATCTATTTTCTATGTGTCTAGCTAGTAATTTCAACATGCTTCCTTTTCAGCTAGACCCTCTTATGCCTTCTGTATTTAGCAAAGATTCCATGATAAAATGTCTTAGAATTGACTACCAACTATCAAAATAAATGCTAAATAACTTAAAAGCGGGATACTATGTTTTGTATGCTTTTATTTATCATAGTTCTTCTACTTATCCATTAGAATATATATTCTTTTTGAGATAAAGACATGTATAAATTGCCCTACTTGGTCTAATTACTAGGGATTCTCCAAACATGATCATACTAGTTGGTATAAAAATCTAATAGAGAACAGGAGATGTGAGAAAGAGCTAATCGAATGAAATAACACGTAGATAGAAACAACAAATTTTCAGCTGGGCACAGTGGCTCATGTCTGTCATCCTAGCGCTTTGGGAGGCTGAGGCAGGAGGATCGCTTGAGCACAGGAGTTTGAAGTTGCAGTGAGCTGTGATGATGCCACTGCACTCTAGGGTGACAGAACAAGACCTTAACTGAAAAAAAAAAAAAAAAAAAAGAAGAGAAAAAAAGAAAGAAACACTGATTTTCCATTGTCACCTACTAGATTATCCAAGACTAACAAATTACATATTGCAAAATGAGAATGATGTCATTTCTCAGAGAAAATAAATCAATTTCACTGAAGCTGAAGAGAGCACAGCTTAAAGAATTAATCCTGTTGAACCTCACAAGTTGTATTTTTCATGTATCATCTTCCAGCAACTTTAGAGAGCAATTAAATGATAGGAAGTGGCATTCTCTTCACCGTTACAGTGATTTAGGACGTTGCTGTGGTTCATTATGACCACGGGATACTTTCTTTACTCCGTATGCTGTGTCTTCACACTCCTGTCGTTTATATTCTCCTTGTGCTGCAGAAACTGGGCCAACTTTCCTCTTTCTGTCAAGTTCAATGGCCACTTTTCAGTCCATTCCAAGGTGGCATCATTATAGCACCCAGCGCTATTGTTGTGAAATTAGAGTAGGCATCACTGAGTCCTCCTTGTTCAACTACATACTAACTTTTGACCTTGGGAAAGTTACTCATACTCCATAAGCCTCAGTTGCTCTGTCTGTGAGATGGGCGGGATAACAGTGCCTGCTTCATGAGATTGTTTTAATATTAAACAAGATGATGCGTATGAAGTTCTTCTTGTCAGATATATAGTAAGTGCTTAAGCAATACAGTAGTTGTCAGTCTTAAACAGTATTTTCACTGCTCCTTTTCCTACCTTCCTCTTCACTTCTCTGCTCCATTCATGGCTCTTGCATATTTCAAGTTTCCCATCATTCTACAAATTTTTATTAGACAAACTTGTGAATTTAATCTGCTTGCTAATGACTTCCAAGTGTGTATCTCAACTCAAGTATAGTTTCTGAGTCCAGAGACTTACTTATTCAATTTTCACAGCATGTTTATTGGTTCTTCAAACATAGAAACAATATCTTCTTTATTTTGGTATTTCTATGCAAAGCACTTTATGCAGGACTGGCTAATCAGAAGTGCTTATTTGATACTTATTGAATAAATATGTCCTTCAGACACATTTTTCTTTTTTTTATTGTTTAGTCTCTAGCTTTTAGCTTTACTTTGGTTTATTGTTCTGGATAAATTTTTAGGGAAAAGGAACTGTTTCTGGATTGATATTTTGTTTTCTGTGCGAGAACTGGCACAAGATCCTTAATAAGTATCTGTTACCAAAGGCAAAAGCATTTTAATCCAGTTTTCCAGAGCTTTTGAGACGTATGTTGAGATGTAATATATAAAGTTAATATTAAGAAATATAAAATGTTAATCAAACGAATATGAAAAAAGAAGTAGAAACCAAAAAATGAGTGAATTTCGAGATGAGAACCATGATCAAGTGAAGGACTTTTTTGAAATAAATAGTAGTGTTAGTGCCAGTGGACAAAAAGTAGCAAAAACATCAAATAAAGAAAAATAGAAAAAAAGAAAAGAGTGGGGAAAAAAATTAATCTTCTCCACAAATGATTATCATTACAATCTTTCCTCTTTAAAAATATTCATGCAGAAATATCATGAAATAGTAAACCAATGTATTGACATTTTGAGCCCTTGGCCAGAAAATTCATACATCCACAGAGAATTTCATAAGAATAAAGCAGAATAATATCTCACACCTAAACACTAAATTTTCCTTACCGTATCATTTATTTCTGAATTCCTTCTTTAACATCTTTGGGCTCCTTAGGCCATGATACTCTAACTGCACATGTTTGCAGATCGCCGGAGGGACATTGCGTCCTGACATCCCCTGGCATTATAGTCTTAGGCAAAAAAATGAATGTTGTGACTTCTTGCCAATAGGCTTAAAAATAAACTGAAAATGACGACTTGGTCTTGGGTTTTAGGTCTTGGTGCCAAGTTTCAGCACCAAAGCCAATTTTGCAGCCAATTTCTAAACCTCTGAAAATTGGGGTCAACAGAAGGGCAAGAAACCAAAATGCTAACTCAGTTTTAATCTACCCAGCAAAAGCTACACGTAGAGATTGAAATGCAAAAGGTCTCGTTTGTTTATTATCTTCCCTGAGAAAATATTTTTTAGTAATTAAGCATGCAAAATACAGTCTCAAAATGGCTAAATAATTTGATCTGCTTAACTACATACTCTTTAAATCTTTAAAAGTAATCTTTAAAAATAAAACAGGCTTCTTTAGGTATATATATAGATAAGCAATTCTTATATAATTGTAATTTAAAAGTTTAAAAGTAATTGTAAAAAATGTTAAATAATTTTACAGGGAATATTCAATATCTACTTCCCAAATTCTACCAATAATAATTAGCTATACTTCTTTATCATACTATTTTTCATCCATTCATCAATTTATCTTCTTTCATACATTTTTGATACAAATGATTTGCAAACATTAGTACATATCCCCTTAAGTACTGAATGCACATCATTATGAAAGATTTCATAATTTTTTGCAGTTCATTTTTTCTTTTGTGGTTAAATTTATGTACAGTGAGATGCACAGATCTTAAACATACTATCTGATGAGTGTTGACAAATGCATACACCTGAATCCAAACCCTACCAGGATGTGGGATATTAATATTACTCCAGATAATTCTGTTATGCCTTAATCATCATTTTAAGTTGATAGAATTTTAAGTAAATATTTCATATTTAGAGATTAGAATTCATTCTTCTACTAACTTATTGATTTGTTAAAATAGCAATTCAAAAACTGTTGTACCGATTTAGTAAATAGTAGCAGCTGTGCTTGGGGGAGACATTACTGAATAAGAAAGTTCAATTCATTTTCCATGCTGGGAATAGAGAAAATGTTAATTGAAAATACAATGGAAAGTATCCTCATTTCTGAAGAGAAATACTTAATACCAAATAATCATAAATAAAGAATTGCCTATTATTTTCCCACAGCCTTTATCCTGTTTTAAGAAAACAAAATATTAGTTATTCATGAAAAAGTATTTTGTATTGATTTTGTTGATGAATTCAAAATTGAAAACATTCTTCTCTTAGTTGTTGGAAAATTTATTACGGATAATACCTTGCAAACAGCTAGTCAGTGTTTTAAAACTTATTACAATTACTGGCATAGTGCTAATCCATACATCATTCACTTTGAAATCAAAGGCTCCATTAGATTTAGGTCAAATACTAGAAATGTTATTGTGAATAGAAAGCCAGGTATTTTCTTAAACCTCAGGTTTTAAAACTTTCCAATAGAAAAGTAAAATGCCTGTTACTGAGTTGAGTACCAATTTTATAAGTTTTACTCAATTTATTCAGGCTTAAGAATGGTTGGTTACGTTTTTCAGGCTTCAGAATACTTAGCTATTTGAGCTTAACTCTTAGATTTCTTGAATTTTACCTGTTAAGGAAGACAATGTACCAGTACTCTTAAATTAAGAAGTTAGTTAGCAGGATAACCTTTAAGAGAAATAGGCTGGTTCTTCCTATATCTAAAGTATGTTTTGAAGAGCAAAATCTTCATCTCAAAGTTCTCTGTATTAGCAGACAAGTAGGAATTTTAAAAGATACCTATTTTCCCCCTAAATTCTGCATCACTTGATCACAGATATTAAATCCCTGCTCTTGCAATTATAGTAAATGCTTATCCAAATGCTGTAAATCACTGTTCAGTTTTCCTTGAACTTTCTTCTTTTTTTTTAAAAAAAAATTTCTCACTGGCATTGCAGAAAGAGACCATTCAGTCAGAAACACATAAATCTGGGTATTATTTTCCCTGGCAATTGGAGATGGCCTGGAATAAAAGAAAGCGATTTTCCCCCTTAAAAAAGTTCTATAACTCCAACTTTCTTTATTAACCACTAGTTAGGGTTAAATTATTTTTTTAAAAAATTCAAAATACTCAAATTCAAGACAGAATAATTAATATGTTCACATAATTCAAGTGTACTTTTGTGAATAAACAGAAATTACAAACATTCATTTAGTTCATCCATTCCTCTATAGTATATAGAATTTCTTTGGGCTGAGCTTAAATCCTGGATTATCTTTTCTCAGATTTCAGGCTATCGATATGTCTTCACTGAAATTTTTAGGTCACTAAAGTCAATAATGGAAAGCTCCAGTGATGATGAAACAGAACTTTGTTAATACACTCCATTTCACACTGGTTTTCAAAATTATGAAAGTTCTTTTTAGAGCACCTACTTTTAAAGAGTAAATTCCAGGAGTTAAGTAGCTAAAATAAAAAGTTTCACGTGCTCCTCTTATATACAAGTTAAATTTACTAAACTCTTCCCCATCATTTTTCTATATTTGCTTCCCCTACCTCTTCCTCAGCCTGTCCCTTCACCACCAAGGACAAAAGAAGAAAGAGGGCTAGATGGAAGTATCAGAAATGAATTACAGTATTCACTAACAATCCACTAATTTTGAATGTTTAAAATACACAGTTTCATGATTTTTTGATCTATAGAGATAATTTAAATTATTTTAAAATTACCGTCTTGAATGGAAAATTTAGTACAGATCTGGGATGTAGATTTCACCTACCTCTCGATATAACTACTTACGCAGCTTTAAGTCAGCAGATATTGGTTCCACCACTATGACCTGTAAGTATATTCAAGCTCCTCTTTCAGTACTGTGCCTAAGTAGTTTCAAGTGTGTAGATTCCTAAGCTATATAGTCCAATTTTACAATACTTCAAGGCAACTCATTTTAAAATATTTCTGTCCACTTAGCCACATTTGCATTTGTTCATTTTTTCCTACAAATCTCTATCAGCACAAGGACAGAAATTAATCACTGGAGTCAGGCTCAAGTGACATGCTGGGCAAATAGGTATATCATTATATTTGTATAGGAAAATAGAACCCAAGGGATGTCCAGAAGGAGGCTGCAATCATTGTTCTTTCTTATCTCCAAGAATAAGACTGGAAGAACAGAGAGTTTCCCTTCATAGCAACTCAAAATTTGGATGGATCCATCCATTTTCTGCAGCTCATTGACCTCCCTGTAGACCTAATTAGCATTCTAAGCATAAAAATAGGTAACTTCACAGATTACCCATGGGATATTCTAACTGTAGTGCACTTGAATGCTGCTTCAATTACTACTCTTTTAATTACTGCATTATATAAACAGAACACCTGAGAAAGTGTTTAAGGTCCATCAAGACTTATTAAGGAAAATAGACACCACTCTAGGTATTTCAAGAGAGAGAATTTAACTCAGGGAACTGCTTAGGTAGGTGACAGAAAAGTAGGAAGAGAAACATTCAATCATGAAGCAGGCCAGAGATGAGAGCTGCGAGGACTCAGGCCACTGCTATCTAGCTGGAGGGAAAATGTTCATAGGGTCTGACTGATGGAGGCAAAGCAAGGGCTGCAGTGTGAGAAGATGTTTCAGAGACCCAGGATGGAAGAGAAGTGCTAAACCTTGTCAGGAAACACCACTGACGCAGGGAGAAAGAAGGAGCGATGCCTGCAATTCTGCTTCCCTCCAGCTTCCCATTTGCTCCCCACTGCCTCCCATGACCTTGTGTAATTGCACCTCTGCAGCTTAGAGCCCCACTTTTACCCTGGTTGGCATCACCCAATATGTAGAGCACACTGAGTTAACAATCCAATGTGTTTTCTTTGTCCACTGGGAGAGCATGTGCTTACATTTGAATGTTAAATTCTTCAAATGTGTTGCTTTAAATGTTTAGATTTATTGCATGGCAATAACAATTTCTTAATAAACATAATCACAACATGAGATTTTAGGAACCAGCATACATTCAGATGTAATGAAGGAATTAATTAGACTGCATGATGGAAGATCTCTATTCTACGATTTAATTTGAAGGTTAAAAAAGGTTCTACTTTCTACTGAATTCAATTTGCTGATGAATAATAACATGTCCAGAACACAGTATGTATATATATATTATAGTGGTCGATAGTGGTCAACAGGTCTTCTTCATTGTAAAATTTATTTCTTATATTTTGGTAAAATGCATTCTCCCCCCATAAATACTACTTATTGATCAAAGAATAAATCTAGCCCCTTTTTTAAAGGTCTGAAACCTTTTTAAAAATAGAACATACCAAATAAATGTTCACATTGTTCCAAATCAAACATCTTTTTTTTCCTTCAACCACTCTGCTATGACAAAATATAATTTTGCAAACCTTATAGGTATATGTATGTTAGGTCTGCTATCTGTTGCAGTGGCTCATCATGGTGTTTAGA
>NW_012152951.1:6075135-6077312 GCF_000956105.1 Propithecus coquereli
TTTCTACCACAGCAGCTAGTCAAGTGCTAACAACATGATAACAACTTAATACGTAATTGTAGAGTACAATTCATGAAATCAAATTAAGGCTCAGATCCCAGGAGCATTATGCCACTCCAGAAAGTGATATGCAAAAGCATCTGAAATCCCAGGTGCTATAAAATTCTGTCCACACGTGATAAAATTGGGAGCAGGACGTACGATCTATTTTACATGATTATTTGATTGAATCATACAGGAGACTTATAAGAGCATTTTTATTATAACTACTATAAATAGTGTGCTATATCGTCTTCTAATTACTTTTTTTGTAGTTATGTGTGTGTCCATGTATGTGTTTGTTATTCTTGCATATAAATTGGGTCACACTATGGGCATTTGGCTGCACCTTTATTTTCTTGTCACTTATTTATTGAGTAATTTATTAAATAAACACTTAATGAGGGCCCTCTACATGCCGTGCTAATTGTGAGGCACAATGGTGAGTAGGATAGAAGGGAAGCGAACAGGAAATAATAGGACAACGTGATCGTTGAGCTGGTGCTGTGTACTGCACAGAGATCTGCGGCACCGTGTAGAAAGGCCAGTCCTGCCCTTGGTCATTAGAAGTCTTCTTGGTGGAGGTCATGACTAAGTCAATATTAAAAATGGAAGGATTTACCCAAGATAAAACAGGAAGAGGTAAAGACATTCTAGTTCTAAAGAGAGGAAACAATATGTAAAAATTAAAGATAAAATAAAAAAGAGGACACAACCTGTAAAAGAGCTATTGAAAGTGTGCCGAGAGGCTCACAAGTGAAAAGGGGCTAGACCTGAAATGCTTTCAGCTGCCTGCTAAGGGTGACCCTGGGGGATATGGAAAGCTACTGAACTGACACACATATGACATCATCCACGTTTTGTCTTTTAGAAAGATCAATTTGACTGCAGTTTGAAGAGTGGATTTAAGCTGGGAAAACTGCAACTAGGGACACATACGGGAGGCTGATGTAGTTCCAAACAAAAGATAATGGAAACTAAACTGTGGCAGGGGAAGAGAGGATGGTGAGAAGTGGAGAGATTTGTGGCAAATCGGAGAGTGGATGTGTCTGTCTTGCAGGGACCTTATTGATGATTTTATTGATGAAGTGCGGCCCTTGTTAAGATGTGTAGCATGTTTAGCCTCCCTTTACCCTGATTCTGTGGATGGCCAATGTCATCATAGTGACGCCCTCACCCATGGGGTACTCTGGCTGGTCAGAACCTAGGCTGAGAATGTCTTCAGGTCATATCCTTTCCTTAGATGATACAAAGAAAGAAAATGAAAAATAAAATTGGAGTTCAGAGCTCATGAAAGAGAAGGAAGCATTTAACACCCAGGCCATCATCTGGGACCCCCCCAAAGGACTCTATGCAAATAATTGGGGTGAATCAGATATAGACCAGCTCTTAAAAATTCCAAAGCCCTGCTATGGATCAGCCCTTAGTCTACCCTAACCCTGACTGCTTACCAGAAGTAACAGTAAATCCTCTATGGAGGAAGACAACATTATTGAGATCTGCAAGTGGTAGTTTTTTTTAATATGCAATGTCTAGAATTTAATGCAGTTTCCAATCTGGGACATGACTTCACACAATTGAAAACCAAGGGAAGAAATAGATAAGAGAAACGAACCTAAAATGGACCCACAGGAAATTCGTATGTCAGCATTTTTTGCACAGAGACTTTAAAATAACTACGATTAATATGTTGAAGAAATTAGACGCCAAGGTGCGGAGATATAGAAAACTAGAAGGTATAAAAAAGAATCAAATGAACATTTTGGAGCTTGAAAATGCAATAATTGAACTTACTAACCCAGTAGATGTGTTTAATGAATAATCATACACAGCTAAAGAAAAAGATTAGTGAAGTTGAAGATAGATCAGAAAAAAATATCCAGATAGATTCAGAAAGCCTTAAAAGGAAGAAAAATTTAGAAAAAGAGTAAGAGAAACAAGACACAGGGAAAAATTTAGCATATGGTATAGTGGAGTTAAAGAAAAAGAAAGAGAGAGAACGAGACAGAAAAATATATTTGAAAAAAATAATGGCAGTGAATTTTGCAAAATATGAACAGGAATGCATGAGTTCAAGGACTTCACAGTCAAACAGAATAAATACAAAGAAAATTATACCTAGACACATCTTAGTAATG
>NW_012152951.1:6078797-6079568 GCF_000956105.1 Propithecus coquereli
TCACTTTTTAATGGGGTTGTTTGTTTGTTTCTTGCTGTTTTGCTTGAGTTCTTTGTAGATTCTGGTTATTAGCCCTTTATCAGAAATATAGCTTGCAAATATTTTCTCCCAGTCTGTAGGTTGTCTGTTTGCTCTATTGATTATTTCCTTATTTCCATTGGGGTCGTCTTCATAAATTCTTTGCCTTGGCTGACATGTAGAAGAGTTTTTCCAACATTTTCTTCTAGAATTCTTATGGTTTCATGCCTTACATTTGAGTCTTTTATTTATCTTGAATTAATTTTTGTGAGTGGTGAGAGATATGGATCCTGTTTCATTCTTCTGCATGTGGCTATCCAATTTCCCCAGCACCATTTATCGAATAGGGATTCTTTTCCCTAGTGTATATTGTTGTCTGCATTGTCAAAGATCAGTTGGCTACATGTGGATGATTTTATATCTGGGTTCTCTGTTCTGTTCCACTGGTCTATCTTTCTATTTTTGTGCCAATACCATGCTGTTTGGGTTACTATAGCTTTGTAGTATAGTTTGAAGTCTGGTAATGTGATGCCTCCAGATATGTTCTTTTCGCTTAAGATTGCTTTGGCTATTTGGGCTCTTTTCTAGTTCCAAATGAAGTGTAGAATTATTTTTTCTAGATATGTGAAATATGATTGTATCTTAATGGGGATTGCACTGAATCTGTAAATCACTTTGGGTGGTGCGGACATTTTAACAATGTTGATTCTACTGGTGCACGAGCATGATATGTTCTTTGAAGCAAATTCTTTA
>NW_012152951.1:6081273-6083256 GCF_000956105.1 Propithecus coquereli
AAAACATTTGGGTTAAAAACTCAGAACTTTTGAGTCTCACTTCCTGATTTCATATCCTGGTTCTATGATTTATGAGCTTAGTGACTTAAAATTTGTAAACCCCTTTTTTACTTACCAGTAAAATGTGGGTAATCGTAGCATCCATCTCTAGGGGTTACCATGAGGATTAATTGAGTTATATATGCAAAGCTCTTAGAACTATACTTAGGGAATGGCAAACCCATATGTCTATTTCTTAAAAGGAATAAGACTATTAGTAAAGTGAATTGATTAATGTGAAGTTCTCACATTAGAGTACTTTTAAAATTAGTTCTTCATCTGTAATTAGAGCAATATAGAAAATACAACAGATTTTTTATTCCATTTTATCTTCTAAAAATGGCAGAATGTTTGACTATCTGAAAAGAAGAACAAATTGCATAGCAAATAAAAAACCTAAATAACCAAGAGTTGACTAGTAGAATATTGGTACACAAGAAAAAATATTATAGAGATTAATTTGAAATAAAGTCACTTTAGAGACTTCATTTTGTATAGAGATGTTCAAAACCATGTTGCCAAACTTAGAAGTTTGTGATTCTCCATGTCTTTGTTAATGGTATCATTGGAATAACTGAATGCCCAGATAAGAGAAAAACATCAATTAGTTGTTGTTATCCTAATTGTTTTAAAATAGGAACATGGCTACCAAGACCAATATTAATTGTGTCTTCTGCTAAAACAAAATAAAAATAACAGCACTTTGTTGGTAGAAAGAATGTGAATAACATTGACCTTTCCTAAAAGAGCTATTTGTTGTCTGAATGAAGGGAAACAATTAGATACTGTCTTTAAAGATGACAAGTTAAATTCACAGTTAAACATCTGTTGTTAGGTCAGAGTTTGCTGGAGCTTTTGAGGTGGTCCAAGGGACCCCATATTTCCTTGTTACAGGGAGTTCCTATGCCCATAATGACAATGCTGTGTGATTCATTCCAGGTTTTGCTCCATCTTTCTGAAGATGAAGATTTTCAGCTGTTCTCTATTAGTTTCAAAATAAGGTTTAAACAGGCCAGAAGATCTGTTTCTGAGAATAGTTGTAAAATTGTAAAATCAAAGATTCATATGTTTGCCCCAAATTTAAAAAAAAGAAAAAAAAACATCAAGTCTTCATTCTCAGTGTCACCTTCGTGTGATCTCAGTAGTGTTATTTACGCAGAGCATGGAAACCACTTATGAATTACCAACTTACAGAAGGCTTCTGAGTTTAGTGGCTTTTCTCTTGATTTGGACCAAGTGTGAGAAGGAGGTCAAGAATACTCCCTTCCAACAAACACACATAAGACAAACACCATATGTTTTTGTTTTTAAGGAACTTACTGGACTGAGTGAAAATTTGTTAATTTTTATGGTGATGGCGTTTTCCGTCCCTCTGGGAAATGGAAACTCAAGAAATCTCATGCATCACGCAGTGATTTTAGCATCAGTGTTCTTCATACTCTGCAACCAGTGATGTTCGAACTTTTGGGTAATGTCATCTTTTGATTTGAAATTTGGGTAAAATTATGACCTTTTCCTCAGAAAAATGCACTTATACAAGTACATACCAACTGTGGCATACTGTTTCAAGAGTTTCCTCAGTTTCTTATATCCATTCATGGATCTCTAGGAATCCCTGGACACTAGAATCTTCTGTAGATGAACTTGATGACTGGTTCATTTGGGAGAAAATAAACTACTGGATCCCGTAACAGGGTGTGTGACCGGTCTGCCACGGGATTATTCCTGTCGTTTCTTTGTCACTCTCTTCCTCGTTTTTTGTTCATAATGATGTCATTACTCATTTTTTTTAATTTCAGCATATTATGGGGGTACAGATGTTCAGGTTACGTATGTTGCCCTTCCCCCCCTCCCCCCGAAGTCCGAGCTTCAAGTGTGTCCATCCCCCGGGAAGTGCGCATCGCAGTCATTGTTTGTGCATATGCCTGTCCCCTCCTCCCCCCT
>NW_012152951.1:6083306-6095016 GCF_000956105.1 Propithecus coquereli
CATTCACGGATCTCTAGGAATCCCTGGACACTAGAATCTTCTGTAGATGAACTTGATGACTGGTTCATTTGGGAGAAAATAAACTACTGGATCCCATAACGGGGTGTGTGACCAGTCTGCCACGGGATTATTCCTGTCGTTTCTTTGTCACTCTCTTCCTCGTTTTTTGTTCATAATGATGTCATTACTCATTTTTTTAAATTTCAGCATATTATGGGGGTACAGATGTTCAGGTTATGTATGTTGCCCTTCCCCCCCTCCCCCCGAAGTCCGAGCTTCAAGTGTGTCCATCCCCCGGGAGGTGCGCATCGCAGTCATTGTTTGTGCATATGCCTGTCCCCTCCTCCCCCCTCCCCCTGCCCAACATCCAATAAATGTTATTCTTATATGTGCACTTAAGTGTTGATCAGTGAAACCAATTTGATGGTGAGTACATGTGGTGCTTGTTTTCCCATTCTTGGGATACCTCACTTAGTAGAATATGTTCCAGTGCTTTCCAGGAGAATACAAGAGGTTCTATATCACCATTTTTTAAAATTTGAAATTCAACCCAGAAAATATTTTTTTCCTAAGGAGAAAGAGCCCTGAGAGATAATACTAAGGCATACAGACAGACATAGCTGAAAGTTTTAAGCACCGTTGATAGCAAGCTTTCATCAGGCATTGCAACGTTTTCTTTTTAGTAGCTTTTACCTTTGCTTCTTCCTCGATAGACTACTTCTAAGTACTTAACATAGACTTCTATTTTTTCTATTTAGAAACATTACCAGAAAAAGTAGAATTGCTTGCAATGCATGGATTTAGAAAATATTACTAGTACAATCTCTATTCCATCCACTCCATCTTCTTCAAGATATAAAATTATACACAGAGGTAGGCTTGACACTGATTGAACACAGGTTTTCCCGACTTATCTCAGCAGTTGAAATCCCCAACATATGTTTTAGCGCCATGGCAATGGAGGCTTAAAAACAAGTAAACAAAGCCGAGGGCTTGGTGGGAGCCAGGAAGGGAGGCCAGTCAGTCTCCAGCCCTCTGTTAGTGAAGTGCCCGCACCTCCACCCAGTGCTGGATGTTTTTGAGTCTTAGCCTTGAAATGATAATATCAGGCTCTGTGGAAGTCACTGAAAGTATCCATTTCTACCCCTCTTCACAAGAAAGCCATCAAGATTTCATCTAGCAGATCAAAACTTCCAGAAATAATAGTGGTGGCTCCCGACCTGAATCTCTGCATCAAACAATGCTTTTTCACAAGGAAACATCTGATTC
The DNA here is from genome assembly GCF_000956105.1 of Propithecus coquereli. Classification (NCBI taxonomy): domain Eukaryota; kingdom Metazoa; phylum Chordata; class Mammalia; order Primates; family Indriidae; genus Propithecus; species Propithecus coquereli. The sequence continues at coordinate 6,084,576 of NW_012152951.1, forward strand.
CACCTCCAACACATGAGGAAAATGACCTTTGGACCTGTGCATTTCAGTAACTGTAGGTTGTCAACCCTAAGGATCCTAAACATTAGAAAAAAGAAGTAGAAGAAATGAATAAAGAAGAAAGAATTTTAAGACCTTTGTCAAACGTCTAAAATACTATGATTCTGGTGTCATTTAAATTGCTGAAAAGATTTGGGGCAATTCATGCTAAGTCCTAGAACTAATCCATTCAGAAATCAAAGTCGTTAAAAGGCTTGTTACTTGATAAAGTATTTGATAGCTGACAAATCAGAACTGAAGAAATGTGTATTCTTCTGAAATTGTTATGGAGTCAAAAATCATAGCAACTCTGTAGACTGATGTGGTACCTCTCAAATAACTCACTTGAATTAAAAGCATGTTATATAATCATCATAGTGAAACTTACTGATCAAGATAAGTTTATAGGTATGCTTATATTTCCAACAGAACTAATTTGTAATGGAGACACAAAATTATTAGCAAATTTATTTGGATTATTTTTCTGGATCAACAAATGTAAATAAGAATTATCTCTTAGAAAGTTAAACATAACCAAGGAAATACAGCTATGTTTTCCATAAACTTGTGATGCTAAATATGAAATTTTAACATTGGTATCTGATTAGTGCACCTCTAACCAAGTTGTTCATGATATTTTAACACATAAAATGGGGCAAAAAAAACCACCTTAAAATTTTTAAAAAACAAATATTGATTTATATATGCTATATCTAAGATGAATTTTCCTGAGTTTTCTGAAGCATTTGTCTTAAAAATTACATGAACATGACAGATGGTCATCATGATTCTTTCAACCAAATAATGTGAAATAGTTTTTAGGGCCCCTTTTATTCTGTTTTTGTTCTTCGAGTAACTATGGCCTGCTCTACTGACAACAGAGAAAGCACATTGCAACTTTAAACTGCATAAAGATAATTTCTTACACTGCATACTGTTATAGGAAAGTTTATAATTCACTGATTTTCTTTGCCTGAACTTTGAAGGATGTTAAAGAATAAGGAAAATATAACCTTACAAAAAGTGGTGAGCTCCTATAAGGAGCTCCTAAAAAAAAGTCTGGTGTTATATCTTATTTCATAGTAAATGAAATAACTTCGTACTGTATCAAATGTGTTTCCAAGTGGGAAGCCAAAACCTACATAAACTCTATTTTGCCAAGAAATTTTCTGCCATGGCTCTCACTGTTGATACAGAGTCTGAACCAAGGCCTGGGATGAGCAGGGAAAGTGCGTCTCCACATCCAGCCTTCTTGGCAACAGAAGAAAGTGCTGTATTGTTCTTCACACAAACCATCCCCATTAGAGCTCAAGATGTTCTTTTCCTTCTAATCCTCATTTGTAACCCCTTAGCCTTTTGTTTAGAATTAAATTAACTGCAATTTGGAAAATGTGGATGAAAGGTAGTGCATTGAGTAGATATCACATGTTTCCTGAATGGTGCCTGTTCAGCCTCTTTCACGGCCATTCATTGTGCTTGAAAGGGTGTAGTGTGTGAATTGTTGGACTGTCACTCTGTGGAGAAGTCTGGCAGCCAGTATTACCATGGAAACAGCAGGAAAAAGACAATTAACAAAATGGTTCTGATTTTCTTCCCCCCATTTCTTTCTCTACTCTTTAGATTTAGGAAGGATATTCCCCCCTTTAAAACACACACACTCACGCATGCACACATACCCACATACACAGATGAAAAAAAAAATAACATTTGAACTTGTACTCACTAAATTGGATTCTCCTATGGATGGCACCAGTGAATTAAAACAAAATTATACTTCTAATATAAAATTATTATACATGGTTCTCTCAACTTATTCTTCCCTCCCCCTTAAGGTTTTGTTCTTTTCAGACATTGAAAGAATTCTTTGGAAATATCCTTAGGTAAACGACTGTTAATGAGCATAGCCTGTGATTTTAACCCTGGCACATTCACTGGGCTTTTAATTAGTCCCTCTTACCATCACTCCTGTGACAGAAACACAATGTGGACCCAAGAGCTTAAACTCAAAGGGGGCTCTCTTTAGAATTCCCAACCTAAGCTTGAGTTAGAACATCAGGAAAAGCTGGTTCTGCACAGCCACTAGGGCTAGCATTGGTGACTGAAGGGTTAACAGAGCAGAACGCATCCACGTTTGATGTCACCATTAATACTAAAAACGCACTGCAATCCCAACCTTGTCAGACTCTGATTTCCTTTAGAAAGGCTATTTATAAATAAAGGAAATGATTGTACATTGTAAGCATCATAATTAAAGTGAAATGTGAGTGGGAGACCGATTGAGCCTATGTGTCAAATATTCCATTGAAATGAAACATTGAACTTTGCAGATAAGCCCTCTTAAGTGCAAAGAGATACTTGAGAGTGTAAAAATGACGCTTTCTTTTGCATGTTGTATTTAAAATCTGTTCTCTTTCCTAAGCCTTATGGAAAAATACAAATCTGTAGGAGGCCTAAGTCTAGCAGTGACCTTGAGCTTGCCCTGACTTTAGTATAGATTAAAAAAAAAAGTTTTCTGCCAGAACGAAATGTAGTACCTATTATTTTATAGAATGTTTATTGGCATCCCTGAAATCCTAGGCAAGCCTCCAGATATCATTCTTAAAATTTACCAAATCAAGAAAGGCTTAACCAATGCTGTATTATGTGTTCTTTTACTTTTCTCCAACATTCTTTGACCCACTCGGAGAATTCTGTTCTCCTCTTCAGTTGTTTTCCTCTATTTTGACAATATTAACTGTAAAAAGGGTCATTTAGCATAAAATTCCAGGAAAGATTTCCAGGCAGGGAAGTAATCTGTTTTTCCAAAGTTTAGCATCTGTGTGAATTAAAAGAACCTATAAATATCTGCTAAAACCTTTAGATTATACTTTAATCATGCTGGATAGATAATTGTCTTTATGAAGTAATTCTAAAAAAGAGCCTTAGAAAATGGGAAAGTGTTCTTGACTTAGACATTCTCATGTTTTTGAAGGATATTTGACATTTATGCTACTTTAAAAAAGCATTGGCATATTAGGCAGGTGGTATTTGAGAGAAAAGTCATGTGAAATCTTGAGAAATGTGTGTGGTTTTGAATTGAAGTCAAGCAAAACTTGGCATTTTTAACAAGAGAAAAATCATAAACCTAGCAGAGATTTTCAAATTCTTTAACTTTGTGCAGTTCTCCTGTTAGCTATATTTAACTTACTGGAAACCGTGTCTTTGAGATGGCCACCAATCACTACAGAAGTGTCCGTGAAGCAGATGAGAGGATAATTATTTTTAACTCATAGTGAAGGATTCTAGAGTAAAGAAGTTGAAAACTAATATCCTAAAATGAAAAATTGAACTAACCCACTAGCTATTATGATGACTTATACTTTATTAATAAAAACATATAGCATCAATTGTGCCAGGTAGCTATAGGACGAGAAATCTTGGTAATGGCCAATACATAAGTTTGACATTGATTAGTTTCACTGAGATATCAGCTTCATTAACATATTTACAATCATCCCAAAAAATGCTCACTTAATGAAGACAGGAACTTAGTTCTTCGAACTACTTTACCTGTAGTGCCTACACGAGAGCCCAACATGGAGTATGTGCTTGGAGACATATTTGCTTAGTGAATGAATCTACCTTCGTCATTATGACAAACAAGAAGTTCTGAGCCATCCATCTGTCTATACACCCTTCACTCTGCATAATTTCTTTTTGTTCTAGATTTTCTCCTTCAATAAGGTCCATACAAGGATTCAGATTATGGATTTACACATCTCTAAAAACATATATTTCTTTTTTTTGCCCATCCTTACGTTTCCTGGTGATTTTCACATTATTTCCAGTCAGTATGGTGTAATAGTAAGTTATAACTATTAACAGGAAATATAACTAAAATTAAATACGTCTGTCTCATTTTCTCTTATAGTTTCCTTATTTTCTATTTTAAAGGTAATCTTACATTTTCACCATATTAACTATATGACTTCAAATAAAAAGCAAAAGATACAATAAAAGGAAAATGGAAAGGAAGAAATAAGAAGGAAGTAGAGTACTAGGAAAAATGAAAGAAAGAAAGTCATATACAAGAAAGAATAATACAATACAATATCCTGTTCCTTGCACTATAATTGAGCCCTTAGGCCTAGAAGAAATTCTATCTTCAAGACAAAGTTTTTTTCCTGCAAATATGACATCTATTTTATAAGTCAGTTCCTCAGTATATATCTGAGTGGCTTTACCTGTTTCCTTGAAATTAGGAAAGCAATGAGTGACTCTGAATTCATTATAAGCAGTGAAGCTGGCTACAAACAAGAATAGAAAATAGAGAATTTGGAGACACTACAGAAATAAAAAGGTGAACATTTAATCTTGCAAAAATAAATGCAAAGCCTCCAAGAACTTAGATATCAAAGAGGCCAATACAGGCTAATAAGCCACATTTGTATTGACCTGACTTTGGAAAAGAGGTATGTGTCCTAATATCTTGTCTGAGAATACTGTAGCCAGGATATTCTTGAATGTGGTCAACATGTTTTTTTTTAATTTTTAAAATTCATTTATTTTTTATTTCAAAATATTAAAGGGGTACAGATGTTTTTGATACATGGCTTGAGTCAGGGACATAAATGTTCCCATCACCTAAATAGTGATGGCCACCACTCTAGAAATTGATTTTGTATGGTTGATGGATTCTACCATTATCAGTTTACAGTGTTTCCTCACAGTTATTGTTTATTCCACATATATATCTGCCTGTATGTATAAGTATATAGTTTATTTGGCTACTTGGAAAAATATTAAAAAGTCTCAAGCATAAAATAAAAGTCACTCACAAGACCGTTGCATATGGGAAATCACTGCAAACAATTTGCTGATTATCTTTTTACTAATTTTCTAAAGTTTAGATAATCGCAGAAAATATAATTTAGTCTACATTCTAGACCTGTGTTTTCCAAAGGGTTAGGTGGTTAGTTTTATGTGGCTTTTTGAATATAAATTAAACTAATTAGATAATATAAAATTAAAAATCAGTTCCTCAGTCACATTAGTGACCTTGTCAAGTGCTCAATTGCCACATGATTGATGACTATCATATTGGGCCACGTGGATACTAGAACTTTTCCATCATTACAGATAGTTCCCCGGAACTTATGGTAATGTCTCAGTATCTATTTCTGTCAAGAGTTTAGAGAAGTTCTTTAGATCACTCTGTCCATAAGCTTTATAATTTATAATGTCAATCTTTATGTTTTCAAGGAAAGAAAAATAAAATCAAAATGCTTAAACACATATATTTCAGAACCTTGATAAGTTAAATTAGATTTTTTTGAGTAGTAACAATATACCAAGATGGTGAAGAGTTCTCAAGAAAACAATAAGATTCAACAAACTGTTACATGACCAGAAATTACTCCTTTAATATTGAGTCCCACAATTTAAAATCCTTAATGGTTGCAAGCATTTTCCAAGTACAAGAAGTGCAGTCAACTTCCTCCCACTCAACACAGATTTCAGGGGGTACAGCCTGTTTTGTTTTATAGGCTTAGTTATTAGTGACAAACCCATATAGTAACATGGTGGTATGTATATGTTTGTTAAGATTATTTCCACTTTAGCACATTGACAGCAACACTCAATTTTACATTTTCGTGTGTTTTGGCACATATCAGAGTGTAATCTAATACTCTTTTCAGCTGTTAGGAATTCAACCTGAATCAGTACTTTTTGGATTTTATTTTTGTTGCTCTTTGCATTTTTCAACTTCACAGGCAATAACAATGGGTCTTCTAGATTTATGAAATGTGGGTGCCGAATTTGTCTGACTCCACCCTACACTTTTAGTTCCCAGTCTGTCTCCATGCCCTGTTGTCAGCACCAAGAAAAACTAACTCTCCACATCCTCAATTTTTTTGTGTGTTGTTTATCTCATTGATTGCACTCCCTGCTTTCTGACCCGCTCCTGGCTTCCTGGGCTCCAACCTTCTTTTCTCATCTCAGGACAGTGGAAAGCTTTGCTGGTCCAGAGGGTACCTAGGTCAGAGTGGGACCAGCCTCTGCCGCCCTCTGCTCATGATTAGAATATGAGGGTTCTGAAGAACTTCTAGAATCAGGCATTCGAAAATACCTAACTAGCCATTATTTTGTGGCTGATACAGGCCTTATCCTTCCCCCCTCTTCAGGACAATTTCATTTTAAAACATAATTGTCTTTCCCTGACACTGTACCATTGTTGAATTTACTTTGGGCTATCCCACAAGCTTGAATGTCAGGGGGCTTGTATTGCAGTTTCTATCTTTTCCACAGAAAATCATTCTGAGTCAGGAGGAAGCATGTGGAATCGATCTTTTGTGATTCCATGGAGGCAACCACTCCCAGAAGCCTCTGAAATGCAGAAATAGTTACAGGCTGAGAAAGGAGGACTTGTATCAACCTACTGTAGAAGACTTTTTCTATCTGCCTGATCGTCAGAGTGATTTTCTCAAGATAAATAAATAAATAAATGAATAAATAAAAATGAAAGCTCCTAACATCAATCCTCTATCGAAACTTTACAGTTTCATAAGGCCAATAGCATAAAATTCCAACTCCTTTACATGTGCACAAAACCAAACAGGATTTAGCTCCTAACTACTTCTTCTGCTATATGTTGATTTAGTGCACAAGAGAATTTAAAAAGAAAAAGAAAACCTCAAAGAATAAATAATTTAGTTTCATTTAATTAAATTGATGATTTTTTTTTCCTCAAAAATATCTGTCTATTGACTGAGAAGCATCTTACGTTATGATGTTTATCGAATTTCAGTGGTGAACAAGAACACTCTAGGAAGATGGAAAGGACGAGTGGGTTAGGCATCCAAGAAATCTGAATTTTTTTCCCAACTCCACCTATCATGTGAAATTAGTGTTTTGTGAAAAAAAGTGCTAGAACACTTTGTTACTCAGACAATTACAGAAGCACTTTTCTTCTAGACGACTATCCTAATTTGATCTGCAACAGTGCTTTATGCATACATCTTCAAAAAGTATCCCTCTGCTTCGGATATCACTGTATTCCACTGCATGATGGTGCTTTGAATGGTGTGCCATGAACAACCACAGGTGGGTCCTCTTGCAATATCTTCAAAGGGCTTGAGATTCTCCCTCTTCAAATATCTTCAAGGTTAAGACATTATCTTTTCAATAACTGATGTATACAGAATGTCCTTGCTTTAAATTGCACACAAAGCCTCTCTCTGGCTGGGATCAACATGCTCCCCAGCTGCCCAAGGTCAGGGTCTGTCTGAAAGAAAACAGCCAGGTGCCCCTCCCTGCCTCCAACCACCTCACTCTGGGTCACCTCAGCAGCTGAGGCTGCACAAACAACCCCATGACCTCTAATTCTAACTTGAATCTTCCCTGATCTTTAAACTGTTTAGCCAAGTTAGACGAGACAAAGCCATATATATCACAAGGAGATTCTTAAAGAAAGTGAGCAATAGGAAACATAAAATAATTATCTTTCATAAGGCCGTGCAATGTGACAGAAAGAGCAATAGCTTTGGAATCAGACAGACGTGCATTCCAAAGCTGTGAATGTTGGCTGTGTGATCTTTTTTCAGAACGCAGTTTCTCATGTGCAATATTGAAGTAGGGTTAGTTATTTTGAAAGGTTGTCGTAAAGTAGGCAACATGAATAGTGCTGTATATGGTCCATCAATTGAGGCTGTCGTTATGATAAATGAAGTGCTTTAAATTTAATTTTCTTCTCATAGTTGTCAAGAATTCAGTGCCACGATTCTATTAAAGATCTAGACATTCTTTACACAGTTCGTGAGAAGCCATGAAAATGTCCTATTTGTTCTAGATTTCACTGGAGGAAGTAATGATCTCTTATGTCATTATTCTAAGAAGGCTGCTGGAGCAAGTGATATTTTAATAGTTGCTTCAATAAAAGAAAAGATAGTGCATAATAAAATTATAAGATGTGTGGTTCATCAGAGATTTACTGAAATTTGAGAGAAATTCAAAGTTTGAATATGTAAAATCATATATACATTTAAGAGCATTTTAAATACAAAAAATTATTTCATTTTTTTGTATAAAATGCAATGAAACTTTATTCAGACTTCCTTAGTTGGTATCTAATATTCTCTTCCTGTTCCAGGATCCCATGCAGGACACCACATTTCATTTACTCGCCATGTCTCCTTAGGTTCCTTTTGGTGGTGACGGTTCCTCAGACTTGAGACTTTTGAGTACTGGTCGGGAATGTTGTACAATGACGTTCTATTCAGAGGTGTTGGATATTTTTTCTTCACGATTAAACTGGGGTTTGCGTTTTGGGGGAGGGAGGTAGCAGGGATGAAGTGCCATTCTCATCACATCATATCAAGGGCTCATACTTATCAATGTGACTTACAAATGGTGACGTTGACCTTGATCACTTGGCTAACGTAGTGTTTGTCAGGTTTTTCCACTGTAAAGTGACTGTTTTGCGCTTTCTCATACTGTGTTCTTTGGAAAGAAGCCACAATAAACAGCTAACACTTAAAGAGTGGGAAAGTGTTCTCCACCTTCATGAAGGCCAAGTTTCTACATAAATTATTTGGATTTCTTCTGTATGGGATATTTGTCCTCCATCTCCCAGTTATTTGTTTATTCAAAAATGTATTTAAAAGGCTGGGAGCAGTGGCTCACACCTGTAATTCTAGCACTTTGGGAGGCCGAGGTGGGAGTATTGCTTGAGGTCAGGAATTCAAGGCCAACCTGAGCAAAATAGTGAGACCCCGTCTCTACATAAAATAGAATAATTAGAGAGGTGTGGTGATGTGCACCTGTAGTCCCAGCTATTCGGGAGACTGAGGCGGGAGGATGGCTTGAGCCCAGAAGTTTGAGGTTTGCGGTGAGCTATAATCATGCCACTACCTTCATGTCCAGGCAGTAAAGCAAGACCTTATCTCAAAAACAATGTTTTTATACCAATATTGACTCACAGGTATTTATTTTGTACTTTGGGTTATAATCTAATACTACTTCATTTATTTTATTGGTCAAATCTTTCCAGCCTTGGCCACTGGGAGCATTTTCATTGTGGGGTTTATTGTTGTTGTTTTTGTACTTTCTTTGCTTCTGGCACAACAAGATGCTCCAGGCTAATTATGTATATTACCTGCTCTATTTCCATTTCTAGAGTCAGTCATTCCTCCAGGGAGCCCTGGTTCTTTTGATTGGAGTGTTAGACACCAAGATGTGGGTGTTACGTATGCTCATTTCTACTGGGATTATTGGTGCTACCGGGGGTGGGGAACCTGTGGCCTGGGGGTCACACGTGGCCTTCTGGATCCCAGAAGGTGGCCTTTTGACTGAATCCAAATTTTGCAGAATAAATCCTTTCGCTAAAGGGATTTGTTCTGTGAAGTTTGGATTTGGTCCAAGGGCTGCGCTTGGGGATCTGGAGGGCCACATGTGGCCTTGAGGCCGCAAGTTATTAGGCCCTCTCATCTTACAAAGAAAGGAAACAAATGTGTGTATACTAAGCTTGTATATATGCACAACTATTTTCTATATGTAACTATCTGTATCTCTAAGTGTTAATGAGTTCACACTGATGTCCCCAACTCAAGTTCATGACTCTGGTTTCCTTCCCTTGCTCACAAGTAACCTCCCTCTCCAACAGTGAGAACCTGGCTCCTGTCCCTTGCCACCCATGCTCTTAACTGTTCAGTTCCAGTGTACTTTTTACTGTGCATCAATATCAGAATCGCTATTCCATTCCCCTGTGGGAAACAACTTTACCAACTAGAGTGCCTGGCTTCTAGGCAGTTCCTTTGGTTTTAAAGTCTTGCCAGCTTCATTCATTTTCAAAGATACTTGGGTAGGTACATTTCCCCTCCTCCAGTGAGGATGCCTTATACTTCTGTAGTGCGGTTAGATTGTTTATCACAGTCCACATTCCATTCCAGGATCTCTAGAACAATTAAACGTTGTGCGGTTGTTATTTTTAAAATCTGCCTACATTAAGTTTTCCTCTTTGTGCTGAGAAATTCTTAGGTTTTTGACAAATGCAACTGCAATATTATACAGAATAGTTCCACTGACTCAAAGAACGCCATGTGCTACACCTATTGCATGAACTCACTGAACCTCTTGACAGATCATTTACTGTTATAGTTGAATAATATTCCCTTGTGTGAATGTACCACAGGTTTTTTTAATCCATTCATCTGTTGTAGGACATCTTGGTTGCTTGCAGTTTTTAGCAATTATGAATAAAACTGATATACATATACATATAAAAATGTATATACATGTGTATATGTATTCATGTGCCAGTTTGGGTGTGGACGTAAGTTTTCAAATAAGATGGATAAATACCTAAAAACAAAATTGCTGTACTGTTTGGTAAGACTCTAGGTTTGTAAGAAACTGCCAATCTGTGTTC
>NW_012152951.1:6095066-6097107 GCF_000956105.1 Propithecus coquereli
CCTCTTTGTGCTGAGAAATTCTTAGGTTTTTGACAAATGCAACTGCAATATTATACAGAATAGTTCCACTGACTCAAAGAACGCCATGTGCTACATCTATTGCATGAACTCACTGAACCTCTTGACAGATCATTTACTGTTATAGTTGAATAATATTCCCTTGTGTGAATGTACCACAGGTTTTTTTTTATCCATTCATCTGTTGTAGGACATCTTGGTTGCTTGCAGTTTTTAGCAATTATGAATAAAACTGATATACATATACATATAAAAATGTATATGTATTCATGTGCCAGTTTGGGTGTGGACGTAAGTTTTCGAATAAGATGGATAAATACCTAAAAACAAAATTGCTGTACTGTTTGGTAAGACTCTAGGTTTGTAAGAAACTGCCAATCTGTGTTCCAAAGAAGTGGTCCCATTTTGTAAAACAGTGAGAGAGAAAAGCCTTGCCTTGTCCCTGATCTTTGGCAAAAAGCATCCTGTTTCATCATTAAGTATGATAGTTTTAGGCGTTTCATAGATGTTCTTTATCAGGTTGAGAAAATTTACTTCTATTCCTAATTTGCTGAGAAATTTTAAAATCGTGAATGGGTGAAAGATTTTGCCAAAAGTTTTTCTGCATCAATTGACATACTCACATGATTTTTCTTCCTTAGCCTGTTCATTTGGTGGATTATACTGACTGATTTTCTAAGACAGAACCAGCCTGCATAGCTGGAATAAATCCCACTTGGGGATTTTTATATGTGTATACACACACACACACACACACATAGATATATAGAGAGAGTTGGATTCAATGTTGCTAGTGTTTCATAAAGGATTATTGAATCTTTGTTCATGAGAAATATTGATCTGCAGTTTTTATTTTTATAATTTATCTATTGGGTTTATTATCAGGGTAATGCTTACCTCATAGACTGAGTTAGGGGGTGTTCCCTCTGCCTCTATTTTTTTGAAGAGACTGTGGAAAATTTGTACAATTTCTTCTCTAAATGCTTGGTAGAATTCACCACTGAACCCATGAAGACCTGGATCTACCTGTTTTTGGAAGCTTATTTATTATTACTTCAATTTCTCTTATAGGTATAAGACTATTCAGGTTATCTATTTTTTTCTTATGTGAATTTTGGCAAATTGTTTCCTTTAAGGAATTGTTCCATTTTATCTAGGTTATCAAATCTGTTAACATAGAGTTTTCATAATGGATATTTATTGTCCTTTTAATATCCATAGAATCAGTAGTAATAACCTTTCTTTCTTTTCAGATATTTGTAAATTGTGCCTTCTATTTTTCCTTCGTTAGTTCATTTTAATTAGACTAAATGCTAATTAATTTTATTGATCTTTTCAAAGAAACAGCTTTTGGTTTCATTGATTTTTCTCTATTGTTTTCCTGCTTTTAATTTCATTGTTATCTGCTGTAATTTTTATTCTTTCTTTTCTTCTGCTAATTAATTTGGATTTTCTTTTCTTTTTCTGGTTTCTTAAGGTAACTTAGGTTATTAATTCTACATTCTTTTCTTTTTACAATATGTGTATTTAAATGCTATAAATTTGCCTCCACATACTACTTTCACTGTATCCTATAAATTTTGATAAGTTATAATTCCATTTTCACTTAATTCAAAATATTTTAATTACTCTTTAGACTTATCTTTGGATCCATATATTATTTAGAAGTGTGTTATTTAATCTTCAGATATCTGAGGTTTTTTCAGCTCTTCCTGTTATTTTTTCTACTTTAATTGATATTCTGAAAGTTTATTTTTTTATATATCAAATTATTTGGTCCTCACAACTACCTTGCAAGCTAATTACTAGTATTTTTCCTATTTTACTGATGAGAAAATGAAAACATTACGCAACTCTTCCAAGGTCTCACAGCCGGTAAGTTGTGGAGGTGGATTTCAAATGTTTGAGTTAATTGGAGATCTGCTAGGACAAGGAATAGATTAGTATCAACTGAAAAATATTTAGAAACAGTTGCTTTCCAGGTGGAAAAAAGATGAAGCCTTCAACTGAATTCATTTTATGG
>NW_012152951.1:6098602-6100865 GCF_000956105.1 Propithecus coquereli
AAAAATATTTTTTCTCAAAATTGGGTTTTGTAGGGAAGAAAGTTTTCTAAAGAGGAAGAGAGTTGACAGTTAATAGGAATAAAGAAAGTAGGCTGTATTCTGGAGTCTTCTTTATGGAAACAAAGGAAAATACAAGACATAAAGTGGGCCCAAGAAATGGCCCCCTAAGGCTGAGCAGAAGAGAGGCCATGTGTGGAATTTTCCCTCATGTAGTGACAGGGATTAGTGTTGTTTTATTTTAATTATCCACTCTTTTCAAAAATTATTTTTTATTTGATCTTTTTTTTTGAGGTCAGGTGATTATTTCCTGCCGAAGGGGTTTCGAGGAAGGCCAGCTTCCAATTTCAGAGCTTTTTGGACTTTAGGATTGTGGCTATGGAAATGTGGACCTGTTTATTCACAAAAGTACAGGGTACAGATTAGAAAAGTTTTAAAAGGGCAACCTTCTATGAGGTGTAGATGCCTCTAAATCAGACATTTCTCTCTGTCCAATTTGCCTAATTGAGAAGACTAGGATGCAGCAATATTCTAGCTTCAATTTGGTACCAAATTCTTACACTATGTTTATGAGTATGTTTCAAAAAAAGATGAAAAGAGAAAAGAAGGAAGAAAGAAAGGAAGGAAAGGGAAGAGAGGAAAGGGAAGGGAGGTAGATAAGTAAAGTACAAGAAAGGGGGAGAGAGAGAGAAAGACATGAATTATTTTAGGGGTCTTAACTAAACTAAGGCACTGATCTAAATAGAAAGCTATTTAGATTGAGGGAATAGAAAAGATATAATCTATGTCATGACAGACTTTCTACATCCAACTTTGAACAGATCAGTGGCTTTTAAAGTCTGTTCCTTTCAATCTTTGAAAGTGTGGTGAGTGGGGTGGAGAGGGGGAAGAAATGATACCAAGGATTGGAATACAGTGAGAGCGTTGGATTGGATTTTGGACTTTGTCCTGACATTTAAACAAGACGGTTTAGTCTTTTCTTGTCAGCCTTCATTCGAATAGAGTTTCATGATTTTTCTCTTTCTTCTAATTCTTTAATGAAAAGCCATTAGCCTGTTTCAAATATGGAGCAGTTCAATTATTTCATCATCTAAAAAAATCAGTAAAAGTTTAAGTGTATACCATGTATTATTAAATAGATACTGCTTCTGCAATGTAAGAGCATCAGCTAATATCATAACTAAAAAACACAATCCTATAGCCCATTGATAATCTGGACCTCTTCTTCATTTTAAAAATTGGGAAACTGTCTCAGAGACATCATGATTTGGAGAATGTTGGTTAATGAGAAATTAGAAGAATTTTAAGATCTAGAAATTTCTTCACACTTACTAAACATTATATTATAGTAAAACTTGTTTTATTATTCTTTTATAATTTCTTTTACAATGTTTGATAAGGACAATTATCCAAGACTTTGAAATAAGGCAAAAGAGGGAAAGGCATGTCTTGTCAATGTATATTCACGAATTGTTTGACAGACTGACACAGGATTATATAATTATCTAGGATAATTTTATTAGGGCCCCAAAACTGACTAGTTAACCTGTTGACTTCCAGATTTCTGTTTGGTGAAAAAGATATAAAAGTTACGGTTTTGCTGCCTTGTAGAAATAGTTTTGTATCTAACCTAGTAATCTTATTTAAAATTTCTGAGTTTTTACAAAAGGTTAATAAATACACATTTCCTCATATGTTCTTGGCACAGTATTTAGCATCTCACCGTGGACAAATGACTTAATACATTTTTAACATGTATTAAGGCTATATTCGCAGAAGAAATGTGTTTTTTAACATTTTGAAAATTATACTTTATTTCACCAGAATGCACGGATAGACTCCCTGCTGGAACCAAATAAACTAGGCTGTCCAAGAAATCTACCTCGTGTGCCTGTTATGCCCAAGCCCACCTCGCTGGGCCCTTGGAGGGAATCTCAACTGGGAACTAGACATAAAACATTACCTTCCGTCTCTCTCTCTCTCTCTCTCTCTCTCTCTCTCTTCCTGACTCTAAGAGGGTCTTTGCTTGCTCGTGTCTGTTACTTGTCCAAGTTCAATTCTGGTTTTAGTTTATACATGGCCAATAAGTTATGCCACACTGGTGGCAACAATGATTGGAAAGTTAAAGCACGGAACAGAAAACTTACCAGTCTAGGCTCCAAAGGCATAAAATAATTTTCTCCTGTGTCTGAGATTTTGAAACCGAAACTACAAACTGTGTGATTAATCGTTTGCCTATCATTAGGAAAAACCTTTAGCTTTTGGG
>NW_012152951.1:6101395-6104328 GCF_000956105.1 Propithecus coquereli
AATAATAAAATATATTTAAATACAAAACCTTGTTCAACTTAATTGAATTATTATTCTGAAAATTTTCGTATCAACAGTAATTATGTTCTGAAGTGTGTTCGCTTAAACATAATTTCCAAGAAACTTAGTTAATTTAAAACTTTGGATTGATACTAGAGTTAAGGAATGTAATTTCAAAGTAAGATGAAATACCAATACACATTTTTTTTTACCATATAGAAGGTATAAGAGGGGTACATATAGATTGCTTTCTCTGAAGGTCTGCTTTATGTGTGATGTAGGGTTCCCAAATTTCTACTTCACTGTTTTCCCTGTAAAGTAGAGATTAGTTATTTTGGTAATACTTGTAATTAATAGGAGTAGTTTGGAATATTTATGGCAAATTATACGTGTTTAAGGGAATAGGATATATTTAGGCAAATTATTATTAATATGAATGGTTTAGGTACTGTATACATTACCTAATAGATTGGATATTTTAATTGGAAATTGGAAATGTTTCAGGTGAAACATTGATCAAGTCTTTATGAAATAGTAAAATATTGTACCCTAATGCAGAATTTTACTCTTCTCTGTTTTGATATTATTGGTTACCATAATAAATGAAACAAAGCCATTTAGTTTCATCTCAAGGTATTTTTTGCTTTCCTTTAACACTTGCTTAAAGGTTCTGCTATAAATTATTGACCATATTAATGACTTTTAAATCTTGTTGTTTCAAGGGTTTCTGTTTTTGGTTCAGAGGCAGATGATTTTATGAAAGCTGAAGGCTGACTCATAATCCAGTAGAACAAGTATTAATTACACAGGCTTGAAAAAAATACATGAGGAAGGCTGTAATCCTAGCACTGTGGGAGGCTGAGGCAGGAGGATCACTTGAGCTCAGGAGTTCAAGATCAGCCTGAGCAGGAGTGAAACCATGTCTCTCTAAAAAAAATAAAATAAAATAAAAATAGGAAAATTAGCTGGTCGTGGTGGCATGCTACTTGGGAGGCCAAGGCAGGAGGATTGCTATCTTTTCCTTCAGTATAAACTCTAGCCTCAAATGCAAAAGGGACAAGTGGGATTTGGAGTAAATTAAGTGAAAATAGAAATTATGGTTAGTAATTAAAGAAAAATAATATTAACAACTCAATTGTTTAAAGCTGAATATTATTTTATGCCTAGGAAAGAGGGTGAATGATCATCATTTAAATTGCCTTTAATTGTATCTTTTCACTATTTCTTTCCCTAAGATTCTGTATAGATCTTGTGCAGAAGTCCAAAATCAAATGAACACCATTTGCTTACATTACTAAGGTCTTTAAAATTTTAAATAGATTTAAATATTTACTTCCATGAAA
Source organism: Propithecus coquereli (assembly GCF_000956105.1). Taxonomy (NCBI): domain Eukaryota; kingdom Metazoa; phylum Chordata; class Mammalia; order Primates; family Indriidae; genus Propithecus; species Propithecus coquereli. Next base: position 6,102,739 of record NW_012152951.1, read on the forward strand.
ACTAAATGCCCAGAGACCTACATGTCTCCACAGGAAATAAGCTTAATTCATATTTTCCTCGAACACTTGCCAAAACCCTAAACTTAAACCCATTTTACAATACATGTAGTAGTTAACATTTTCTTTTGCATGTCTTTTTGCCTTTTCTAGCCATTATGTTAGCCAGATGTGCCTGTATTTTGAAAAGATCAAAGTCTCATCCGAAATAAAGGGAAAAAAAACCTTGCAAGATTTCATTCTGAGATTCAGAATATCAGTCAAGGCATGGTAGGACAGATAATTTAGAGCAAGCTTTGAACTTATCAATGTCTATCTGAACTCAAAGGAGCATTTGCACACTTGCAGTCTTTCCTAGTGATTAACTAATTTAATTCTCATTTAAAATTCACTGTAAGGAATTGTTGTGAAAAATGATGGATTTCAATGTATCATTTTTCTTCTTTCTATTGTTTTAATGGCATAGTAAGCTATGTGTAAGGTCAACATGAGGAGAGACAAAAAATAAAAGTTTATAAATGTGATCATTTTGTCCCCAAACCAGGGAAACAAACGACAATGTTGGGATTAAAATTGTGCATTTTATATAATTTCTTCTGCTTTTAGTCACATTATTATCTGAGATCTTTCTCCCCTCTGGCTTTCTTGGGAATTGTTTTCTTTTTACACGTGGCGTACCATTTTAAATGTTACCCACAACCATCTTAGACTTCCATGGGAATTTTTATTGCTTTTTTGTTTTGGAAAATGTAACCCTTGAAATGAAATTAATTTCTTTTAGAAGGTAGAATCTATCAAGACAAGGACATTTGAAAGGGAAATACTTGAAAAGGATAATTGATAGGTGACTTCACTAATAAGCTTGATTCAATTTAAAATTAATTTAGCAAATGATACGTGCATGGTACTCTGTGAAACAGCAGGGAATAAAAACATAGAAAAGTCATTATACTGTTTTATAGGAAGAGAGATGGAAACCATTAACTAATTAAAATAAAAGACAGAGTAAGCTAAGTGCTAAATTATTACATATACAACAAAGGCTGGGGGAATCATAGGATATGTCAATTAGCTTCAGTAAAGGCTCAGGGACATCTGCATGGAGGACATAATGATAATAATTTTCTGAGTTGAATTTCATGGGGAGGGTAGGAAATTCCAGGAGGCCAGATGGCCTATGTAAATGTATGGTGGTTGGAAAGTCTTGGTTATATTTATGAAACAATGAATTCCATAGGATTGGGACGTTGGGTGCTTCTGTGAACATGGAAGAGAAGATATGGGTGCGAAGGAGAAAGTGTGGAATGGTCATTTGTGTCTACCTTGTGCCAAGTATTGTGATTTTACTTTTTAGACCAAAAGAGGCCTTAAAGATTTTTGAGCAGACAATTGACAGAATCAGACATTTATGCTTTGGAAGGGTTGGTTGTAATAAAATGTAGAAAATGTTATAGAGAGAGAAATGAAGACTTGAAGATATTTTCTATATAGACTAAACTAAGAGCCTAAAATAGGAAATTATTTTTCAAAGGGAAATAATGTGACACAATTAATAAAGATTTTAGTGGAAAAATTGATGGGATTTGGTGGCCA
>NW_012152951.1:6105588-6129269 GCF_000956105.1 Propithecus coquereli
ATTTATTATTTCTTTTCTTCTCCTAATTATGGGTTTGGTTTCCTCTTGTTTTTCTAGTTTTTTGAAATGTATCATTAGATTGTTTATTTGGAGCTTTTCTACTTTTTTATGATGGAGGCACTTAGGGCTACGAGCTTTCCTCTTATTATTACTTTTCCTGTATCCTGTAGGTTTTGATATGTTGTTTTCATTTTCATTTGGTTTGCGAAATTTTTAAATTTCTTTCTTAAGCTTTTCATTGACACAGTGGTCATTCAGGAACATATTGTTTAATTTCCATGCTTTTGTATGGTTTCCAGTGTTCCTTTTGTTATTGATTTCTAGTTTTATTCCATTGTGGTGAGAGAAAATACTTGATATAATTTTTTCATTTTTAGAAAATTTTTGAAACTTGTTTTATGGCCTGGCATATGGTCTATCTTTGAGAATGATCCATGATTTGAGGAGAAGACTGTGTATTTTACAGCTGTTTCATGAAATGTTCTGTAATTATCTATTATGTTCATTTGATCTACACTGCAGATTAAGTTCAGTGTTTCTTTGTTGATTTTCTGTCTGGATATCTGTCCGATGCTAAAAGTGGAATTTTGAGGTCTCCAAGGCTTACTGTATTGGGGTCTTTCTCTCTCTTTAGCTTTGATAATATTTGCTGCATATATCTGGGTGCTCCAGTTTGGCTGTGTATATATTTAGAATTGTTAATATCCTCTTGCTGAATTGACCCCTTTATCATTATATAATGATCTTCTTTGCCCTTTTTACAGTTTTAGTCTAGAAATCTATTTTATCCGATAGAAGTGTAGCTACTCCTGCTCTTTTTTGGTTTCCATTTGCATGGAATATCTTTTTGCATCCCACTACTTTCAGTCTACGTGTGTCTTTATAGGTGAAGTGGGTTTCTTGGGGACAACATGTATTTTGGTCTTTTTAAAATCCATTCAACCACTCTATGAGGACAAATAATTTTATATAGTCATGAGCTGCACAATGACGTTTCAGTCAACAATGGACTGCTTATATGTTGGTCCCATAAGAATACAATGTAGCTGAAAAATTTTTATCTCCTACTGACATCATGGCTATTGTAATGTTGTAGAGCAATTCATTACTCATGTGTTTGTGGTGATGCTGGTGTAAACAAATCTACTGCACTGCTGACCATATAAAAGTTTATCACATACAATTATGTATAGTACATAATTGATAGTGATAATAAATACTATGTTACTGGTGTATATATTTGCTATACTATACATTTACCATTATTTTAGAGTGTATTCCTTCTACTTATTCAAAAAGTTAACGGTAAAACATCCTCAGGCAGGTCCTTCAGGAGGCATTCCAGAAGGCATTGTTATCATAGGAGATGACAGCTCCATGCCTATTATTGCCCCTGAAGACCTTCCAGATGGACAAGATGTGGAGTTGGAAGGCTGTGATATTGATGATCCCGGCCCTATGCAGAGCTGGGCTAATGTGTGTGTTTGTGTCTTAGTTTTTAACAAAAAAGTTTAAAAAGTAAAAAATAAAATAAAATAAAAATAGGAAAAAGCTTACAGAATAGGAAACGAAGAAAGAAAATGTTTTTGTACAGCTGTACAATGTGTTCGTGTTTTAAGCTATATGTTATTACAAAAGAGTCAAAAAGATAAAAAATAAAAGATTTATGAAATTAAAAAGTTACAGTAAGCCACTTAATTCATTATTATTTTTTTTGTTTTTTTGATACAGAGTCTCACTGTGTTGCCCGGGCTAGAGTGCCGTGGCGTCAGCCTAGCTCACAGCAACCTCAAACTCCTGGGCTTAAGCGATCCTCCTGCCTCAGCCTCCCGAGTAGCTGGGACTACAGGCACACGCCACCACACCTGACTAATTTTTTCTATATATTTTTAGTTGTCCGATTAATTTCTTTCTATTTTTAGTAGAGACGGGGTCTCGCTCTTGCTCAGGCTGGTTTCGAACTCCTGAGCTCAAACAATCCGCCCGCCTTGGCCTCCCAGAGTGCTAGGATTATAGACGTGAGCCACCGTGCCCAGCCCACTTAATTCATTATTAAAGAAAGAAAGGTATTATATTAATAATATAAATTTAGTGTCACCTAAGCGTACAGTGTTTATAAAGTCTACAGTAGTGTACGGTACTGTCCCAGGCCCTCACACTCACTCACCACTCGCTCACTGACTCACCCAGAGCAACTTCCAGCCCTGCAAGCCCCATCCATGGTAAGTGCCCTGTATACATGTACTATTTTAAAAATCCTTTATACCATATTTTTACTGTACCTTTTCTATGTTTCTGTATGTTACATATAACATAAGATACATAAAAACTTACCATTGAGTTACTATTGCCTGCAGTATTCAGTACAGTAACATGCTGTATAGGTGTGTGGCTGAGGAGCAACAGACTATACCATATAACCTAGGTGTGTAGGCTATACCACGTAGGTTTGTGTAAGTACACTCTGTGATGTTCACACAATGACGAAATCACCTAAAGATGCAATACTGCGACCGTATCCCTGTCACTAAGCGAGGCATAACTGTACACATACACACACACAGAGAACTTACTGTGTCCCAGGCACTGCTTTATGCTTGTTACACCTATTAATTTATTTGCCCTCAGCACAATCTTATCCCAGAGATAGGCACTATTCCTCTCCCCATTTTATAAATAAGAAAATTGAACATAGATAAGTTATGTAATTTGCCTAAGATCACATAACTAGAAAGGGAGAAAAAAGATTTAAGCGAATCATAGAGCTTTTTCTGTTAATCATTATGCTATACTTGATAATGTTCTTTCTAGCCTCAGTAGTCAATGATTTTATGATGAAAACCAAAATAAATTACCATGAAATTAAAAAAATATTTAATTAACATAAAATTCACAAAAACTTTATTCAGTTTAGAAGGTGAGAGATAAATGGAAAGAAACAATAGGAAATTTCCCCATAACTTCTACCAGTAAAAGCAGGCGTGCACACACACACACACACACACAAAGACATGCTCAAAAGGAAAATTCCTTTTCATCTGAGTCCTCCAATTACAGCTTAAATATCCCAGGAGGCCACATCTAAGAACAACTCTTAAAAACTGGAGGTGTGCATACACTAATATGTACTTTGTGTATATGCAAGGTAAGTGGTTTTTTTTATCAAAATAGAGACAGGAAAAAAAATGTGGAGTTTTCATCTCCCTTGAGAAACATGACATGATGAATTGTTTAGGTCAAGTTCCAAGAAGACTAATTCAACAATATAGTTAGTTATCAAAAAAATGTATGAATTTTTATGCAATTGTCCTGCCTGACCCAAAAATTAACATGAGTGAGTAAATGGAAATTCAGCATAGTAATGAGTAATCAGAGACCATAGAAGAAATAGTTAGAGATGGGTAAAAATTAAAAATAAAAATAAATGCATATTAAATTGTTATTTTGAATTGTAAGTCTAAAAAGATCTTAAAAGACCAGATAATTAAAAATATCGTAATTTAAATTGTTAAAAATGATCATGGCTTCCCTCAGGGAGCAGCTTAGCTTTTGCTCTGAAAAATTAAAAAAATTGTCCACTGTTGTGTAAAATTTCACTAATATGTGAAGTTACTACATTCACTCATAGAATTCTTTTCCTGAGTGAATGACAAAGAAATCCCAATAACTAAATTAATATGTTAAAATATTTACAAAGATTATCTAACCAATATATACTTTTCCTGTTTTAATAACATTATATTTGGATAAATTTTAAAGATTTTGATTGTAGTGAAAAAATATGGCATATAAAATTTTAAAAAAATTCACCTTTGGTAATATCAAATTATTTTTAAGGCAGAAGGTTCAGTTGTTTGGAAAAAACACTTTTGAGGGTCTTTTTTGATGAGGCATTAAGTTCCTTGGCATGATACAGTTCCTTGGCGTAATCTGGAGCTCTGGTATCTTCTATTGTCTCTTTTTATAAGGTATAATGCTTCATAAACGTGGTGAAACAGCGAGCAGTAGTACTAAATAACAAACTAAAAAGAATACCAAGTCAATGCCAAGTGGCTTGCAAGAGGGGCACAGCAGACCCAGACACAGTGATGAAAATGGGAGAAAAGTCTAGATAAGAAGCTCCAAAAATATGTTAGGTTGAATCTGGAGAAATTTCTTCTGATGGGAATAAATGAGGAACTTCAAGACAGTAATGCCAAAATATGTATGTGCGTATATTTGTATGTGCATATACATAGATTTGGCTACTGTCGGTGGGATGTAAGTCACCCGTTGCCTTCTCCACATAGCAGCCTTGAATTCCCGGTGCTCGCAGTGATGGTGGGGACGGAAGTGCGGTGGCGGCCCCTGCCAGGGGAGCGGAAGTACAGAAAATGCAAGCTGCTCTAAAGCAGAGAGACGAGGTCAGGCACTCTTCCAGTGGGAAACAAACAAGGCTGACTGACACAATACCAAGAAACTCTCGGAGAATATTGAAGCAGACTCTGAATGCTACGAAGTATATGGGATGGAGGAATCAAGATTTTTTTATTAGTGAAAGCATGAGTGATCCCGGAAGCCCGGAGAGAGTAAAGGCGATCTAATTGTGGTTCCGTTTTGTTGTCGTTGGAACATTCCCCAAACAGATAAACGTGATTGTTTTAGGAATAACAAACTTTTCTCTTACCCAAATCCCTTACAAATATATTGATATTCTGAATGCAAATGCCTTAGTCATGTAGGATCTGCGACACCATGCACGGGAACTGAAGCTGTGCTCCTGCCCCCTCCCCCTCCCTGCTTTGCACGGTTAGGTGTCTGGGAGATACTAAGTTGTTGCTTGAATAAAGGGAGAGTGCAGGGACTTGAGTAAGAAGATGGTGGTTTTAATTGTCGGCTTGCTATTAAGACACATTAACTTTTTATAAGACAAATATTTGTTAGGGATGCAATCTCTTTGCAGAATAAGAGGATTTTAAACTTACTAAGAATTCATTAATATAAGATGGCTTTACATACATATTCAATTTGACCCTCATAATAACCTTGGGAGCTATGTAAGGTTGCCAGAACAGGTATCACTGCCTCACTGTGCAGATATGGAACAATAACTGGGAAGCTAAGAGATTTGGACATACCCTGTAGTTAGTATCAAACAGGGATGAGAAGGCTAGGACTCTTAACTCCCAGATTTTCTGACTGTAAGTCCACTTGTCTTTATGCATTGCCTAATTACCCTGCACTCAAAAATTTACCTAGTGCTATGACAAAGGAATCGCATCTAGCAAGTTCATTTAATAAAAATAGGTTTTGTAATTCTATTATGAAGTTCCAACATTAATTGAATATTTTTATATTGCTCTTCAAGTCCTTGTTCGTTCTGTAAAAATAATTACTTTAAAAATAATTATATTGAAAACATACCAAGTTTGCATGAATTATTCTTAATCTACTTTTTGTTCCTTGTTACCTGACAGTTCCCTACCACGACTTGATTACCTTTCAAAAATCTTAAAAATCTGTTTTATGTATTTCCTTGCACATACTATGTTTTTCATCACAAAATTCTTCTCTTGTGAATCAAGTGGATTTTTTACTCATTATCCTAAACTGAGTTTGGTGTCAAACCCTTCAGAAACCCTTTCTAGTCTCAGTGACTCCTGGTAAAGTTAGCATTCCCTCATTTGTGGTGTTATTTTATCTTCAGCAAAATTCTATTCTTGACCTTAATACATGGAACCTTATTTGTTTATATGTCTGATTTGTGAGCGGGGGTTATGTTGGCTACCCAAAACCTGAAACAGTGCAGTAGTAAAAGGCTCCTACAGAAGTCTCGATAAATATTTGCTAAATTGAACTGAATTGAGATGTTCCAGACTTTAGCATGGAACTTAAAATTCTTGCATTCTTATAATATTCAAATAATAAGCTTTACTGAGTCAGCAGCATTTAATATCACCAAAGAACGATGTTATGAATTCAAGTGGAATAATGAATTAAACTCTAATTTTAAAAGTATGCTTATGTTATCCCTCAATCTGGAGATAAATCTGAAATTGGTATTGTTGTCCCTGCACCGTTCTGTTCACAGAAACACCCTGTCACTCAGTGGTATATATAAATAAGGAAACACATACAGACATGCACACTCTGTATTTCACAGAGAGAACATACCCACATACATCACATATGAAAACTAAAACATCCTTTAAAATGATTTTAAAAAGCATTCTTCTATAAAAAAATCATCTATTTGATGCTTTTCCATTTTTAAATGCACAAGTTTTGAAATCACATAAGTAATTGTTAATGAGAAAAATATATACATAGTAGCTAACTAGAATTGTTGAAGTTAACTTGTTAAAACTTAAGGTTTCTGATTGTAGTATGTTAACAGGATCTGTAAATCTAATGACCTTAGAACAACATCGTGAGGGGGGAAAAGGGAGCCCAGTATTGAACAGGTATAGATTTACTGTTCTCTCGTAATTGTCAAGTTGTTTAATTTCTGCATGAATGACTAGGTCTTGTTAAAAGTATTCAACTAAAATTTTGTCCACTGTGGCCAAGGAACTGTGAACAGCCTGTAATGAGAGCTTAATGATGGTATTTATTATAATTTTATTAATATAATCAATATAACATATTGATTAATATATTACTATAATATTAATATTAATATTCTCTATGTCCCCAAAATAAAAAGCATTAGGCTAATTCTGCATATGAACTCAAAATAGAGTATATTTGTGTGTCAATGTGGCATAACTCAAAAAAATTAGAACTAAACACAGCTATTATTTATTCACACATACCAAGTATACAAATACTGTTATTTGTGTTTTCCTGATCAGATGTTGGTGAACCTGATATTATAGTCAATGACCGAAGGACATTGTTTTGACAAAGTTCATCAAATTCAAAAAAGTATTCTGGATCAAGAAGTTTCTTTCATAAAAATATTTACATACCTAAAATAAGTACTCAGCATTATGTAGGATATATGAATGTCACATTCCTTTTGCTGTTTGTTTACCCAAGATAATTTTCCTTGCCTTTGTATGTACTGGGTTGAAAATCACAGCCCACGCACTCTTTTCAGCTAAGGCTGTCTCTGCACTGGGAATATCTAGAATTTCCTGGAAGGCTTGATGATATTGCCAGTGAAGACTTTAGGTAATTCTCATGGCCAGAATTAAAACAGGCAGCCAACATATTTATTTTGAAAAGAAAATAATAGGGAATTTTGTAACTGTGCTTCTTGGGAAGTAATTATTAATAATAGTGTTTTCTCTCTTTCCAATTCTCCAGTTGTTAAGTGCAGCTGTTGAACATGTCTGTTCGTCCCAGGAGATTACAGGGGTAAATTAGGTTAAATCTATTCAAACATAAATAGTACATAAGTAACCAGTTTCATAGCGGGTCCAAAGGTTTTATTAGAGATATCAGTCAACTAATTTAGTATATTTCTGTGCCTCAGTTTGTATTTTCTGTGCTGGTAGTATTTTTATATGCCTAATTTATACTAGAGAATATTATCTCTTTACTACATGCATGTACATACTCTGAGCATCTATGCAATGGTAATTGGCTTTGTGTTTTGCACTCTATAGTCATGGCCAAGAAAAAAAAAATAAGACTTGATTCCCCTTCTACAATCCAGATATATTTCAGTGGACACCAAAAGCACATAACTATAGAATTCCAAAATAGTAGGATTTTTAGATTTATGATGGGTTTATTTATTTTCTCCCTCAATGTCATTAGGAAACTAGCAATGATAATGATAGATTTCAGGAGCTCAACATATCAAATGAACACTCAGCTGTACAATAAAGAGCTACGAAGTAATCCAATACTTGCAATTTAGAGAAAGAAGTTCACATCAATTATAATGACGTTATATATAAAAGCAAAGGTCTGTTCTGCTACATACATCTGGCCTATTAAGTCCCACTAGAAAACTGAGGTTGCCTAATAGTCATTGTTCTGGACTTGTAAGGGCCTCCAAACCCAGTTAAGGTGGTAAGAAAAAAGGAAAAAGAGCAACTAGTAATTTTCAGCAGGGAGCACAGTCATCGTAACGCCTTTATCCCAATCACAGGTTAAACCAATTTGATTTATAACAATGAAAGGACCTTCTGCTTCTACTCGAGTTACCGCGCATCCCTTTGTAGACACCTATACAATAGAAAACCAGGGCAGGTGGTGAACAGTGGAGCAAAGCATCAATGTCAAGTAAAGAAAATTCTGCACTTAGCTGAAATTTTATCAGCTTATTTAATTAAAAGGTAGTAGGTAGGAGCAAGTAAGAAAACTACGAGCAGATGAGTCTAATATACTAGGTAAGAAAAACAAGTTCCATGAGGTTGTATTTAGTAATACTCATTTCAGATTTCCCTGGATAACTGTGATTGGCTCATTATCTTTTGGCAATGAGACAATGACTTTGTTCACTGTTTAAAATATCCTCTAGAATGTAGTTTGAGTTAGTCAGACATGACAACATATTGCAACATTTTTTCTTTTATCCTTTAGTTTTTAGAATGATATGTGAAAGAGTGCTCTAGGTAAATACAGTGATATTCCATATTTCCTGTAGGTTTTTTTATTCAAAAAGCTTCATTTACATAGATGCTATAAAATCACAATCCCTGGTGATGTATCAGCTAGAAATTTTGTCCCTGCACCTAAAAAGAAACATTGGGGCTTCACATTTCTCTTCTTAAATAATTAGAAATTTGGCAAAGTAACTGGAGTTACCAGTTCAGTTCAATTTATAAATTCGTGACATATACTTGTTGATCCAAAATAACCTGTAGATACTCTATATATTCTCTACATAGCCCCCACTGTTTCTGTTTTCAAGCAGAGAAAAAAAATAAATTAATTTTTAAGTGTTACAACTTTTAGTAAATTCTTTTCTAAATTGACGGGAGAGAGCACAGCAAATCAAAGCTTGGTGACATAAAATAATGGACCAAAATTCAGCTCAAAAAATTTAACAATGTTGGACTCTGCTTACTCAGTTGTAAAATGAGGATAATAACCCCACCTATGGTTATCTCACAAGGTTGCTATAGGGTTCATTTGAGAAAAAATATGCATAAAAATGGTTTAAAAATTATAAAACTGCATCTTAATGAACAGTAAAATCATATTAATAAAATTGGATTTGAACACTAACGATTAGTTGAGGGTAAAATATGTTGCATACAGAGCTTCCTGAAGCAGGCAATATATATATATATATATATATTCATGTACATCATCAAGGATGACATGGCTTCAATTTGCCCAGGTCACAAAGGCTGTGGTTCTGTTCCCTGGACACACTGATTAATCTTGCTTGGAGTACACCTTTTCTGAAAGCTAGACGTCTCCAGTCAAAGGAGGACTACTTTCAGAACATAAAAAAGAGTTTTACTTCAACATATTATGTCTGTATGAGGAGTGAAATGAAACAAAACTATGAAATCATTTCCCAGAATTGAGTCATAGTACCCAGAATTTGGAAGAGAATTGGAGGAAATATACAATTACGTATTCCTTGTTTTCCGGTGGCAGTTGTAGTTGTGGAGGGGAAGCACTACAGTAGAAGAAATTACACGGTATTCCCGGAGTTTAAAGAAGAGAGGAACAAAACAACTCAGCCTTTTTATTAGGTAATGCTTCAGACAGATGAAAAAATTGAACTGGGCCTTGGAGAATAAATGACGGTTGACAGAGAATAGTAAAGAATGGAATAGAACAAGTAAAATTAGAGTTGTATGAAAGGATGTGTATCTTTGAAGGAACAGAACCACTTCCGTGTGTGGCTACAGCAGGGGTTTGTGGAGGAAAATGGTAGATAATTGAGGAGAATGTCTTTCTCTATCAGTGACTTTGTATTTCACACTCAGATGATGGGACATAAGTGAACAATTTTTATGAGCATACTATATATATATATACATTTTCATTCCAGATAGATGTCTTTGACATCCACTTTTAAAAAAGGCGGAAAGAATAGTCAAAATTATTCCAATAGTAGGGCCATGATGTGATGAGTGGATTATCAGCAGCCATATGGAAGAGAAATGACAGATTAGAAAGACAACTTGAAGTAGAAATAGCTGAACTTAATAATTCATTCAGAAGGGTCAAGGAATAGTCTCAGCTTTCTTGGTGACTGGCTTGATATCGCCATCGTTAGCTGAGATGGGCAATGCCTTAAAAATAGATTTACTTGCCAATATGCAAAGCTTGTTTATGGATATATCAAATTTGAGGTGCCAGTAGTGAATACAGATGGAAGAGAATCAGTTGGCATTTAAAAATATGGGTTTGAAATCCACAAGAAAAATCTAGAGAAAAAAATTTGAAAATCAAAGGTCAAAGGAAATGTTGGAAATATGGAGATGGATTTAAAATGCCTAGGAAAGGTGTGTAGAGCATTGTTTCCCAAATTGTTGTGGAATTTTTATACAAAAGCACACTCACAGACACACAAATCTTTCATGGTCAAAAAGTTTAAATTTGGTTAAGCAAAGTCAATAGTTTTTCTTTCCTGCCACATTTCTTGGAATCTTTTACATACACATCGACAGGTATATGGTATGCAGAATTTCCCAAACTTATCATAGAATCGCATTTCATGAATATATTTCAGGAAAATTATTCTCAATTTGGGAGGCATTGGTGCAGAATAGTAAGATAAGAAATACCTATTAAGACTATTGCATACAGAGTAGAAATAAAAACATAGAAGCCAGGAAGGAGAGAAAGAAGTTGCAAAAGAGAGATCATAGGGCCAACACTGAGTGGTTTTAAAGATGTCAAAGCAGAAATAAAAAGGAAATGGGAAGAAATGCAAAATGTTCTGAAAGGTCAATTAGGAAGCTCACATCAAAGTTCTCACAGCATATTATAGGGAATTCATTGATAACATCATTAACATTACCCCAAAAAGATTGTAATTGTTGAAACAAGATGGCAGTGGGTTAAAGATTTAAAAAGGTGCGAAGACAGTAGACTGTCATGTGAAAAGGGAAGACGACATGGAAGCAGAGTTAGAGAAAATGTGATTTATGATTGTTGCTGTTATTTGCTTTGAACGGAGAAGATAACCACACCACCAGACTTCAACTTTTGGGTGCTTAAGAATATGGAGAACCAGGATTAAAAAAAATATACGGCATAGTGTAGTGGTTACGTGTGTAGTTTCTGGACCCGGGTTGTCTCTCTCCCACAGTCTGGCTGTGTGACCTTAGGCAAATTACTTAACCTTTTAGTGTCCCAGTTTCCCATCTATAAAATGAGAATCACATCAGTAACCTAGTTCATGGCCTGTGAGGATTAAGTACATGTAAAGTACTTTGTGGAGTTCTTGTTGCACAACATGTATTACTCTTAAAATGCAGATTCTAGAGCCCCTAGATTCTGATTCAGTAGCTACGAGACAAGAGAGGGTCAGGAGTTAGCACTCTTAATAAGCACTCCAGGAAATTATCACGCAGGTGACCTTGGGACCACCCTTTGAGGAACCCTGATAGAAACTGATCTGGTAGGTTCATTCAAGGAAGGAATTTGGGCCGGGCGCGGTGGCTCATGCCTGTAATCCTAGCACTCTGGGAGGCCAAGGCGGGTGGATTGTTTGAGCTCAGGAGTTCGAAACCAGCCTGAGCAAGAGTGAGACCCCGTCTCTACTAAAAATAGAAAGAAATTAATCGGACAACTAAAAATATATAGAAAAAATTAGCCGGGCATGGTGGCGCATGCCTGTAGTCCCAGCTACTCGGGAGGCTCAGGCAGGAGGATCGCTTGAGCCCAGGAGTTTGAGGTTGCTGTGAGCTAGGCTGACACCACGGCACTCTAACCAAAAAAAAAAAAAAAAAAAAGGAAGGAATTTAAAGAATGACTAGAGAAGTATTGATGTTGCTCCAAAGAAGAGTTAGGAGGTGTAGTTTCCTAGGTCTGCTGGGGTGAAGCATCTCAAATTGGGTGGCTCAAAACAAGAGAAATTTATTCCTTCACAGTTCTGGAGGCTGGAAGTCTGAAATCAAGGTGTTGCCAGTGCCATGCTCTCTCTGAAGGCTCCAGAGAAGGAATCATTCCTTGCTTTTAGCTTCTGGTGATTGTTGGCAATCCTTGGCCTTGTGTGGCTGGTAGATGCATCACTCCAATCTCTGCCTCCATCCCCACGTGACCTTCTCCTCCTTGAGTCGGTGTCTCTCCTCCCATTCTTATAAGGACACCAGTCATATTGAGCTATGGCCCATCCTAATCCAGTATGACATCATCTAACTTATAATTATACAGTATCTGCAAAGTCCTTATTCCAAATAGAGAGGCACGTTTACAGAAATCAAGAACTAGGATTTCACTGTATTTATTCTTTTTTTTCCGAGAACGTAGTTCAACCCACAGCAGGAGGGGAGGACATTAAGATAATGTCAATAATTCTAGTAATAAGATAACATGCTTTAAGGTAGCATTTCAATCTCTACACAAGCCAGATGACTTCATTCAGATAAATGCCAAACATGAGATAAACAATTGTTGGTCTTATGATTGGCATTACCCGGCAATTGAGCTATCATGGTCAAACACATTATCTTCAGTGGCTGTGGGCTTTGGGTGAGCATTCACAAAAGGTCCTCCATGTGGGCTGATAGAGTATTTTTTTAAAAAATGGTAAATGACATCCCATCCATTTGAAGGATTCTCTTCTCTGTCCAAGGAGGTCACCCTTGAGTAGGGATGGAACATTACTGAAACGCAGAAGAAGGACACAGAAGATGAGGGAATCTATAATCCAGACTTGTTTCCGCTTCAGTCATCCAGCCACAGACAAATCTCCAGGAGGCACTGGCATACACAGAAAGGTGGGAGTGCGTCAGGAGTGGGCGCGTTGAAAATGTGAGTAACCTGTTCATTCCATGACGCCTTGAGAACTGGCAAGGAAAAGCACCATGTACACAATTTCCATGTGATGAAGGAAGGCTGGTTGTTGTTAATTCGATCATATAATGCTTGGGTCACAATGAGTCACTGTTATCTCACGATCAGGAATTCCTTCTCATCAGTACCCAAATGTCGAACTGTTTCTTACAAAAAGAGTAATTTTGCAAAAGGGCTTCTTTACTCCAAAATCAAGTGGCTTTCATTGTATTTCTCCTCTGGGGACTCACCACTGGCTCCGTACTGAAATTCCATTTACCATAGATACCTGAGGCATTGGGTCCCCTAAACAAAATTGCAGATCTACTTATATTGTAGGTGCTGTCGTTCAAAACTTTTCTTTCTCTGAGCCCCACTCACAGCTAACACTTTTCTTGACACCTGTATGTGAATTAGAATACAAATCCAAATCTGTTACATGTGGCCTCTAACATCCAAAAAAGCCCACTGAGATTGTTCCTTTTAGCATATCTCCCTTCCATTTGGAGGTTATATACCCCAAATCCCATACTATTGGATTCTTAGACTTGCTTAAGGTGGAAAACCTCATTTTTGTCATATGTCTTTTCAAGACATCTAAGGTAGCTGTTGTTTCTCTCCAGAGCTTATTGGCCTGATGTATGTAATATACCACTTATGTCCTTTGGGCCAAAGAGATGGGTGGGTTCCTGAGGACAAAATACAAATGATTGTCATGCAAATAATGAGAATCACTCCCAGTTGCCTAAGTAGCATGTTGGTCCTGGAATCTCTTGTGGCTAAATTATGTCAGCTACAAGAGACACCTGTATGTGACACATGGAAATAGATCATTGATCCAGAGAAAATATAACATGGAAATATAGCTAAACTGTGTTAAAATGCATTTTAAATGAATTTAAACAAATGTAAAAGCATGTTCCTCTTCCTGGTCTACCATAGTATCAATTCTCACACAGTTGTCAGATGTTTATCAATATGAATTATCAAAATTGTGCAATTCTTTTGAGGCAACAACTTTCTATTCCAAGATTTGCACAGAGTAGTCAGTGGTTATAGATCTGGGAATAGTAAGAAGTGGTAAGAGTGATATAGGAAAAAAAAAAAAACTGGCTTCCCCTTGCAAGTTAATTCCCTGAGGTAAGGTCATTACACAGCCTTCAAGCAAGGCAGAAATCACATCAAACAATAGGCTGATTGTCTGCTATGGCTGGTAAGGCAAGCTCAATCCTCCTCTCTCACGTCTTCCCTAAAATTCCTTATGTTAAACATTTGCCCAATTGTGCCAAAACTTTCACATAAATGATTTGAGGAGGCATTAAATTCCACTAAATTGATATTTCAACAATCAACAGGGTCAGTATTTTCATTTGGCTTTTGGCAAGCCCAGCCTTTGTTTGCAAGAGACAAAATATTTTAACACAGTCACGGAACCAATTGCTCTAGTTTCAACCCACATTTTAAACTAAGAATTGTGGAATTTGAACCAGTCATTTCTTTTTTTTTCTTTTTCTTTCTTTCTTTCTTTTTTTTTTTTGCTACAAAGAGTTGGGTTTCAGGCAGCAGACCCTTAGAGAAATGGAGGAAGAGAGATGAAGCTACTTGACCATGTTAGGGCTAATGGAAATGCAGATGTTTATTCAGAGACGGGACTCGGCAGCTCACAGCGCACAGTCAGGCGTGTAGGGCACCGTATCGTCAGTGGGCATCAGGTGTGAAATGACTATTGAAGGCAAGATGGGGCCAAGTAGCAAGAGGAAGTCACGGGCAGTTTAAAATAAGGAAAAGACTGTCTTAAATTCCGTAAAGGATTTGGGGGGCCCGGAGAACCAAAAACAACGTGCAAAGTTGTGTAGTCCAGCGCATCACCGTGAGATCATGTGTATAAAGAGCAATACTTGTACCAGGGTTCAAGACTGATTCAAAATAGGGGCTTTTCCCAATTTTGGAGAGGGGTTGTGCTTAAATTCCAGAGTTCAGTTCTCCACTTAAAATGCACTAATATTTAATTTCTCTTTGACTTTGGTGAGTGATGTGTTTCAAGTAGGTATGATTGGAAATAAAAAAAAAAAGGAAATATGCTATTCCTTACGCCCAGTGTCATGGCAACATTCATAACAGTTTTTATAACAATTAATTTATTTTCCTTCTCGTTGTTATTCATTGAACTTTGAGACGTACACCAAATAGCTCATTCTACTTCCAAAATATTGATCTTCCCCCAAAATATTTCAGACTAGCAGAGTCGAGGATAGCCTATCTGCCTGCAAATAAAATGTTTTGGGCTGCTTTTACATTTAATGCACATGTTCTTGTCTTTACCTGTCGCAACTACATCCTACTTCTGGTTTTGTAAAATACCAAGTAAGGAAGAAAACAATGCTTTCCGAGTTCTACATTATCAACCTGGAAGAGACCTCCTTTCCAGTGAAATCTGGAAATCAGAAGGCAGATTGCCAAAGGGGGACTGGGTGGGTAGGTTTGGGGCTCCATTAAATTTTGTTTTAGGTTCAATAAACAAACAAAAACAAAACAGATAGCAGCAACAACAAATATTTCACTCTCTTCCAAGAAAGGTAAATAAAACTACAATAAATTTCCAAAATTGGAAGAGATAAATTTCAACTCGGATTGTAATTAGTCAAATCATAGTTTCCAAAAAACAATGGTAAAGTTTTAATTCACATTGAAATGCTTATTAAAAAAACCCCTGTTGATATTGAAAGAAAAATGTCATGAGAAAAAGAAGTATTGACTCATTAAATTTTGTACTCACAAACGGAAGAAAATGCCATCTGTTTGCTTAATGTTGCCTTAGTTTAAAATAACACTTCAGATTTTCTTAGCTGTAAGATATGAGTTTGCCAAAACATAGTATCAGTTTGCTGCCTGTAATTTGCTCAGTGATAAAACACAAAGACAGTTACTTATCTGAAGATGTAAATGATAAATTTATGCAAAATTTATAAAAGTGTAAGCTGTAAAGATGATAAATCTTTCCATTAAATTAGTGGGAAAGTAGCTCAAAACCCAGCCCGGTGATTCATTATTTTAATGACTTCCTGCTTTACTGCAAAACCTCTCTCTTCATTTGGTGTTGGCAGTTTGAGCCCCTGTTAAGGATTCAGGCTTACAATGAAGCTTCTATAAATTTCTGGATCTCTGTCATGCTGGCATGTAGGTCATTCTCCTTTAGGAATGAGGAGGAGGCCGGAAAGCAGTTGCCCCAAGGGAAGGGGAGATTTTTCAAACCTGAGCTGTCGAAGCATCAGTGTGAAATGGAGTGAGCAGCTGACTCAGAGGCTGACAGAGACAGTGGCTGAGCAGAAGCAAATTTGCAAGCCCTTCTGCCAGGGATGTCCCAGCAGGTGTCACTAAAAGGCAGTCACTGTACTAGCTGAGTGAGGGAAGGTGGAAGGGAGAAGAAACCTAGTGCTCAACTCCAAGGAGGAGAGACTGGGCTTTTCTCTCTGCTAATTTTCTCTCCCCTCCCACCCTGCATTTCCAATAACATACTGATTTAGATTTATATCATGAAACTATTATAAAATGGATATAAACAGGTTGTTCTTTCCTTTTACACACAGTATGTTAGCTCACATATTTATATCCTAGCTGAACAATGTCTAAAGACGTACTTCAACTGACATAGAATGCAGGTGATCATAATATGACCACATGTTTAGTGCAAGACAAAACTTTAAGATAATTGAAAGAGGAGTCCCTCCAAGTAGATAGAGAAAGTGGCAAGTATTTAAGATATATGTGAATTAAAATGCAGCAATGCAAGGGGCAAGGCAAGAAGAAGCTTTCAGTTAGAATTTTACAAGAACAACTAAGTTTCACAGTCACGCAGAGACACAGTTCACATGGTCCTTGGACAAATCTTGGGCACCTGTTTTCTCTGCACTGGAGGTAACAATTGTACCTATTGTTGTACAGCCGTGATGATCACATGAATGAATACACGAAAAGTTTCAGAACAGTGCTAGAATATGGTCAGAGCTATATCAAAGCTAGTTACTTGTATTTTGTAATAGATCTACAACATACTTTTTATTGGTGGTCAATAATAGATTTATTTTTGAAAGCAAACATCTTCTATCCCAGGAACACCCCTAGTCCCCACTAAGTGACTGTTGGCATCCATTCAGATTGATCAGCCTTGAAGATAGTGAAAAATCAGCCTAGACTCTAACAGACATTTATCCTTGCTTTTCAATGCTGTTTGGGTTTTTATATCTTTTAGGGTATCTTCTGTATTTTCACAGAGTGTTGCTTTTGGGTAAAGTAGGGACTTTGAAAGTAATGATACTTTAACCTGGAAATTAACTCTAGGCTGATATATACTTTACAAAAAGGAGAAAATGTTATTATTCGAGCTGCTGACAAGATGATTCTCCTTTGTTGGAGAACTGATTTTGTTTGGAACAAGATTTAATAAGATGGTTAGAATTTGAAGCTGTGCCTCCAGGAGCTGGGGATAGACGGGTGGTACGCTACAGAGAGTGAGAAAGTTCTCTTAATAATGGAAGGAAAATAGGTGTGTAATGTATGCAGAGAATCCTGAATGTGGACAAAGCGAAGGAAAAAGGAGAGCAAGAGAGCATGCCGGTGAGAGAAATTATGTGTGACCCCTCTTCATTGACGCCCAAGTCATCTAGTGTTTTTAAAAACTACGAAGTATTGAGTAAAATTGGATTATTGAAAAAAAATTGGTGAAGGAACTAAGTTTTGCCATTCATGGACTGGTTACAATTGAGGGAAAATGAGGTGGAATAAAGACAGCACACCCCTCTGCAAAGGGTTCAGGGGAGCAACCATAGCGGATCTAGAGGCTACAGCAGCCTATTTGGATTACAGGTACCATTTTTTATTGCTTTATCAAAGGAAGAGCCCTTGATTCTCCTGGAAATAGAGAAAACTGGACACTTGCGATGGCAATATCACTCTTACTAGGTTGTCAGGTTAGCATCAAGTCACATACTGTCCCCAGACTTTTCTTACTGTGCTCTAAGGGCAGGGCAGCGCTCTGGGAGCCCATCCATGGGGCCCAGGGCCCCTTATAATTGAAAGCAGAGCTTGGGCTCCCTGCAGCCACACCCTACTCCCTTCACAGCCAAACTTCTTAATCATGCTTTCCTACAATTATTTTTTCTACTTACTCAGCACTCACTCACCAAACAACGTGCTACCAAGCCACGGAGGGCTTTGCAAACATGGAGGAGTATTTTTATTTCACTCCTTAAAAGATACTCTTTTCTTCACTTTAAAAAAGCCAAAATATATCATTTTTTTCTTTTTATGTGGAGATTATTATTACACTGTCATTATTACACTGTCCTTATCCACCCAATCTTTTTAAAAAACTGATGAGAGAGAATATATATGAATTTTTATATGATATGTAAGAACTTTTTTCTATCAAAGTATATCATATACATAGAAAAGTATAAAAGGAGTAAGTTATGTCTTTTTAAATTCGTAGAAATGGATCTTACCCATGTAATCAGCACTAAGACCAAGAAACATCAGACTCTACAAGTTGCCCATCTAGGTACTTTATCTTTTCCCCACAGGTAACTACTGTCCTGATATCTATCAGCTTAGATTAGTTTTGCTTGTCTTCAAACCGCATATAAATGGAACTCAACCTAAAGCATTGTTTTCTGTCTAACATCTTTCGATTGAAATTCCTTGTGAGATAAATATCTGTTGTGTGTTGTTGACTCTTGTTACATAGAATTCCATTGCATATTCCATACGAATATACTCCAATAATCTAATGTGATTAACGTCGGATAGTTTCCAATTTGACAGTGTTGCTGCTATAAACATTCTTGCATGTGTCTTTTGAAAAATATATGTACATATTTCTGGTGAGGATATGCCTAAGAGTGGAATTGCTGGGTCATAGGGGATCGTATGTTTAGCTTTAGTAGATATTGTCAAAGAGTTTTCAAAGTCATTATATTAATTAACACTCCCACCAGCAGTGTGGGAGAATTCTTGTTGCTGTATATCTTTGTCAGCACTTAGCATTGCCTTTCCATTTTAGCCATTATAGGGAATGTGTAGTGGTATTACCTTGTGATTTTACTTTGCCTCTCCCTGTAGAATACTAAATGTGGACACTTTCACATGTTCATTAGACAGTTGATGCCACATTTTGTGAAGTATCTGTTCAAGTCTTTGGCTATTTTAAAAATTAAATTGTCTTTCTTTATCTTATTAATTTGTAGGCATTCTTCATTCTGGATATGAGTTTTTAGTCTTTATGCATGACGATGTGGCCTTTTTATTCAATGGAATCTTTTGATTAAAGTTCTTAATCCTAATATAGTTTGATTTATCATTTTCTTCTCCTTGTGGTTAGCACTTTCTCGTTCTCTTTAAAATCTCATTTCCTACTCTAACATCATGCAAATTTTTAATGTTTTCTTTTAAATGTTTATTGTTTTATTTTTCATACTAAGATCTGAAATGTATTGAGTATTGATTTTTTGGTCTTTTTGGTTTCCCTTAAGGTAGAGGCAAAGATATTTTATCTTTCCATATGGATATCCAAATGATTCAGAGTCATTTATTGAAAAGACTACCCTTTCCCTATTGCAGTCCAGGGTCACCTTTGCCTTAAACCATGTGTCATGTATTATACATGCAGATTTGTTTTGGGGCTATCATTTTCATTGGTTTATTTCTTTGTCTTTTGTCCTTTCCTTCCTTCCTTCTTTCCTTCCTTCCTTCCTTCCTTCCTTCCTTCCTTCCTTTCACATATCCTCACCAGAAATATGTATATATTTTTCAAAAGACACATGCAAGAATGGTTATAGCAGCAACACTGTCAAACTGGAAACTACCCAATGCTAAGTATATTAAGTATATTCACAGACTATGCTGGAAACCTAACACACTGAGTGCACTGTTGCCCAGCCTTTGTGTAACTCTTTTTTATGATTCCTCATTCTGCATGTATTATAAATCTCACAAAGCACTGTCATTATTGTTGTACAGTTAATATTTATTTAGTTTTAACCTTATATTTATGGGTCTCATCTTCATTAGTTCTTGGATTTCTATTTCTTCTATGATACTTTTTCTTTCGCATAGGGAACCATTTTTATTTTATGTAAGCCCGCTGGTAAAAATTCTCTTAGTAATTTTCTTCATATCTACCCTGCTTGTGCTTATTGTACTTTTTGAATCTGTGGCTTGAGGTCCTTTTTAATTTTTAAAAATATGGGCCATTAACTCTTCAAATACTGCTTCTAAAGGATCTCTCTCTCTCTCTCTCTTTTCTCTTTGTGGGACGTCAATTGTAAGAATCTCTTGTATATATCTTATGTTGTTCTCTGTGTACACGTTTACACACAAATGTGTGCTTTTAAGGCTTTCTGGTCTACAATCTTCTGCCTGTATATTTTCCACTGACCTATTTTCCAGATCATTAGACCAATAGTCTGTGAAATGGCAAAGTTTCTAATGTCTTGTGGTTTGCCCAATTTCCTGCACAACTCATTCATTAAGTTCCCATTTTTAAACAAATAACTTTTTAATTCTTAATTTTCACTTTATTTTTTGAGATTCCCATTCATGGATATTATTTTATCTTCTGTCATATTTTTAATGGAATGTATTTATTGGTTCTTTGAAAGTCTATGTCTAATAACTTCAATATTTCAATCATTTGTGTATCTGTTTCTGTGGTCTATTTTTTCACTTTTATCTCTTTAATTTTTTTATTAAATTCTAGAAATTGGAAGGCAACATTACAGCACCTCTGAATAGTGTTTTCTTCTTCCATAAAGTGGTCACCCCCATCTTTTGGTAGGTAACTGCAAGGGGAGCAGATTAGCCTGATCCAGTCAGAGATTGCGCTCACTCAAGCCTGGTTTTCAGTCTTTGTAAGGTTCCATCTGCCTCTCTCCACCTGTTAAAGGGATCCCAACTTAGAGCTTTGGGTATTTACTATGGTCTTTAAGTCCTTGCTTGTTCCTAGACTCTGTGTTGATTTTCCTTTTCACCTCAGGACTGTGTAAGAGCTGAATACTCCATTCTTCCCTGGCTGCTTCGTGTCTTCTTAGCTGCTTGCCCTACGCAGCTTAAAAACTCAGCAAATGCCTTGATATCAGATGCCCTTCTCTCCACTTTCCTTCTCTCTAAGATCTTGACTTCACAAGTTTTGACTTTCTTGACAGTCCCGTCATCCAATTTTTCTTTCTTCAAAATAAAATGGTCAGGTTGATGAATCACTGAGACATTTTTCCCTCTTAGAAGCAGCTCTCTACAACAATTTTCAGCTGCTAGCCCTATGCAAAAAGTTGTCAGATTTCCCCCAAATTAAAAAAAAAAAACATATTGAGCATCAGTGCATTTGTATGCAGTTCGTTTCCTTGCTCTCAAATCCTAGTTGCCTCAGTAGCTCTCGGATGCCTCAAAAAATCTGT
Organism: Propithecus coquereli; assembly: GCF_000956105.1. Lineage (NCBI taxonomy): Eukaryota > Metazoa > Chordata > Mammalia > Primates > Indriidae > Propithecus > Propithecus coquereli. Next base: position 6,126,936 of record NW_012152951.1, read on the forward strand.
ATGTTTAAATTTACCCTGCTTTTCCAGCTGTTCTTCGTAGTGATGTTAGCCAGCTGCAAGCTATTTCATTATAAAGCAAGAGGAGACCGCCCACTGAATGATTTTAAGTGTGAGATGTATTTAAAAATGTCAGATTGGAAGCAGGGTTTACATTCTGTGAATGGCCCACTGGTTTCTAACTGTTCTGAGGGCCAAGAAAAAGGCATATGTACATTTGCGTATATATTTATATATATATTGCACTACAGTACAGCGCTGATTGGCTGATATGCCTTGAGGGTGACTATAGACTCCCATAGGGTCCTAACTACTCTGAACTTCACTGGAAGGACCGACCATGTATTTGCGGAGCCCACTGAAAAATGAAACAATGGAGACATTTGTTCAAAATTATTAAGAATTTTTAGACACCATCAACAGAGCTTAGACCAAGTGCAAAGGCCTTCTAAGTATGGGCTCCTAGGCAACTGCACAGGACGCACACCCTTACCCCTGGTCCTGGTCTCTGGACCAGTAGAGTCGGGAGACACAGAGAAGCAGACTAAGCTACTTCAGCTCTCCATCCTCTCACTTTTTAAAAATGGTAACTCATTGACAAGGTATAGGATATCTCATATATTTGCAAAGACATAATCATTTATTTCTCTCTCCTTGATGACTGTATACACCAGTATTTCAACTCTACCTTTTGCAAGCATGGAGCTGTTGATAAAAATGAGCAGGGATAAGTTTTTAATGTCATATTTGGACTAATTTATATCTGAACCTTCCGTCTCTAGCTGTTGACAGGGGAAGTATTAAAAGTATTATTTCCCCCAAAGAATGGGAATACAATCTTCAAGATATCATAATGTGAAGCTATGAAATTATGCACGTATGCAGGGACATCAGAGACATCTGTGTCTCATCAAATATACAGATCCTCTGTAAGGATTCCTTAGTAATTTCTCTAATTTATGGTTACAGTTGTCCACATTTTGTGGGCTGCTAATGTCAGCATTATGTCTACAGATGCCTCATGCTTTTAGCAGCTCTGACAGAGGTTTTCACTGCTCAAACGCTAAATTGTACTAATCTGTGAAATAATAAAATGTGCTAAATGGCACACAGCATGATTCATTTGCATAATTCTTTGAAATGCTTCATGTCTCCTAAAAATATTAATAGAAAATTTCTCAATTTCTCCTACTAGGTTTTTTCCCCCCCTATTTGTATTAAGCATGGGAACTGTAGCTTCCTTATGATTTTCAGGAATCACGTGCCATGGAAGAAAACAAAGGCCTTCATGAGCTTTTAAAAATAAGAATAGAGAGGACCCAACCCTAATCTTTCTAACATGATTTCAACACAATAGGTTAGTAGTTCTTGAATATTTTCCCCTGAAATAGATGTGAGTAAGGCTTTGCACCTCTAATGACGAAATGGCCCTGTATTTGCTTATTATCACAATATAAAACTTAGTGATTAACTATTTTAAACAGCCCCTGGCTCTCATGAAAATCCTACCCAAGCACGGCTTGGAGAAAGCATAACCACCTCTTCTCTGGATCTTGGGATAATAATTGTTTCTTTGAAGTGTTGTGGATTGTCAAGAGGAGAGAATGACTTTGGATTCAGCTTCTCTTTCTAGGCAGTTTTCTCACTATGATAAAAAAACCATAACCTCACCCTACCATGAATATCTCCAACTGATCAAAACTCAACCACCTTAGGACATGGAATTTAAAAATGTTGTTTGAGAATAAGGTACTGTCTGCTATGTGCTGGTATAGCATTGAACACAAGTCATTAATGCTTTTACTCCTTTTCTTAGTTTCTCTTAGTGTTTTAAAATTTCTTTGGTGGACCAATTAGGGTAATAAATATATATCTCTAGACATCTATGTTAATACAGAAATATATTTTATGAGCTAAAGCATAATTATTTTTATGAAACCTTCCATATTTTCCCTATATTGATCTTAGGTCATGGTAGGAGGTGTGCTACAGAGAATTAATCAAGTTACAAATAATTTCTATCCTTTGGGTAATAATTTTAACAGCAGCAGATGCAATAGGAGCAGTTCTTTTGCCTCCTGGGAAATATTTTTTCATTGTTGTCTCAAAGCTATCATCAGTTTTATAAATGAAAGACATGAGATCTTTCTTAGCCAGCCCCGGTTCACGTTCAGGGAACATTGAAGAGTTGACTTTCACTGAAAATTTGGAAATATGAATATGAATACAATATGTCTCTCCATTATTTTGAATACAATATGTCTCTCCATTCCATAATTTTGGAAAGTGGAAATGCCAGGATAAGTAAGAAATACAAATGTCTGCTTTTAGCGATTA
>NW_012152951.1:6132434-6134650 GCF_000956105.1 Propithecus coquereli
TCTATATGTTTGGGAAAGTATTTCTTCCATTCAGTCTATGATCCTACCTCCTTTCATTTGAACCTATGTAATCATGGTTCTGCCCCCTTCCTCTTTACACTTTTACCCCAATTCTTTGGGCCGTCCCATCCTATTCTCTCGTCTTCAATTACAGCTTTACACTGAGGACTCTGAAACCTCTGTCTCAACTCAAACCCGTAAGATTGACTCACTCATTCAACTTTTTCTATATCAAATTGTGTTTAAGTACATCCTTCTCAACTATGCCCAAATCAGTCGGACCTCTGTGAAATGCTTATGGGAATACTGCATCAATAATGCCTATATTCCGCCCCGTTCCATTTCTTGCCCTCAGCATACACCTCTCTCATGGCTAGCCTCTAACTTCTTCTTCCCTGAACTCTCACCTTCAGAATTCTTTTGAACATCTACCTAGCTGTTGTCTTGGCAATTTATGAAATTATATTATAGATAGATCTCACCTTCCCTTACTTCTACTACCAGTTAAAGAACATCACACCAAATTAGCTGATTTTAGCCTCCTGAACACTGGTTCCTGGAGATGGTACCAAATCTCTGGTCCTGCTTTGATGGGATGGGGTCATTGGGCATCCGCTGCCATGAAAAGTGAGTTCCAGGAGTGTCTTCTGTTTCTAGACCCATGGTACACTAAGTCTGTGCTTTCATCCCCCTCTTATTGCTGTGTTTTTTATTTCCTTTCTAATCCATAGAGCTGCTTACCCAATTTTTTGAATGTAGCTATATATTTAAAGTATGTTTTCATGTGCTTCTTTGTAGAGATAAGAAACAACAATGATGAACACAATATAGAAATAGAAAACCAAAAGACATAAGCAGACTCAAATATAAGGCAACCACCTCCACAGCAAAGAAATGGATCTAAGGCACGAAAATTGGTTAAAGGGCTAAAATTTCTGCCTAGCTGAGCTCTGGGTCCAGAATCAGGTAGCAGCAGTACAATTTTTAAAATTTATTCTCCCAAAGATTGTTGCTCAATGTGTATTAGTACAGTGTTTCAGCGAACTGCATTACACATTTTTTCTATTAATAGGTGCATATGTGCAAGAATTTCTCTAGGGAATACAGCTAGAAGAGAAGTTGCTGGGTCGTGGGGACAATGCACATTTTGATCTTTTCTAGATGCTGTCAAATTGGTTTCCAAATTGTACCAATTGACGCTCCCACTAGCACAGTTAGAGAATTTCTACTTCTTCCTATCCTCCGGACACGAAACATTGCCAGATACCCCCCCACGCCTCATCTAATAGAAGTAATACAATGTTTCATTGTTTTCATTTGCATGTCCTCGATTACAGTGGTTGAACCATGTTTCCTCTTTTAATAGGTATTTTGGATTTTGTCTTTTGTAAACTTGCCTGTTTATACCAGTTACCCATTTTTTTAAAATCGGTTTCTTTCATGTTTATGGTTTTTAGGAGTCCCTTACCATACATTCTTTATCCTAGCTATAGTCAAAGTTCCCTTCTGAGCACTGTACTGAAACTGCTTGTCAAGGTCACGTCCATATTTCCAAAGCCCACATTCGCTCTGGGTCATCACCCCACTCAATATCTTCAGACTCTTCATGGAGTTGACCACTCTCTTCTCCTTGTCAATGCAATGTCCTTCTCTCTCTTGGGTTTCGCATTTTATTTTCTTTCTTTTCCTTTTTTTTTGTTTAAGAGATTATGCTTCTCATTTAATGAATTGCCAGTGCCAAGAACATTGTTCAGCCTATATGGGATATTTAATAGATACATTTAAGTGTATAGTTTCTATTAGGATCAAGATATACATTGCAGCTTTTGTCTTTGCTCTCTCATCAACTAGCAGGGGCCCCCATGCAAGCCTCCAGGGTTCCATCCTGTTTTGACATTCTATTAATCCTCATAGAGCTGTATTCTTCCCTTTCCCCTAAGTGTATTCATCAGGTGTCGCAATCAGTAGACTTTTTAAATAAACTTTGATCCTGGCACTTGGTAACTTTTGTTTTAAGAAGCTTGGGCACAGACACTAGCAATTGTTACTGTATGAAGTGGGTATGTGATGTACCAAAATAGAATCTAGAAGAGGTCATCTCACTAGCTTTCCCTGGCGACTAATATAGAATTCAAGGCCAGCTATCCACAGGCAAATAGTTATTATTTTACCTACTGAGCTGTCTCATATTCTTGAACTAGAATTGTTCATTTTTT
>NW_012152951.1:6134700-6136193 GCF_000956105.1 Propithecus coquereli
GCTCCTGAGACCTTATTGTTATAAACAACTGAAATAATATTCTTCAAGACAGAAAATTTGCAGAAGTAATCAATACGGAAAATTGCTTTCATTTCTTCTACTCACCTTTTCACATACACACACACACACACACACACACACACACATCACTGAGATCATAATTTAGCATTAAGTAATAGCACTACAGAGGAAAAGCAATGTATATAGAAATGAGATCCTCATGAGCAGTTGCATTTCTGTTTTATCAGAGATCTTGATGACTGTATATAGTCCTTCAAGTGTTTCTCTTGTGGGTGTTTGAAAATAAGTCCAATGTACGAACTAAACCATCCACCCGCTTGGATTGAACGTCATTCTGGAGGAAGAGCTAACATCACAACTGCAGAGATGTGCCTTTGCAACACACCCTTCAGAGGTCCAGTGTATTAAATTAATAATATAAAACTAGAAGTCAGTCAAAAGAGTTGGCTTTGACATTACAATTCTCAACCAAAATAAAATTCCAAAAAAGACTGAAAAATATTCTATTGCTCTTTCAAATATAAGCTGTAAGCATTTTCATCTTATACCTAACCACTTTCCGGCAAAAAGCCATTTTTTATTGCACAGACAGAAATAATGCATCTTGAAAGCCAAAATCCTAATACCAGTTTAAGGCTTATAAAAGACATTTATAAGATATTTGTTGAGGATGACAATATTTTACTTAAATATTTCTACCTTTAAATTTTTCCTCATAATAACTTGATCTTGTCTATGCTAACATTCATTTTCCCCAATTTTAAAATTAGCTAAAATCTATTTTTGCTCTAAAATATACATTTCAAGTTTAATTCCATATTAAATGCCAATTCTAGTTCTCATTTTTTCCTTAGCAAGCAAAATCCCAACCTCATATTTCTTTGCCAAGCCTTGGCCTCGAAATGTTGCATTTAAAAAGCAAATAAAGAACACAAACTTGTTCAAACTCTCAGAATGTTTGAGCCTGCAACTCCAGGAGAGCCTTTATCTAAAACCAATGAACTTTTCAGGGCTGTTGTGAAATGACCAGAGGGGCCAATTAGCTGTTGCACAATTGGAATCTTCCTGACGCTTTGTCAATAATTTATAAAATGGAGAGGGCAGAAGGGTCACTGTCACTGAGGGGAAGTTAAAATTAAAATGTTTCTCTTACATATTGTGCTCTAGAAAGCAAGAGAATTTATTTCTTTCCCAGAGGAATTCATCTTGATGTAAAACAGACAATAAGTTGTGCTTTATCAAAAGCTGATAATTGTGCAATAGCTATCATCTATTCTTATATACCATCTTTCTTACCTGCCTTAGATTTCAAATTGTTGGTAGATAATGCAAATATATTGCTTTAATTTTTTTCTCTAGAATCCTGCTAATTCCCTTTGCTTTGTTTCCTGAAAGAGAAGTATAATCAATCTTTCCTTTTCTTTTTTTCAATCTGTAATATAAAGAAGCTCAGTAGACAAAAATATTTACCT
>NW_012152951.1:6145826-6154140 GCF_000956105.1 Propithecus coquereli
TGAATTTTTTAAATTTATAATTGTATAATTATGTAGCTTATAAAATGACAAGAATGATTTGATGAAGGAGCATTATTGAAATTAGTCAGTAGCGTCAAAGGTGGATACACGGAAGTGAAACATTTGCTTGAATATATATATTTTTAAATGTAGTCACTTTATTTTAGTATCACAATTCAAAAGAAAAATAATTCATCCATGTGGTATTTCCTGAGGGCCTGAAGGATCATGAATAAAGTGAAGGCACAGTATAATTGCAGTTCTATTCATTATAAATCAAATTAAAAAGCTGATGTAAAAAAATCTATTTTTTTTGAACTCTTGCTATTTTCCATTCATTCTGTGTCTATGGCAGAAAAACATCATTTTAGAGGCTTTCAAAACACCTCCTGAGGAAGACGTGGGGCCTAAGATTACTGTAGACTGGTCCTTTTATACATAAAATTGATGATGCTGATCCTCTTGTAAATAACGTGGGGTCTCTAAGTTGTTTTCCCAGCATTGGCGATGGATTTATCCTGGCCCCTTCAAATGCTTTGTCCTGCCCTTTATAACCTACAGCACACATTTCCAGACAGATGCCTGGAGTTTGAGGAATATATGCTGTATCTCTGGGCCTATGCACAGCAAAAATCGAACTACACAGTATCGTGTAACAGTTTGGCACTAAATTTCTATTAAAAAGCTTTGATGCCTAATTGAAAACAAAGCACACCACTGTTAAGATCACATGCAGGAGCTGACCCTCCTGGGATACTATTCTGGTGACCACATGGGAGAGACAGAGAGGAGCATTTTATTATCCTTTAAATGAGGGATATCCAGTTTAATGTAAATCATGAATTCAGAGATTAATGGAAATTATGTAATTATTAATATTCTTATCAAGTTATCTTATATAAAATGATAAGAAAATTCCCTGGGAGTATCTATCCTTATAGTGAGTAGCTTAAAAGAGAAATCTAAATCAATATGACAAATGCATTGATGAAGAGATTAATATCTAATAAGCATCTATTGTATTTACCATTTTACGTATCATTGGGACTCTTCCCCAATTTATTCTGTGGATAATCGTTGATTATGAATTCAGGTAGAAGTATTGTTTTGTTCACAAAATTTGGAATTTAATGTAAAATGTCACTTTACTTAGTCTATAAATTTCAAAATACAGTGGTGGCACAAAACTCAACCACCTAAGAAGTAATCTTGATGACCACTGCACCATGAAATGGCACTTGCACCCTGGGACCACCCCCTTCAGAGAGAAGAAAAGCATATGTCAAATTGCCTTAACTATAGATCCTTCAGGCAAAATGCATCCTTTTTTGGCATGGTCAAGAACTGGAATAAATCAGAGGTAAGTGGGTTAAAATGTCAGTACCCACTAGGACTGAGAAAAACCTACTACTTTTCTACATTTCAGTAAAATATTAACCATTGTACCCTCCAGTTCTTCATGTATTAATACAGAGAAGAAAACAATACCTTCCTAATCATTGGATGACATTGTCAAATTGCCAGGAGACTAGAACTATTGTCATAAGAGATTAAGCTCAGTGATATGAAAGTTCTTGCTAAAAGGTTTTAAGTCTTGGTTTATTTGTAGACATAATCCTTTCTCCTCTGTTTCATCAATCACTATTTCTAAAATACCAACCCTCTGGATGGCAATTGAGATTACTACCGCTTTTTAAAATTGTTTGCTATTTTAAATCACCAAAATGTGACTTGGCGAATTTCAATAGAAAATCATTTTCTAAGATCTGTAAGTAAACCCGTTCAAAATGGGAAACTTGTTAAACCCAGTAAATAGCCTTAGGGCTAAAGACACTGGCTGGGTTATTGATCACCAATGACAGCAAATAGTGACCTCACACCAACAGAATGTAAACTTCCAAACTTATTGATAGCATTCCTGGCTTGGGGTTAGAATTTATGTTCTCTCTCTATAAACTGTTTGACTTAGATGATGAATGACGGTTAAGGTAACAGAGCAGCGTAAATGATGAAAATGCAGTTGGATTCATGTTATTTTAAGTCTGGCTTTCTTTGAAGTTCAGTGTAATTGCCTTGATATAGTAGGAAAGAAAAGTTGTTAGAATTGCCTGTTTTTTTTTTATTTTAGGAAGGAAAATTCATTTTACCAGTACAATTTATTCCTAGTCATTTTGTGAAAATAATTTTTAACTTCCAACTTCGATTTTCTTTTTAGTTTGACAAGATAAAGATTTTAACCACCTATAGTTTCTTTTACTGTTATATATTCTGACTAACTAGGGAAAACAATGTGAATTTAGCTACTATTCATGCAAAAAGCCTAAGGAGATAAATTCCTTAGAATACTTTTATTTGTTGTAGTCATTTTGTTTTGCTTTGTTTTTGCTTTTAGACATAGCACATGCATTTCTAAATTAGCAGAGTCTTTCAAAAATTTCTAAATAAGTTGTCATTTCAAAAGAATATATTTTATTACCTCAAAATAGTCTCTCTTTTATTCATTTTTAAATCAACTGACAATTATTTATTAGAGAGTATATGTCCATGCATGCAATTATGTAATATGTTATAGTACAGATGGGAAAATAAGACAAGATTCCTAAAAATACAAAAGGAGTAAAAATAATTACTATATATGCATGTATTCATAAAATATCTACCATTTATTGAGCAACTGGTAACATGTATCATTTTTTATTTATGTTGTAACATAAATGACATCTCTGCAAGGCTGAATGTTATAGGACTACATCATGGAGCCCATGTCAGGGCCTCTGCTGCCTTACAGATGAGGAAGCTGAGGGTGAGACTGGCCTCCGCAAGGCACAAACATACCGAGGGGCACATTCACGGGTCAAACAGAGGCTACAGGAAAGTCAGAAGGGAATAGATGTAAGTGTACACACTAGACAGTAGAGGAGATCAGAGGGGCAAGCAGACTTTATGAGTAGAGTGACTGTCAAAGGCTTAATGCAAGAGGTGGAATTTAGCCTGCATCAAATATCGGATGTGCACGGTGAGATGGAGAGAAAGGAGAACTGGGTATGGTCACACCTGGATTTTATAGTCATCGTTCCGAGATTAAAATATTCCCAAAAGAATAGAAAACACTCTTTGAAGGTCCTGGCAATCCTCTTAATTGGGCACACACTGGTTCATCATATCTTACATGTTGACTTATTTAATGACAAGGTAAAATAATTTTTTTTTTTGTTAAAAAGAATATGCTTTTTAAAATTTCGCAGTGGCCTAGTAGTAGCCACAAAGCTGAGATTGTACATATATATAGATGCTCCTTGACTTACAGTGGGGCTACATACTAATAAACCCATCGTAAACTGAAAATATCAAAAGTTTAAAATGCATTTAATATCATTATAAACCCTGCATAAAGATGAAAAATGGTGAGTCAGGGACCATCTCTATATATACATGTATACATGCACACACACATATATATACACACACAAAAATACATGTATACCTATTTATATATAATAATCGTACATATTATGTATAATCTCTCTCCCTAACATCTTCCACGAGAATGTAAGCTTAACAAAATGGAAACTTTGTTTTGTTTTATTTTGTGTCACCCAGTTCCCAAAACAGTGCCTAGAATTTGGTGAGCAAAAAAGCAAAACAAAACAAAACAAAATCTATTGATGAATTAATGGATAAGTCAATAAACAAATGAATTTATATATGTGTGGGAAAAGTGCTATAAATGGATCTGAGCATTGAAGGTCAAAAAATGTTTAAGATATCCAGAATCTACTGTAAGATTTAAAACAAAATGAAAAACACAAAGAATGAAGGCACAAGTGAGAGACTGGATTGTTAGAAACAGTAAACAGTGTGTTAAATGTTCATTGAACATGGTTGAAAAAGATAAGCTTTAGCTTTTGCAAACCTGGACATGTTAATTCAGGGTAATTGCTTTAAAATATTTGTCCTAATATTGCATATTATAAAATGGTCGCTTTAGTTTAAATACATTTAACCAATAAATCATGAAGAAAAAGGATATTTTCTTGCATAGTGAGAGTTTGAGTGAAAAGACTTCATTCCCTTGTTTCAAACCTTTACAATCTGTAATGAGGCAAATGACTAACTCATTTTCTTCTTGAAGATCTGGTAGAGATTTTACTGATCATTTCATCCATCTAAAGAATTATATTCTATATTATATTATAGATAGCAAAGTGGGAACCCAAAGAGTTCAAGTGGTTTGCCAAATTTGCATAGTAAGTGGGTCCAGCTGGAACTGGAATTTATATCTCATGATTAAATTGACTACTCTTTTGACCACAGCATAGTGTTTTCTCTTCAATGGAACACATACTACCACTCACTGTTTATACAAAATATTCAACAACAGCTCTAAAAGCTGAATCGCCTGCTTCATCTGGTCCCTTACACCTGTGTCACTGGGGGAAGTAAATGAACATGGTGTGTAATAATTAGCAGAGCCCCTTGCATGGCCACTCTTCCCATCCCATCTTGTTACCATCCTGAGGGTAGTAGCCAGGAAATGCCAAAGAAAGTTGTTTCTCCTTCATATTATTTATTGATTGGCTTTTATCATTCATAAAAAATCTAAAGCAAACCTTTATTGCCTGTTTTACTTTCATGCAATGTGGTGAAAACCATTCTCGCATGGGTCAGTACAGACGCTCAGAGTCGGTGATCTTTACCAACGGTGTCATCTTTCAAGCTGCAACAGAGCAATATGTAATACATGCTGGCTGGGATTTTTCAAGAGGCTGTCCTAAACTTCTCTCATCTATGGGCCACACTTTCTCACACACCGTACACATGTGCATACACATACAGGGCGCACACATGTGCACAGAGCTCTCAACGCTCAGTAGCACTTGGTGAGCAAGAAGGTCAAGTCAACCCTCATTAGGCTTTGTCATAAGAAGAGCGTGCTTGCTGCAATAGATCTTCCTAATCTGGCTTTAATTCCTCAGAAACCACATATTGGCCGACCACGAATGCTCTCCATCATGTAGCAGGGAGAAGTGCTTTTGTGAGCTATAATTAAAAGGCTATTTATGCCACACATGTAATTATGTGCTATTACCAGTTCTTGAAGGCGCCTAGGTTGAGGCAGCCCCTGAATTAGTTACACATGTGAATGATTTGCAGCACTATTACCTGCAGCTGCTGAGGATAGCAAAGTTTATCATTCTATTAACCCCACAATTAACCCTCATTACATGGCCTGCTCAGAGCAGGTGCATCCCCAGAACATGTTCAGTTTCTTCATGGCCAATCCCAGTGTACAAGCTGATAGCATTGCAGCTGGAGAGGACGTGCCTGCCACATGTGCTTTTGGGGTAGAGAAGGGGTGGTTGCCTATTTCAATTGACCAGAGTGTCTTCAGCAACAACCGATGATCAACAACATACTGACTTCCACAGGTGTAGCCATGTAACCACTGTACCTACAGAACACCAGGTTAGACTCTCACCCTATCCAAACCAGCAGGACCCCAGGCAGGAAGAACGTAAAATATCCTGGGTGAGTGAGGTGAGCAATGGGACTGATTTTACACTGACCTGCCACCTCCTTCAAATATTGTCATCACTCTCCTATGTTGGCCCTCAAAATCATAAACTGGATTCTTTTATGAGGAGTATTTTCCTTGTTTGGGGGATTATGCTTAGTGTGGTGTTAGCATTAGAATGGCTAAGCCCCCGCCTCTGTTATTCTCTTTGATATTTTTATTGTTGTTGTTTGCCTGTTTGTGGATAAACAGACTGACCTAATCCATCTATTAGAACAAAGTCTCTTAGTCTGATCACCAAATAAGATTAAGTGCATCCTAGAGTTTGGTATTTAAAAATTATTTTATTTGTCTCTCTTTGGAGGGGATTTTCCCTTCAACGCCACTCTCCTGCTGCACTGAATTTGTCTCTCTTGCATGTGGAGGGTGAGGCACATTCCTAGCTGTCCCCCGTCCACACCCATCATCCCAGAGGCCAATCGAAGCTGACAGGGTGTGACATTGGATATCTTGGCTTGCTGAGAAATGGGCCCAGTGAGCCTGAGAGCGGAGATTTTCCAGTAGGAGGAGTCAGACTCGGTGGCCAGTGAGTCAGAGTTTGGTTTACCACCATCCCTTTCACTTCCCCCAACTTTGCTGGAGTGGATTCATGAGTCAGTGCAAAGAGTTCCTTCTTTGTTTATCTTAGACTTACTGGCCTCAGTCAATGAAAAACAGCCACTTTCACACTTCTGGCTTTGATGGCCAGTGGAGTTCAGTTCCATGATTATGGCAGAGTGGTGATTTGAGTTATGTGATCAAAGTTTATGTCTCCCAAGTCATTTTCAAGTAGCAGCACTATGTCCCAAATTGCTGACTCTATATATGCAGTGGTGATGTAATAAAAAGCATACTGCCCTGACAGTCAGAAAATGGCTCTGCTACTCACACAATTGTGGCCATCAGCAAGTCAACTTAACCCTCCTGAAACTCAGTTTTCTCATCTGTCAAATGAAGAAACTGGACTGGGTCCATGCATTGGAAAATAAAACAATACATATGGTGGCCTATATTGTCACATATATGGTCAATAAAACAGAAATGGACTGTGCTCCCATAAGGTCCAAAGTCTAAAAAATTTAAACAAATACATATGTCATTAGAGATAATTATTGGTTGTATTACCTTCAGGGTGCTATGAGAAAAAAATAACAGAGCAAGATGAACACTGTCTCTAAGGAGATGATGGTTGAGGAGAAATATGAAGAGGACCGAAGTTTGGCAGGTGTGGAAGGTGGGAGTGGCAGAGGGCTACAGCTATTGGTGGCTTTGAAGAACCAAGGGAGGCCTTTGTGTGCTAGAGCATGAGAGAGGAAAGCAATGCAAAAGGACGCTAGAAAGAAAATGAGGATGAAACCCTGCAAGGCCCATGGTTCAGGTGAAAATATTTGAAATCTAAGCCCCGTGGGTGACAATAGAAGAGTTTGAAGCAGAGAAGCGTGATGTTCCAAATACATTTTAAATAGCTCACTGCATAGAAAGTCAGAGGAGAAATTCAGAGAAGAACTCCATCACTCTGCAAGAGAAAAGGAACAAGGTGCATTAATGGGAAGAAAATGAGTTGGCACAAACATTTAGCCAAGAATGACATGGAAGCTTATGAAGAGGGAAGCAAATCAGAGGGAAGCCGTCAGAACTGTAGAATGGTTTGTATCCTTTCAATAGTAAGAGTTAGGGAAGCCAATGAAATGATGGCATTGGAATTTAATTGTGTAAAAATTAGTTGCCTTGACAATAAGCCCCCACACTTTGATAGTGATCATATAATGAAAAGGGGGGAAATAGAAAAGTAGAAACCAAAGCACATGAAGTAAATAGTAATTAATATCAGAGCTATGTATGGTTTTGCTAGCTTCCCATTGGGAAAGATGTGTGCCTTTCATAAAAGATAATATCACCAGGGAAGAGCTGATATTTTGAATAAAAAGGTTAAATTTAATCTGCTAGCTCAAATATTTCTAGGGGTGTAGCCGGCCTGCCATGCCTCACACTGGTTTATTACCAACCAATGTCAGTAAATCCGGGGGTCTCAGGGCCCTCCACTATTCACCCCACCCTCACCCCCAAAATATTTTGAAAATATTATAAAACTCAATCTCCTGAAATGTGCAAAGGCATCACCTGAAGACATGTCAGCACATCTGAAGTGAGGCTCTTTAGACACTGATGCTGGTCCACAGGCCACACTCTGAGCAGCGGGTTGGGGACAGTGAGGAGAGGAACTGAGAAGATGGTGAAATGGCAGTGAGAGTAGTTCAGGTCGGAGCTGATAGTGGTGTCTGTGACTAAGGCGATGACCATGAAGATGAAGAAAAATAAACAGATAGGAAATATACTGCTGGTCAAATTAGCAGGACTTGTGCTAGAGTAAATGGAGGGAATCAAAATGAGAGAAAGTGCTCTAAATTTCTAGCTTAAGTTAATGTGTGCAAAGTTACTGCAATGGGGCAGGTTAGGTGAATGCCAGGATCCCTGCTGTCTCTGAATCTGGAATTCCAGGCCACCATAAGACTTAAATATTTTCTGTGGGTTCAGTATTTTCACAGATAGAGTGTTATACAACCACAAAAACATTATGGTGTAGTAATTACCAGGGTGGCTTTGGAACCAAGCAGATATGTATTTTTGTCTTAGCTCTAATTAAGTCAATAACCCTTTAAGCATCACTTTCCTCATCCATAGAATTTGAATAACATAGTATCTACACATAGGTTCATTGTGAGGACAAACTGAGAAAACATAGAAGAGCCCTTAGCCCAC
>NW_012152951.1:6154694-6155109 GCF_000956105.1 Propithecus coquereli
GAGATTTTCGCAGCCACATGCCTCAATAAACACGTCCTCTGATACCTTGTAAACTTACAACTCAGGAGAACATACCCAAGCTAAGTTTACTAAATACAGCTTTGTTTTCTAAGAGACGTTATATGTGGTATTTCTATTGATGTCATTGAATAAAGATCTTTGTTACAAAAGGTCAAATCTACATTTGATTACACCTAACAGCACAACAATCCCATCTTCTGAGTGGCTCGGTGGTCCTGTTAATCATTCCCTGACTATAAAAAACTTCTGACGGCAGCAGTTACTCTCAATGTGATGTGCAAATTGGACTTACTAAGATTATTAAATGCCGGAACCAGACAAGGCTGCCCTCTATCTCCACTTCTATTCAACATAGTGCTCAAAATCCTCGCCACAGCAATTAGGCAAGAGAGGG
>NW_012152951.1:6156622-6200227 GCF_000956105.1 Propithecus coquereli
TTGGTACTAACTGATCAACACTAGGTTGATCACATGGCAGAAATACTCTCTAGGGATTAGGGGCATGGGGGGGCAAATCTACAACTAAAGGACACAGGGAGCACTAAAAGGAGGGAAGGGCATGCCTTTAACCTGCACTTGGGTGAAGCAAAGACATAAAGTGTAACTATAATGTTTGTACCCTCACTATACCCTGGAATAAAAAAAAAAAAAGATCATTAAATGCAAACTACTATTAGTAATTAAGATACAATTTTTTGACAGGTCACTTCAGTTTTTCCAATTAATTCTCTGATTTTTTTAAATGGCAATAATAAGAATTTAAATGTTACTATGGTGCAATACAATACTTAAGAAAATATCCGCCATGTGAAATGGCCATCCACTGCCCAGGTGACTTGCTGCAGGAATGTTCAGAGATAAAACTGGTCAAGCGAATTGGTCACTCATGTTAACCAGGTTGAAATTCACGTTTGTTGACTGAAAACGTTTGTTATCAATTCGCCTTTGTGATGTTTCTTTTTTTTTTTTTTTTTGAGAAAGTCTCACTCTCTTGCCTGGGCTACAGTGCTGTGGCGTCATCCTGGCTCACAGCAATGTCAAACTCCTGGGCTCAAGTGATCCTCCTGCCTCAGCCTCCCAGGTAGCTGGGACTACAGGCACACGCCACCATGCCCGGCTAATTTTTTCTATTTTTAGTTGTTTGGCGGCCAATTTCTTTCTATTTTTAGTAGAGACGGGGTCTCGCTCTTGCTCAGGCTGGTCTTGAACTCCTGAGCTCAAACGATCCGCCCACCTCGGCCTCCCAGAGTGCTAGGATTACAGGCGTGAGCCACCTTGCCCAGCCTGATGTTTCATTTTTTAATCAAATTAGTGTCTGCCAAGTAGCTTTGGCTTGAGGCACGATTTATTAACCTATCAGCCACTCCTATAAATCTTCTGGTGAGTAATTGAGTATAAACAATATGCCTGCGTTTTGGAGGTTTTCTTAACACATGAAGCATTTTATATTTTTAGAGTATTTATTTAACCAAAGGAAGCACATGGAAAATGAGAGGAAACGGACATCAATTTGTGTTTTTGCTAACTTCCCCCACAAAATCTTTTGGATTACATAGTTTAAAAATATAATTTAAAAAATCTTGCAAGGAATTCCAGTTAAATATAGTTTAAAAAAAGTGGCTAGGAGGGACTCATCCTGTTGTTATTTTTTAAGTAGAATTCCATAAAATTAACTCCTGGTGACTTATTTTCAGAGAAAACCTATTTGAATTTTACTCTTTTTTGTGTCCAGAAAAAGGAAAAAAGTTGGAAATCACTGTTTCATTTTGTTATGCTTTAAGGAAGGCTGATTTTCATAGAGACACGCATTATTACAGAAACTGCAGCTCATTTGGTTTTAAAGATCCTGTGTTTCATGATGGCAATACATTACATAAGACTGCCCAAGTTCATGGCATAAGAGGATCCTGTTACAGAAGCCAGAATGTGGTAGAACATTTATTTTTAAGATGGAAAAAATGATCTGCGTTACTCTTCTCATTTCTGGCTTCTCAGAATATTCCTTTGCATTCTCTTATTCTTCCTAGTGTTGGAAGGTTGTCAGTGTCAGAGTGAGAGAGCTGGCTGGCCTGGACAAATTATTCAATCCTGTGTGACAGGAGTTTGTACTAGATGAGCCCTAGGTTCCCTCCAATAGTGGCAGTCTGAATTGTATGATTTCTCCCTTAAAAAAAAAAAAATGCCACTGATCCCATAGCTGGCTGGGTGCATTCTAACAGACTTTCCAACACAAGAAGAGAGTCAATGAAACTTAAATATATCTAGCTTAATTTCTTGAGTTAGCAATTTGGGAAAATTAAGAGATAAGATATTTCTAAGTGCACTCACCTTATCGAGGCCAACTTGGACTCAAACAACCCTAGTGCGGTGACCCTTCCAGCCCATCACAGTGAAGAGACAAAGGAGAGGGTCAGGCTGGATCAGTCACTAAGAAATCCAACCGGTGGGGGATGCTGCTAAACCCAAGACATTTTATGCTGTGGTGTATTACTCTCTCTCTGTCTCTTCATTCTTTCCCTCTCTCATATGGGTAAGAACGAATCCAATACATGGAATGAATATTAAAATGCCAGATAATAAAATATAGATCCATTTTAGCAAGGGTCACAGATAGAACCCAAAGGACATGTCCACCTTATATACTATGATATATTTTTATCATTAAAAGCCAAAGCAAAAGGGCAACAGTTGTAGTTGCAAAAAACCCCCCTATACTATCTTGGAGAAAACAGCAAACATTACTTGGAGACTGAAATTCAATTGAATGCTCTCACTCACCTCCCAATTCTCACTCCTCATCAAATCATGTTGACTTTGCCCTCAAGAAATCAAGATCACCACGTCCCCTGCTACCATTAAGGGTTTGCCACCATCCCTGCCAGGATTGTACAGCTTGTGTTCCAGCATTTGCCCTGGTCTCCAGTTCTCTATTTTTGACACAGGCACAAGAGTGATTCTGTTCAAACCAGAGGAGAGCAAGAGAAGAGGAGAGCTTTTGCTCAGGATGTGAGCAAAAGCTCCAGTTCTTAGGAAAGCCTGGAGGGTCCTCTACAGCATCTGACCCTCCATTACCTCCCTGACTTGTTTTGCAATATCCCCCCATCACGTGACACCAACCTGCTTGGTGCCCTGTGAGCATGTGATGCTGTCCCCAGCCTCAGGATCATTTCTTCCCCCTCTTCCTTCAGGTCTTTACTAAGATGACACCTTCTCAATGCTCCCTCCCTGGTATCTTGTCAAAATCTCAAATGCCTTTTTTCTGCCATGGTATTTTGTTACAGCAGCCCAAGCTGACTAATACAAGCCGAAAGGGACAGAGGCATGTTGAGGACTGTGGATCCAAAGGTTCAGATGAAGAAGGGCAGTGGAAGAGTAGGCCAGGAGCAAAGAAGAAGTGGTCTGGAAAGCATCCTCTGAGCTTTCTGTGATTCTTCTCTATTGACTGGGGGTTGCAAGAGGGTAGGTGTGGCTGGCTCAGAGGGCCAAGGGGCAGTCAAACAGTCTGTGATGGTGTGAGTCACATGCTAGTCACAGTCCTTTGCTGTCACCATCATCACTTAGTTTTTATCTCAAAAATCCTTGCTTAGCATTTCCTTTTGCCAAATTGGCTGAATATGAGATTCCATCATATCTGAAACCCAAATTTGTTGTGGCCCTGACAGATATGTCAGGCCCTGGGAGGTGTTTACCAAACGAGTTACCCAACCAGCCTCCCTTGGGTCATTGTCCCTCGGGGTAGTCATGTTACTGAGTTCCAGCCACTGGAATATAAATGGAATTTTGTTGTTTCTGGCCCATAAAAACAACCGCCATGAGTTATTTCATACTTTTTCCCCATCCACAGTTGGATATCTTTACTCAGGAAAACCTCATAGGCCACATATTCAAGATAGCAAAGCCTCCCTTAGCCAGCGTCCCTGAAAACTACGTGGAACAGAGCCTTGCCAACCTGGAGTGACCTTGGACTGTTGGTATTAGTGAGAAATAAACTTCTATTGTGCTTAAGCCATTGTACATTTTGGATATCTTTGCTCTGGTATTTCACCTACCTTAATACAAAAGAATGTTAAAATCAGATGTAAAAGAAGCAGTGACAATTGACATGCAGTGTGGGGAGGGGAAGGCCCAGGATCTCACTGACGATGTAGGTGGGTTCTCAACATTAACTACTGCAGAGATTGCTGAGCAAGCCCTGGTTGTGCCCAAAGCAATCATTGCACTGTCACGATTTGTTTACTGGTGCTCCCACCCACAACACCCCCAGTCTACCTGACCTCACTGAGATGCACACCGTCCTTTCTGGTGCTCAGTCCTCCATCCAGTCCTGCACTTGCCACGTCACTCCTCATTCTGGCTTCGACATTCCCAGCCTCTGGCTCTTTTAAAGCCTAGCTCCATTGTCTGCTCACAGGAGACATTTAAAGTCTTTCAGCATCACTTTATGGTCTATAAGACTGGGATAGGCTATCTAAGATCCTTCCCCATTCATTCCCATTTCCCACTTCAACGAAGGAGAATATTTTACTCTTCCCGCATCTTGTTTGGGTTCAGAACTTCATATCACATGCAGTCATAGACCTGTTGGCTGGGAAAATTCAGACAGATGTGTTTTTCTCAATGCTTCTGGTGTCCCTGCAGGACTCAGGCAAAGTCTGGAGTTGGGGTCTCCAGGAGGAAACAGAGGTCCTCTTTATTCTTGGATCACTCATACCCACCCTGGCTTTTATTATCACCCCACACCAGTACATTTGGCCCTATGTAGGGAAAAGATGCAGCCCTCTTTACATGGTCAGACTACACTTCCCTGCGATTCCTAACACGCTGAGAGCTTTAAATATGAATGGGTAGTGAATTTTGTCAAATATATTTCTTCATATATTGTTGTGGTCATATGGTTTCTCTTTTTTAGCCTGTCAATATGGTGAATCACACTGATTAATTTTCAAATGTTGGACAAGCCTCATCTTCTTGGATGAGCAGCACTTGGGCATAATGTATTGTCCTTTTTATATATTGCTTAATTTCAATCGCTAATATTTTTATAAAGGATTTTTGCAACCATGTTCATGAGGATATCGGTGTGTAGCTTTTGTGTGTTTCGTGTAGTTTTTCTGGTGAAACCTTTGTCTGTTTCTTGTCAAAAGAACTGGTGCTCAAATCATGTTTGTTTCCCAATTTTCAAACACCATGTGTTCCACCATAAATTATGTTATTGTGTATTTTATTGTCCCTTCATGTTCAAAGACAAAAGGTCAATTTTAAACAAGTATTATGTTTTGTGCTCCTTTTCTACTAGGATCCTTTTATTTACAAGTATATTCAATTTCACAGATAACGTGGGACATCATTTTAAAACAAAGCTGGTTCCTTTACTTGAATTCCTTCTGCATTATAGCCTTTATATAGTCTTTTCAATGCTTAAGCTTCCGGGTCTGTCTATACCACTTCTCAAAGTTATCCCCAAGCTAGGTCTGTGGAGTGATAATTGATCATGCTTGTGCATCATTTAATAAATTTTCTATTGATCACATCCCATGTGCCAGGCTTTGCTATTTATATTACGTGCATTAATCAAGGCAGCCACAATTCCATGAAAAGTTGCTGCACATAACCCATGCTTCACGGCAGCCCATGGAATCCAGGTTTGGAGAGTTCTTCTACCCCTGGAGGACTCAAAACATACTCAAAGTTCACGTCTCTACTGTCATCTGTTATATGTGAAGAAAGAATTAACAAAAAATTACCATTAAAAATCTACCAAAGAATATCTGTTTAAGCCAAATCCATCCTTTTTGGTTTAATTGCTTGAGAAAAACGCCTTTATATATATATTTTTCCATTCTTTTCTATGCCTTTTTAGTCATAGAGCACATTCTTTCCCTTCTAAGCCTTGACCTCTACACATGGGAAGTGTGAAAATCTAACTAATCAACACGATCGTGGGGGGCTAATTATTAAATCTAATAATGTGTATATGTTCTTGAAAGTCTCTTTTTTTGTGGGGAAATGTGTTATCACAGAAAATGATTGTGGCAATGAAGAGTGGATTAATTGAAAGGTATATGTATATTTCAGACAAATCTTTGATTTGAACTTAATCCTTAGAGAAAATCTTGCTGACCCGACTAGGGCTACTTTTATTTGGTGTTGCTTGATGTAGGTGGAGGGATTTTTTTAAAATGCTTTGTCTTTAAAAGAAAGGAAAACAAAGTAAAAAATTCTGAGAATCACAGAAATCAAAGTCGACAATAACCAACTATTCATTTTTTCCCATCCCTTGCTAGTAACAGATTTGAACTTTATTCAAAATTTCCATGTGTTATAGAATAGCTTAAAATAGCATAGGTTAGAAAATAGCTCTGTATTAGAAACATTTGCTTTTTCCTCCTATTTCTTAAGTTTTCCCTGATGTTGGATATTCCTTTCCCATTTCCTGAAACTTTACTGAGAAAAAAAAAGTATCTATGCTATGATATTTTCTTTAATTATAATGATAAGATTTTTTAAGAATTAAATCCAGTGGTGGTACCATTGTTGATTATTGAGGCTAAGTGGGTTATTTTGGACTTTTTCTATTAAAAAGTTAGATTTTATTAAAACAGCATTTTACTCAAAGTATATCTAATTATATATCATAAAACATCAGTACTTAAATCAATATATTAATTCATTTATTAAGCTTTTATTGGATGTCTTCTGTATTTTCTACTAAGAGCTGACAATATGAAGAGTAAGAAGACATAGACTCTTTTCTTAAGAAATTTTAGTTTAGTAGAGTTTGGGAAAGGAATTAAAATACAGGTAGGAATGTGTTATACATTCCGGCACCTTCCAAATCTTCATCTTCAGTCTAGACTTCTATCCTGAATTTCAAACTTACATATTTAACTACCTGTTAAATATTTCTACCTGCAGGTGCTATAATGACCCACTCCCAGTTAAGGAGTCACTGAAACTAGAAATCTGAGTGTGTTCCTCTTCTCTCTCTCTCTCCCTTTTCCACCCTAGCTAAATAACAATGAAGACCTACTGGTTATATCTACTATAGATTATCTACTATAATCTGCCCCATACTCTCTATCCTTGCAACCTTCTAACTGGTCTTCCTGTCACTTGTCTTATCCCTCTGCAGTGCAGCAACCACAGAGGTTTCTATTTTAAATAGAACCCTCCTTCGGAAGTATCACTGGCTCTATGACCTACAGGATAAAGTCCTAACTGTTTACAGAAGGATTAATTACTCTACACGATCTTTTCTAAACCTTATCCCCAGCCTCATTGTTGGTCATTTCTGACAAAATTCTGGCAGGACCAAAATGTAAATCTTTCCTGAATACTTCATTCTTTTTGCTGCCCTCTGTATCTTACAGGATGCATATTTCCTTCTCATCCACCTGATTAGCTCCTGTTCAAAGTGAGAGGTTCTGCTCAGTCAGCACTGCCTCCAGGAGGCCTTTCCTGATCAGTTATGTGTCCCCACTCATAGCTGATTGGGAGCCGGGGCATCTGTGAGCCTCTCCTGCTCTGCGTTTCTGCATTACTGCATTAGTGTGCTGGGGTTGCTATAATAGATTACCACAACCTTGGCTATTTAAAGCAACAGAAATTTATTCTTTAACAGTTCTGGAAGCCAGAAGCCCATCATCAAGGGTTAGCAGGGCCATGCTCACCCTAGAAACTCTGGGGAGAATCTACACCTTGCCTCTTCCGGTTTCTGGGGGCTTCCGGCATTCCTTGGCTTGTGGCTGCATCACTCCAATCTTTGCCATCGTCTTCACATTGCTCTCTTCTCTTCGTGTGTTTCTGTCTAATCTCCATCCTCCTTTCTCTTTATAAGAAAACATGTGATTGACTCTGGGGCTTATCAGGATAAGTGTCTCCTCTCAAGATCCTTGACTTAATCACATCTTCTGCCATATAATGTAATAGTCACAGGTTCCAGGAATTAGGAAGTGAAGATATACTTGAGGAACCATTTTTCTACCTACTACAATTGCTGTCTGACAACCTCCCCTGTTCGGCTGTGTCTCATTTTCTTTGTGTTCTCAACACCAAGCATATACTAGGTTAAATAATTATTTGTGCAAGGAATAAATGTCAATATGTCCATTATAAATCTAATCAGAGTATGGTGAAGGCAGAAAGGAGCAGAACTTCTTGGGACTGTCACAATCTAAGTTTAATCTTGAACTCTTATGTCAGTCCGGCAATGTCGGGGACAGGACATCCAAGCCAAGATGGCACAGGAAGCAAAGTAAAATTGAGTGAAAACAGAATGGACTGAAGGGAACACAAAAGAGGTGCTAAGCTGAGGACGTCCTGACCTGTCACTATGTTAGATGTAGCACGCTGGCAGCAGCAGGAAGGATGTGGTGGAGGAGGCTACATGAAGTGGAGCCAGCAGGCTGTAACAGGCCAGAGATAATGAGAGTGGAAACTAAGTCAGTAGTAACAAGATATTAAGGAGACAGAACCAATGGATCACAGGCTTTGTATTGGGTGATTTTTCCTGAGAAAGAGAATCTGAGATGAGAACAACAAAAATAACTGACACCTAGTAAGTGCTTACTCTGTTCAGATACTGTTCCAAGTATTATGCTTAAAATTATCTATTTTAGCCATGTGACAACTCTATGGGGTAATTAATTACTATTACCATCTGTAACAGGTTAAATAACGGTCCCCAAAGATACATATTAAACTCAGATGAGTACGCAATAAAGATTATGCCTGCCTTAGAATAATGGTCCCCTAAAGGTATCATCTCCTAATCTCTGAGATCTTTGAAGGTTACCTTATTTGAAGAAAAGGATGTTGGCAGATGTGATTAAATTAAAGACCTTGAAATGGAGAGGTTATCCCGGTGGAGGCAGAGGACATTTGACACAGACATGTGAGAGATGCAGTGTGACCGTGGAGGCAGAGATTGGAGTGATACGGCCACAAGCCAAGAAATGCCGGCAGCCACAGAAACTGGAAGGAGCAATGAACGGTTTCTCCCCTAGAGCCTCTGGAGGGAAGGTGGACAGGCTGACACCTTGCTTTTGGCTCAGTGGTACTGATTTTTGGACTTATGTATGGCCTTGAGATCTGTAAGAAAATAAATTTGTCATTTTAATCATCAAATTTGTAGTAATTGGTTACATTAGCTGCAAGAAACGAATACATAGCATGTCCTCATTATAAGAAGGAAAACATTGCTATTAAGTGACTGTTCAAAGTCATATACCTAGTTAATGGTAAAGACAAGACTTGAACATAGAACCTATAGCATTGCACTGTTGGGCTGGGCGTGTTATGCCTGAGCTGTTAACTAACCATCAAGTGGAGAGACACTTGTATAATGCAATGGTGGGGCCTGGAGAACCGTTGACAAGATGTAGATACCATCAAGGCAGAGAGAACTGATAGAGTTGTGGAAATGGATAAGATCACTCTGAAGAGTACTTAGGTTTTGATGAAAAGGATCCAAGAACAGAATCCGGAAGCAAGCACCCAGCTGGTAGGGATAGCGAATGGGAACTGCAATAGAAGCTATAAAAGGAAGAACAGGGAAAAGCACAAGGGACGGGGAGCCCAAGAGGAAAGAATTAAAAAACAGGGGAAGAAGAGAGAAAGAGAGTAAGAGAGGGAGAGAGAGAGAGAAGGAGAAAGGAATGAAGGAAGGTATAGTTTTAACTGTAAAAATTAATTTAGCTGTATATTTTGTGATTTATGCAATTTTCTATATATGTATTATACTTTAATACAAATTGACTTTAAATATGCTATAAGAAATTTAAGGAATATAAGAAGCGAAAAAATAATTCATTCAATTATCAATTGGAAGGTACTTGTGACCCTAGCCAGACACGGTTTAGGGTCCTGGTAGTGATAAAATCCTAAATGCCCTGGGGTGAAAAGAGAAGGGAAAGGGAGGAAAAAAAAAAATCTCCTTCTCTCAACTAAGAAGGCACAGAGCACATTAAAGAGTGTGCTTTGAATTCCTGGGGAAAAGTTCCTTTGTGAATAGTCAAGATTATATTTCATTCATCTGTTTATTTTTCCCGTTAAATGAATGCCTTCCCCTTTATGTGATAGCTTATTATTTTTTTTAACAGACATGAGTGTGAGTGTGTGTGTGTGTGTTTATCAAGCTCAGGAGCCTATTGTTCTCAAAATGTTCACAAATATCCTGTTAATATTTGTTCCATTATTTCAAAAAGTATTAATGTCTGATTTGTAAGATAGTAATTTTCAAGTTCACTGTTTATTCTTATTTTAAAGGTTAATAAAAGACTTTATTGTTTTTCTAGCTTCTTTTGCCTCTATTAGATAAATTTGTGTTTCAAAATAGTGATAGGTGGCAAATCAGCTTTGTTGCTTTGTGTGTATTCAGGTTGTTAATATTTTAAATGCTCCTTGTCAACAAAACTTATACTGATTGATTGTCTTCAATTTTTATCTTTAAACCAGATTTTATATATGATTTTATGATACTAGTTCTCATAATTTCTTGACTTTGAAATATACAATTTTATCACTTTATTATCCTCAAACACCATTATCTGTGTTTAACAAATGTTTTTGTCTTAATTATATTTTCTTTCTCATTTTCTGGAATATACCTGATTCTTCATTAGGGGAAGGGTGGGAGTCAGTTGGAGGGGGTTCAGTTGTACAAACATATACACAAAGATTAGCTTTTATACTTCTATGGGAAATAAAAAAGGAGAAGAAAAGGACTATTTGAAAAATTTAATCTGTGTGTATAGAAAATCAAAATTCTCAAACTCTCTCTCTCTTGCTCTATCAATCTGTTTTCTTTTTTCTTCTTCTTCCTTTTTAATTATTTTGCAACATGAATTTATGTTACCAGACAATTATAGAAACTAACCACTAAGAATTCAGCAACCATAACTTTGCCAAGAAAAAAATATTGGAGGCTGTGTAAAACATCACCAAGATTTCAGGAAAATGATTAAAAATTTCAAAAGAGAAAAGCAAATTTATGAGCAAATATGTTAATAGATATACTTATTATGTATCTTAGTCCATTCAGGATGTCATAACAAAATACCATAAACTGGTGGCTTCTAAACAACAGAAATGTATTTCTTACAGTTCTGGGGGCTGGGAAGTCCAAGATCAAGGTGCTGGCAGATTTGGTGTCTGGTAACGGCCTGCGTTCTGGTTCGTAGATAGTGCCTTCTTGTTGTGTCCTCACATGATGGAAGGAGACAAAGCAGCTCTCTGGGGCCTCTGAGTACTACCGCACTCATGAGGGATCTGTCCTCATGATCTAATGAGTGTCCAGAGGCCCCAGCTCCTAATATCATCACATTGGTGATTAGGTTTATTTTTTTTGAGACAGAGTCTCACTCTGTTCCCCAGGCTAGAATGCCGTGGTGTCAGCCTAGCTCACAGCAACCTCAAACTCCTGGGTTCAAGCAATCCTCCTGCCTCAGCCTCCCGAGTAGCTGGGACTAGAGGCATGCACCACCATGCGTGGCTAATTTTTTCTATATATTTTTAGTTGTCCAGCTAATTTCTTTCTATTTTTCAGTAGAGATGGAGTCTTGCTTTTGCTCAAGCTGGTCTCAAACTCCTGAGCTCAAACGATCCTCCCACCTTGGCCTCCCAGAGTACTAGGATTACAGGCATGAGCCACCGTGCCCGGCCTGATTTTTGCAAATTTGGTATGTGAAAATCCCAACATGAAGTGGAGTGAGCAATGAATGGTTGGGGAGAATGATTACTTCTCTATAAAAAGAGTGCATTATGTTAAAAATTATTTAGTAAATTTCACACAGGTACTTGTCATACAATTCAGTGAAAGTGCATTGATTTACTCAATGACTGGAAGAATGCTTAGGCTATAAAATGTTAGCTACATCTGGACTTCATTTTTTTATTTTATGATATATGGGTTTCCATATCCTTATTCTATACAGGTGCATAAAAATCCTCCACAGAGGGATTTGCATATAGACCTGGAGCAAACAAAGTGACTAGGATGAAAATTCTGGTGGCTATTCCCTAGGACATCAGTTTTGGCTGTCTCCAGCAGAAGCAAAAATAACAGGGAAATAATACAGTTAATTTGGTGCTGTAAATTTTAGTGTATCTCTTCTTCTTATCCAGACAACTTGTTTTCTCTTAAGACCTAAAGAAGTGATTTGTATCTTTTATATCCTGGTTTCTTCCTATCTCAATTAGTATAGTACTTCATTCTAACTTGGCAAAATAATTCAGAAATGACAAAGTTGCTATATGTTTTAGATTCTGAATACTTTGAAATGAGCGTACTACCTAAATGAAACCATCGTTATTTTTGGCGATTTTAGCAGAACCTTCCTTTAGTAGTTATGATTAATTTTCTTGAGGAACTCAGGATGTTCATGTCATCAGTCAGAAATGCTTGAGTATAATAGGATAGTTCCTTTAAGGAACACTGCCAGAGGAAACTGGTGGCAGCATTATCAGTGATCTTTCATTTCCTAAAACCAGGTGAAGAATGACAGGATTCAAAAATTTGATAAGACGTTTACTACTGTTTCTTGCATCAATAGTATTACCCTTACAAGCCTGCATTAAGGGTAAAAGGAAACAATAAATTCAACTAGAATGTTCTTAATGGATGCTGGATACCTGGCACTGTGATAGAGGTTATGGTGCACACCAAAGCAGTGCAGAGCGCAGTCCTATGTGTTCTAACTTGAAAATGTGTAGGAATACAGGACATACAGAGGTAAAATGAGTTGATGAGGCAAAGCAGGAAATAATCATGTGCTAAAATGAAATGATTCAAATGATACATGTCAATGGAATCTCAGGAAGGAAGAAGTCAATGTAGGCTAGAGATTTTATGGGCAAGTTTAAGGAAAAAAAATATGAAGCTGAGCTGGATTTATAAGACATAACAGAATTTGGAAGTGGAAAGGTCTATAATTCTTGAAAAGTGGCCAGCTTCTCCTGCTTCTGACCCCCACATGTGTTACTCACTCTACATAAATATATATATATATTTATTAGAAAATACACACACACACACACACACACACACACACACACACACACATATATTCCTGCATCTCTCGCTTTACCTCAGAACATAGAAGCATTAATTGGAACCTCTTGGTTGAAGCTGAGGAAGAAGCACTTCCTTTAAGAAGGATTTGGTAGCAGTCAGAACAAGAGCCCTTCATTAGGCCATATGTTTGCAAAGCAGTGTCCATCAGGTTAGTCAGTGTCCCTCATAAAAAGTTCCAAATGATCAGTGCTTATAATTTAAGACCAGAAAAGGAGTTTTTCTCCCAAAAGCTGTTTTTTATTGGACAATACACTGACACAGCTTCCTATGATGCTTCCTATTTTTGCTGTCGTTAGAAAGTTCAGAATCGAATTAGAATATAGAGTTAATAACTAACCTACTTCAGGCTCATGGAAACATTTTCCACTCTTTTCCATAAAGTTTTTTTACTTTCTTTAAATTATTTTTTTTACTGTCTTTTTCTGTGCCTGTTAAAAACATAAATCCTTGAAGTTACTTTCAGAAACAGATGAAGAACAGTGGATAAACAAGTGACCCATAACATTGGTCCTACGGATAGTACATTTGCTAAAATAACCCCCTCTAATAAATGCCAAGGGACACTCCTCATGCTCTCTCAAAAGTATGAGAAAATTTTCTGATCATAAAAGATATACATGAAAAAGATCATTGTTGCTTGGTGTCTTAGTCCATTTGGGCTGCTATCACAAAATAACATAGGTCATTTATAAACAACAGAAAATTTCTCATAGCTTGGGAAGTCCAAGTTCAAGGCACTAGCAGATTCAGTGCCTGATGAAGGCCCGCTTCTTCGTAGATAGCCATCTTCTCACTATAACCTTACATGGCAGAAAGGTGAATGAGCTTCCTTGGGCCTTTTTTTTTTTTTATAAGAACACTGATTGCATTCACGAAGGCTGAGCCCTCATGACCTAATCACCTCCCAAAGAGCCTACTTCCTAATACCATCACCTTGGGGATTAGGATTTTAACATATGAATTTTGGGGAAACAAACATTCAGACCATACCAGTTGGGTGTATGAGTTTTACTAATCACAACTGTGTTTTGACCTGTTCAAGCATTTTGCTATTTTTGATTACTGACCCTTCATGAGTGCAGTGCTATACTTTTCTGATAGCTTGATCTTCATTCCAAAGGAATAATCCCAATTCTTGTAAAGGATGTGTAGATATCTTCCCTTTAAGTTTGATATTAGGAGGAATTTACATGTACTCTCCAACTCTCTTCCAATACAAGAGTAGGATCAATTTGCTTTGTGAAAGAAGACACTGTGCTTTGGTTGTCAAGGAAACAGCAGTGAGAATAGAAGACACTTGAACAAGGCAAAAACAGTAAAACTGGAGAAGCAATGGAACAGCTGTCTCTCCACACATTGGTCCTGCACTCCATGTGGTTAATTTTATTGTCAACTTCTCCTTGTAAATGACTGGGATGATTTACCCCTCCCCACCTTACTATAGTTCTGATGGAACATTCTTTCCCACCTTTGAAATCTCAGCTGCACACCTGTATAGTAATAAATGGATTAAAGTTAGTTGATTTTAAACGAGGGCAAACATAAAGTTACTAGATTTTAAACCAAGGAAAATATCCTCAAAATGCAGAATTTTTTCTTTTTAGGTTACTGTGGCCCTTGATAAAATGATTCATATTGCTGACTTTCTTGACACCAGGGTGAGAGATTGTCAATGGTCCAGAGTGACTGGTGATGACCACTATCATTAACAATAAAGAAAATAAATTTATAACTGAGGTGTTGTTCAGAAATTGACTTAAAGTATTATTTTTCCATTCATCTTTGTATGTTCTGATTTCAAAATAAGGATTGTTTTAGAATGCGATTTTAGAAAACATTTCTAATTACTTTAAAGAAAATCCTTTTAATATGTCAATGATTTGTGGTTTTCTTTCTTAGGGGTGCACGAACACAAGGAATTGTGCAACAGCAAATATTAGAAACCCTCTTGCCTATCATGATGGACTTAGTTCTCTCATAGTTTTCCAGACCCCAGGTTTTTGCCTCCACAAAAATGCCACTAGATGCAAAGAACAAAATTTTATCTTTAACATGGGTAAAATGTTATTTGGGCTTGTAGAACATCTATCCTTCAAATGTCCACTAATTCCTGATGAGCTTTTCAACGACACATTGCTGAGGCACACTGGCTGTTCTAAGAGTTGGTAGGTATATTAGACAATATGGTGGCACAAAGCAGGGACTCCTAGCCCAACTTTGGTGTGATTGAAGGTTTCATGGCCTCTTAAGACCTAGTCTCAGATGTTCCTTTAAGTTACTTTAGTCAAATGAAGTCCTAATATGAGCACAGATTAATTCTTCTTGTTGGATCTTCCTTTCCACCGTTATATAGTGGCCATCTTTGTCCTTTCTTACTTTTGTTATTTTACAGCTTATGTTATATGAAATAAGTATAGCTATCCCTACTTTCTTTTGGCTTCCATTTGCCTGGAGGATTGTTTTCCATCCCTTGACCTTGAGCCTGAAAGCATCTTTGTGGGTTAGATGCATTTTCTGTAGACAGAAGATACTAGGTTTGTGGATTTTTATCCACAATGCCAGTCTATGTCTCTTCAGAGGACAGTTTAAGCCATTCACATTTATTGAGAGGATTGATATTTGGGGTAGATTTCTGTTCATATTGTTGGGCGAATACTTATTGTTTTGTTTTACTCCTTGAGCTATTGTGGAATCCAGGTTCTATACTTTAACTCTTGAGTGATTTTACTTTGGAGAGTGTCTATTGCACTGTTCCTTGTGTAATGCAGGTCTGAGTACTTCCTGTAGGGCTGGTCTGGTCTTTGCAAATTCCATCAGCGATTGCTTGTTTGGGAAGGTCTTTATTTCTCCCTCATGGATGAAAATTATCTTTGTCAGGTAGAGAATTCTAGGTTGGCCATCATTCTGTTTTAGAAGATCAAGGATAGGCACCCAGTTCCTTCTGGCTTGTAAAGTTTCAGCTGAGAATTCTGCAGTTAGTCTGATGGGTTTTCCTTTGTAGGTTACCTGTTGTTTTTGCCTCACTGCTAGAAGGATTGCTTTTTTCATGTTTACTTTGGTCAGCCTAATAACTACATGATGTGGCAGTTGCCTTTTCACATTGAGTCTCCCAGGAGCTCTGTGTGCTTCTTGTATCTGGATATCTAGATTTCTGGCCAGGCCAGGCATATTTTCCTCCAGTATTCCATGAAATAAGTTTTCCAGACCTTGTATATTTTCTTCTTCTTCTCTCTGGGATGTCTTTGATTCTTATATTTGGCTTCTGTACATAATATCACGCTTCTTGTATGTTTCAGTCTTATCCCTTGTTTCTGTGTTCTTTTTCTTCATCCGATTTGTTTAGCACATAGGCATTATTTTCGAACTCTTAGATTCTTTCCTCCACGTGATCCATTCTATTCTTGAGGCTTTCCACTGTGTTTTGTAGTTCCCTAAATACGTCTTTCATTTCCAGAATTTCTGTTTGTTTTTTCTGTAGTATTTCAATTTCTTTAGAGAATTTTTCATTCATTTCCTGTATTGTTCTTGTGGCTTATTTATGTTGGGTTTCTATTTTCTCTTCAATTCCATTGAGTTTTCTTACAATCCATATTCGGAATTCTTCCTCTGTCAGTTTAATCATATAGTGTAAGTTGGTATCTATTGATGGAGACAGAACGTTTTCTTTTGGGGGTGACTTTTCTCTCTGATCTTTCATGTTTCCTGTGTTCTTTCGCTGATTCTTTCTCATCAGGCTACTTTGTTGAGAACTGTGCTGGGGCTGGTTTATGGCCTGATCTCCAAGTCCCCAAAGGGATGTTCCTTGACAGTGCTGGGGAGATGCACGCTGGTCCTGTATTGCCTTAGAGGTGTTTTAGCCTGTTGGGTTATCTCTGACTTGTTGTCTTCACCTCTTGCCAAAGGATATTAGTCAGTTTGGACCCCTTGTTTAAGCTCCCAGGTGGTGAATCACTCTTGTGTGTGTGTGAATCCACTGTCCTCCAATAGTTTGAGATAGAAGGCACTGTGTTGAGCTGTGGGGTTACCCTTTCTTTTGTTGCTTGTAGTTTGCATGGAGGAGTTGATTATCAAGGTATTCCAATACCTTTGTGTTGGGCTCTGAACCCCCGAATGGGGTATACAAGTGCCCCGATCTTTGGGAAGTGTCTTGTCACTCCCAAGGGTAACTTGAGCCCTGTTGCCACTTTAGGTGGGGTAAGGGAAACAGGTACCTGCGAGCCTGAGAGTGTGTACTTCTGTGGTTGCTTGATCTGCTGCTAGGGGAGGGCTATTAATATGTTATTGAGAGCTCTTTCGCCAAACTTACGAGGCAGCTCCAAGCGGGGGGGTGTCAATCGGTGCAATTGCTTGAGGACTCTGGCAACGATTTTCCTTCCCAGTCCCCAAGCCCCAAAGCTGGCAGCAGCCTGGGTGCCATGTTCTTATCAGATGATCAAAACCAACCCGCTGGACTGAATCAACAGTCTGCCCCCTTTTGGTTAGTTCCAAGGTCCCAGTCGCACAGAGAAAGCGACTTTTCTCCCTTCTCCCTGCCGCCAAGGGCAGAGTCTTCCCCGCTGGGCTGAGGGAGGGGTGTTGCCCGAGACCGCTGCATGTCCCAGCGGAGAGAGCGGCTTCTCTCATTACTCCGCCCCTCCTCGGGCGGGGTTTGTCTAGTTGGCGCGAAATACAAGCGGCCGGGCCAGGGTGAGCGGTGCCCCCTGAGGCCGCCAGGCGACTCAGCCCAGAAAGCGGCTTCTCCTCACTCCGCACCTTCAAGGGCAGGGTTTGACCTGCCGGCATGAAAAGGCAAGCGGCGGGTTGAGGGAGGAATGTTCAGAAAGCGGCTTCTCTCCTTACTCCGCTCCTCCAGGGCTGGGCCTGCTCTGCCGGGCAGGGGCAGTGGCGCCGCCTGAGACCGCCGCCTGGGCCCGCCCTGCTGGGCTGGGGAAGCGGTGGCGCCACAGCGTTTCTAGTCTATGGACCCCAAAACGGCGGCTGCCCACTCACAGAGAACCAGCGCTGGAGGCCACTGCTCGGGGGGCGGCGGGCGCTGGGTTTGGCAGGCTGTCTCCGTGAGCCGCCGGCTGTCCCCACTGTGGCACGTCAGTCCAGCAGGGGGTCCTGCCCTCTCTGTCCCGCCCTGCGCCAGCCGAATCTTGGGCGGTTTCCAGGGGCAGAGCATCCCTTTCCGCGTTCCCCTCCCTTGTTCGGTCCCGGCGGCCGCCAGAGGCGAGAGCCTGTCCCCAAACTCCCTGCTGCGGACCCAGCAATGTCCGCTCAGACCAGTCCCTCCCCGGCCCGTGCGGACCCGGCACAGAGCACCGGAGAGTCCGAAATGTTTCCCGCTCATTTCTCTTCTCCACACAGCCCGTCCGCCCGTCAGCCCCGCCACCGCCTCTCGCTGACGTCAGACGCCTCCCTGCCTGAGCGGACGTGGAGGTCGGTGGAGGAGGAGTCGTCCTCCTGTGGCTCGGACCACGCTGCCCCGGCCGGCGGACAGCGCGGCCGTGCCTCGCTCTAGTCCCTGCTGAATTTCCCGCGCTCGCCACACTTTCTAGTAGATTCTCCAATTTACCTTGTTTTTTTTTCCAGCGCTGCTTGTCTCGCGTTGCTTCTCTGCAGATTCACGATTCTGTTCCTGTGGGAGAGCGAGCCACTCGTGGAGCTGTCCGCGTTCGTCACCTCCTGCTCCGGGAGCGGAGAGCCGGGACGTCGCCCCTAATCCGCCATTTTCCCCCCGTGTTGTAAGCTTCTGTGTCTGGGGTCAGTAAACTGCAGCTCACGGATCAAATCTAGCTCACTACCTATTTTTGTACAGCACACAAGCTAAGAATGGTTTTAAAATTTCAAGTAGTTGCCTTTTAAATGGTTATATTTGTACCTACATAATATCCTCGATTTTGCCTAGCGGCCCACAAAACCTAAAGTATGTTCTATGTGGCCTTTTACAAGAAAAGTTTATAGATCCTGTTCCATGTCACTGGGATTTGACATAGTAGAGTGATAAATATTATAGGTCAACTAAAAATTACAAATGAATGAAAGCATTTTGTGAATATATTAATATTTTGTTTCAATAATTTCATAGAAAAATACTCAAAATTAATGCGAAAACAAATTATACGAAGTTACGTTTCATATACAACAGGATAGAGGATCATACGGTATATTGAATTCTTGCTTTAGGTGACATGGGGTTTCAGACATTAGGCTTTTCCATATGTATCTACTGCAGGGACAATGTTTATGGAAAAAATGTTTTCCCTAAAAAGTATCTCTGTACAATGGCACAAAGTTCAATTGGAAAAAAGGATTGAAATTGTTGTAGGAAGGAAAATAAATCACTTATTTACTTTCTTGTTAGAGGATCAGAAAAGTTCACAATGTACTTGAAATTTGGAATAGGAGATGTGAGTTTTGGATGGTCGCTGCTGAAACACAATGGGTGATGACAGCAGGAGCAATGTAGTGTAGAGCAAGAACAAGGGTCTCTAGGCTTGCAATGAAGCAGATTTTGTTTTGCTTCTTATGCGTTCCTTCTGATTGAAAATATTATTTTTGCAGTGTGAACAGAATCAGATTATTAGGACTATAAATCACTAGGATAAGAAAGAACAAAAGCAATGATTATGATATCACCGAGGACGTTTGGAGCATGCCTCAGCTTCTTAAGCCAGACCTGAACAAGCAAAGATTGTTACTGTTGGAGCCCTGACCTGTTCGTTGATATCAACGTCAGTTTCTTGAATCACCAGGTTTAAGGAGACCCTTCCTTCCCAATGTTTTCATAGCTCCAAAGATAAAAATATGACACAACCTTTATGGGTAGGAAATGATTTTTGTGAGTCTACATCACTGCTAGAGGGTAACCTAATGACGGGCAAGAACTTTACCTTCACCACCTCTGCCTCTCCTGTGCAAGTGCTAACAGGTCTATAAATATCCCTCAATAAACACTGGTATTTTTGAATGAATGAATGAATGAATGAATGAATGAAATATATAGCCTAGTTTCACCCAGTAAATAGAAACCTAGGGCCCAACTTCTCATTTTAATCTTTATCTGTGACTTTATCTTAACTTTTTTCTCTCCTGTTTATTTTGAAATTCTAACTACTTCTCTTGACTATTCTTAAAGTATTTTTTTTTGTCAGCCCTTTATAATCTTTGTTTGACAAAAGGGATATGAATTAACAAATAAGCACAGAGATAACAGCACAGCTTCTTAAGCACTGCTTTACCACACAGCATGTAGAATGGTATGAGGGGAAAAAGGGAAGAGGAGTCATGTAGTCATACTCATCGTGGGTTTTCTTTTCTCATGTGACTCGTGTGGCTGTCGGAAGAAATGATTATTCCTGTTCTAATAATGGAAATGTCCAAGTTCAACTTAGGAATCCATAAGCCAAGCCCATGTGACTTTGCATCCATTTCTAGTCTTACATATCTGTCCTTCTTTTCCTGTTTCAGATACTGTGCCGCCAGTAAGATTAAGAATGTAGCTCCAATGAATAATATCCAGATGTTTTGGTAGAGTTTGAAATCATCACAGTTAGACTGTAGATACCAACTCAACTTGCTATCACTGAACAGCTCAAGACTTAAGGACTGACTGCCTCCCTGGGCGAGACATTATCAACTTCAGACGATGTTTGCTGTAACCCAGGTAAGAGTGGAAATAGTTTTTAAAAACTTGGCAAATATTTCTAGTTCACCTGCTGTACTCTGAGTTCTAAAAATAAAAAGGACAGAGTTACTCTTTCTGTAAACTTTCACTCTTAACTGAAAACCACTCAGTTTACTAGCTTAGCAGATAGATAATCCTTCTAAACATCATCTCTAAATAAAAGGTAAAATATGGCACTGCCTATTGATTGGAAACAGAAAAGGACCTGGGATTTTATATGCCTGATCTTAGCAGCAAGCTCATGGATGTGGCAATAGTGGTCAGTATAAGCTTGTGTTTGGGGACCTTGTATTTATCATTGATGCAACTGTAAGAGAATCTTCCACGTTGTGTACTGGTTGAGCAAACATATGAATTTGAAATGTGGTTGCTTTAGTTTTTCTTGTTCATCTGTTTGACTGAATAGTTGTTTGTCAAGATAGTCTGGAACTCCCAGTGAGTTTTTTTGGTGTGTGATGGGAGGTAGAAACGGTAAAGGTTTCTGTGAATGTCTGGATAGAAATCTTTTAAGTAGAAAATATGTGTCATTGTCTGATTGAAATGGTACATCAGTAGAACCCTGGGTAGCTATTTCCATATTACTTGAAGAATAAAGATGTTTTCTGTGGCTAGTCGTTTAAGGCTGCTATTGTTAATTGTGTTTTATGTAGTTTTTTGTTGTTGTTGTTATTGTTTTCTAATTTTTATTATTTGAAAAAGATGATGGGGCCAAGCTGGAAAACCCCGTGGCAGGAAAAATTCTTGGTGACGTTTTAAAAATTCCTTCAAAATATTAATCTGCTATTATTTTGCTTGGGATTCTAGAAAACTTTATTGTTTTCTGCTATGTTTTCCTCACTTCTGTAGGACATCTAACTTTTTAAATAACATAGTTCATTTAGAACTTCGTAAGTAATAAAGAGGTTTTCAGTGTATTAGACAATAGTGTTTATAGATAGAATTTTTCTTTTTCTCCATTAATAGAGGATCACAGAATTGCCATACACAGAAAATTCCAACTCTCAACAACAAATGATCAAAACACATGGATCAATCACTCGAGGGGGTCTTAGGGAAAAAAAAAGGTGGAAAAAGTAAAGAGAGGCGAACTCCGCTGTGACATCAGAAGATCAGACTTTCCTGCAAACTCTCATTTTACACTCAGCTTTTCAACCCTTTTAAAATGTTAGCATTTCTTGACTGATGATCATTTGATAAGATTACACAGATAAATAACACTTCTCATTTTTCAGGCATAATTAAATTCAACAAAAGTGATATTCGAAAACAGAGAAGATTAATATACAATAGATAATTATGTGCACTGAATTATGTCTCGTAGCATAGAGAACCTAATGAGACCTTAAAGGAAAGTGAATCTCCGCTAAATCATTTGGGCCAGTTACAGCCCACGTACCCTGGAAAACTTCTAGCCCTCTGTAGGTTGCTGAATATTATTCACCTGTTTGCTTCCCCCATTACAAATTTCCTATACTTCCCTTTCTGCTTTGAATGTTTCCCCATATTAATGAAATAACAACAGCATTTATATTTTCATTAAGTGCAAGTGATTTTAATTATTTTTCCAGAATAATATACACACATACTCAGAGAAACTTCACTGAAAATGTTTAATTTGAATTGTTTGCTATTATAATGAAATAAAGGTTTTATAACATGGGCTGACAGTGAATTTTATTAGTTCATTATGAACATAAACTCAATTTACTGGAGTTAACTTACTATTTGTTCAAATGAAAGGAATTATTCTGTCCACAACTCAAGAGTCATTGACTCTATTTTTTGAGGTCATCTCAATTAATAAAATGAAGAAATGTTTGAGAATGCCAAACACATGCAAGTACTACATTTTTCAGTTGAAATTACCCCTACCTCACTCTTACCTTCTTTATCCCCCTTGTAGTCATTAAAAGTTATAAAATGCAATTGGCTTTGTTTTACATGGTTTTTTTTTCCAAGACAATTTCTTTTGGTTTGAAGGGATTTACATGACTCCCTAGATCTAGATGTGTAAAATAAAATATATTTAAACTAAAACTCCACAATGACGATCAAGATCCACAAGAGTTGGGTGAACAATAAAGAATTAAAATAATTTATTATCAGAATGAAAACTGCATCTATACAAAGGGATGGAACTTTTGAGATATAAAATCTCCTTCATATACTTATTGATTACACTTATGATTGAACAAATATTGATATTAAAAACGCATTTAGCTCATTTATTCAGCACTGTGGTTCTGAAGCACTGTGTATGCATCCAAGCTTTAGTTTGTTTGTTTTTAATACATCCGCCTGGACAAGCTGATGGAGATTTGGACTCGAGGCTGTAAAAGGTCCTGTAAACGAGGATGATTACAAACTCTGTAGAGAATTCAGACTTATCCAGGATTGATATTGAAGAAATAATTATTTGTATGAAAAAATAATCGATTAACACAATTAACTACACACCTAAACTCTCCTCCCCAAGTTGTATATTCAAGCCAAATATTCCATTAAAAGTAGACTACTATGAAAAACATAGTTTAATAGTAGTAAAGCAGCTAGATTATTAATATGTTAGTAATATCCACACAGAGATAATTCACTTTACTGTAAAAAAAAAGGTTTAGAAGATCAAATTATAGGATATAATTCCATTGTTTAAATTCAGGGTAGAGGAAAGTATATAGGGCCTAACTAACTCTAATAAGTAGCTAATATTCAGATTTTTGGTGAAACCAAATTTTGCTTATTTTTTAACATTTAATTTGAGTTAGTTACAAAGAGATTCAACTATATTTTCCTCACCTACTATATCAGCCTGAGATGCATATATGTACAATTGGAATATTTGGAATTATAGGTGTAGTAAAAACAGTTTAAAGTCTCAAATTCTGATGGTTTTATAGGATGTGTTCATAGACTGAACTTGAAACCTTTGCTTCCACAACCACTGTTTTTTCTTTTACTCCCATAACCCTTTCAGTCTATAGAAAGAATTTCCTCTATTCTTATCATTTTTCTCCCTCCTCCTCAGAAACCCATCTGTGAATGCCTCGTTTTCTACTTTGCCATACATGTGTTTGTTTCTTTCTTTCTCCCATAGCAAGAATTCATCTCAAGAAATAACAAAATGAATAGCTTTCATTCATTTCATTTAAGATGTGTGAGTGGGAGTGTTCCCAGATAGCTAAACTATCTAGGTTAAAAAATGAATCATTAGACTAAGATGTGACAATTTTTGGCACAGTCTTTCCATTGAATAAATAAAATAATCAGAGCTTATGGTCTGGGCCTGGGAAGGGCATAGTAACAATACTGTGAACAATTTCTGTCCCCATTATGCCTCTGTGGCCACATTGGCTACATTCTATTTCCCTTACGAAGTGAATATTTAAGCCGTGTGGACCCAACATAGCAGACACAGAACATAATTACCAAAGTGGAGCGGGGGAAAAAGAGTCCCTAGTGTTAGTGTCCAAACAATCAGCATTGTAATTTAGCCTGCTGGGGCAAAAGTTACATGGGAAAACGGGTTTAGAGAATCGGGTGCCTCCAGTTCTTGAGTTTAACACATTGTCAGACGGGTGGAATAAGCCCTTGTTCTAACATAACTCCTTATTACAAAATATCATTCTACCAACCCAGTGCCAGATGCTTTGTATCCTAGGTGGGTCTTAGAAGTTTGGACACGCAGCCAGGAGTGCAGACTGGAAAACAGACTAAGCAGTGTGCCAGAGTCCCCATGGTAGTGTTGTGATGGCTCTGCAGTAGAGAGTTCCTGAAATGACTGTGTGGGCTGTGGGAGAAGCAGAAGCCACAAAAAAATTTCTAGAAGGTCTGCCTCATCAGTAGAGTCAAGATTGGAAGAGCTGGTAGAGCCTGGAGGTCTCTTGGCCCTGAAAGACTTGAGAAGGACGTCGTAGAG
This sequence comes from Propithecus coquereli, assembly GCF_000956105.1. Taxonomy (NCBI): domain Eukaryota; kingdom Metazoa; phylum Chordata; class Mammalia; order Primates; family Indriidae; genus Propithecus; species Propithecus coquereli. The sequence continues at coordinate 6,180,842 of NW_012152951.1, forward strand.
CTCATCACTGGGCACATGCAGGGCCGTGTGAGGGAACAACAGCCCACCAACCGCACTTCCTGGGTCAACACCCAGCACAAACCCAAAAGCAAGGGGTACACCAGGTGATCCTCTGTTCTCAGATGGAGGCCATGATTTCTTCACACAGTGATATCATATTAAAGAGGAAGAAAGGGATTAGGTGAAAATTTGAAAAGATATATCTAAGAACAGAACTAAAAACATGTCAAGTTTTTCAATCAGATTAAATTTATAATTCAAGCCAGCAATTAGTTGTTTTATTTTTCCTCTCTGAGAACCTACATAGTGAAAATTTATTAAGAACTTCAGCTCAGTTATAAACAAGGAAACAAAAAGGAAGGAAGGAAGGTGTGTGGAGAGGGAGGATTGACTAGGTGGAATATGGGATTTTTAGGCAGTGACATTATTCTATATGATGCTGTAATGGCTGATGCAGGTCGTTGTATACTTGTCAAAACCCATAGACTGTACAACACCTAGACTGAACCCTATCATGAACTGCGGCCTTTGGCTGATAGTTGGTTTATTGATTGTAAAAAATGTACCCCAATGGAATGGGATATTAATATTGGGAGAGACTGTATGTATGTAGAGGTTGTGGGAACTCTTTGTACTTTATGCTTAATTTAGCTGTGAACTTAAAACTGCTCGAAAAAGAACATTTAGATCCAGATTCTTCAGATTCAGAAAATCTAAAGTTCTAACAGTTTTTCTGGAAAATTCCATCACTTTAGACAACTCTCAAATCATTTACTACTCAATGACTGTTCTAAAAATTAAAATCATATTTACATCTTCCAATATGTGTTGCAAAGAAAAGCAATATAAAGAAAAGATTTGCTTTTGTTTATACTTTACCACTAATTTATTGGGTGATGAAAGTCAATTCTCACTCTGTGTCTTAGTTTTTTATTTGGATAATAGGTATTATAATGTCTCCTGTGTGCTCTCAACAGGTTTTATTTTTGAGATTCAAAAAATATATGGTATATGTGAAAGTTGTGTGTAAAGCGTAAATTTTTATCATCAATGACAATGTTTGTTATACCTTTTGCCTAGAGTCTCTTATTCTCTCAATTCATACTTTCTCTCCTGGTGTCTTTGTCTCTCTATATCCATCTCTGTTTCTCTTTGTCTCAGGTGCGCACACGCACTCTAGCACACACACACATAGAGCGTACAATGCTTCCAGGGCTCAGATCTCGTTGAATAATAGAGGTTAGGGACTATAGATATGCCGTGACGGGTCCCACCAATCCTCTATTGCTCTATTGTAATAGCATCTACACGTCATTTAGTAGCATAATATCTAATAGATACTTTAAGACGGTAATGAAACTAGTGCTGAAGTGATGCTCTCTGCAACTGCAGCTCTACCTGCTCTGTCCAATTGTGTATACAACACAGATGGACGGCTTTCCACACAGATGCTATTGAACTCCAACAGGAAATTAAATGAAACATGACAAGGGCATCCTGACACATAGTTTTATGTGATGGAACACAACTTTGTCTTGATCCAAAATTGTACAAAAAGATTTTCTAAGAAACCAATTTATGAAGAAAATAACTAATCAGGATATCTTTACTGAGGAATAATTCTGGGTCTTCTTTTGCATTTTACCACATTTGTAGTGGAATTCTGCCACCTCAGAACTCTACGGTGCCATATGCGATAATCCCATTCAAATATAGAGCATAGAGTAGATGACGACTCTCAGGTGTCACAGGCTGAACAGTCTCAGTTTTAACTTCATGCCTCATCTGTTTAACCCAGGAGTAATGAAAGCTGGTGCTTTTTAGTGGGTCTTTTAAAAAAAAGATTAATGAAAGACAGTGAAAGAGAAAATGAGAGAAAATCCCATCATAATTTGTGGCTTAGATTTTCAACCCATGAGATAATTACTTGCAATCTTTACTAAACTCAAAGGGTGTGTAAAAAACATTTGATTAGTTAAAAATCGAGAGTATCAAGAAACTTTATATCTCTGTGAATACTGATTATGAATTTAATCCCTTATCAGAAAGAGATTTAGATCATAAATCTGTTTATGTTTAGTCATCCCATCCACATGAACGGTGACATTGACATGAGAAGTAAATTGACTAAGTTAACGTTTTTGTGTGATTTTGTTCTGACTAGAAGTTTTAGAGAGTATATTTTTTAGGTAAATTATTTATAGATTTTCGAATAAACTTGGTAAAGTCTTTGGGAAGATTTCATAGTAAAAGCAAATTATAAAAAATGTTAATATGAACATTTGGTAGTCAGTGCTATCTGTATGGAGTCCAGAAAAATAAAGAAACATAGACCTCAATCAATGCCTCAATAAGCATTACTTGATTGTGGTGGCAAAATGATTAAAATATTCATTACCTTTTTTTTCTTTTTGGAGGAATATTACAAATGAAAGTAGGAATTTGATAATACATTCTGTACCCATTTAAAAAATCTGCACAACAGGATGTTTTCTGTGCCCTCTTTTTGATATTGACTTGGATAGCACCTTTGACTTATACATAAGGGAAAATGGAAAATTAAAAGTATCCAAGTGAGGTGAAAATGAGTTCAGAAAATGAATATTACATATACAAGCACCCTATTGTTATCAGGTTAAGAAGTTTCCGGACTCCAGCCAAAATATCATAGCACTCAAAATTAGTCTGCTTAGTCAAAGTAAAACAAATATAAAGTTTCTGAGGCAAGAAATTTATCAAAAGAAAGACCAAAATTTCAAATGGGCGCTGGAGAACATAAAGCACTTTGGAATAACTAAACTGTTAAAAAAAAATACTTTAAATTCATTTAGACCAAATAGCAAGTTCTGGCTTCGGTGAGGGTGCAACATTGTGGTCTTCGCAACTCTGTCACCTGAGATTGGAATCGGTGAAGATTGCAGGGGTCTTCAGTGGGCAAGGCTGTGGGTGTCCGCAGTAGCAGTGAGGGAGCAGTGGCATGGTTACCTCTGTGCAAAAGCTGCAGTGTCCTCTGCAGAGCGAGCTACTGGGGACAGTGGAGGCATGCACTGCTCGGCTGATACCAATAGCACCCACCCTCGTCCTTTGTCCCTAGCTGTCTCCAGACATCTCAGGCATGCTGGCACCCTCAGAGATCCTTTCTCTGAGGTTATTCTTCGTTTTTTTGCTCCATTATGTTGCTGCAGGTTCTTAAGTGGAACCTTGAGCCCTCCCAAGGCTATTTTTGTCCATGGACAGCTATCTCGTTGTTTTTTTGTGGACAGATGACGGCTGGTATCTCTTACTCTGCTAACATCCACATTCATATTTTTATTTGACTTTCTTTATGTAGCAAAAAGTAAAGAAAGTCACTGCATGATCCTTAAGAAAAGAAAGTGTCTTTGAGGTAATGAAGATAGTTTATTGTTTCTAAAATGAAAGAGGCTGTACTTTTCATGTTGTGTAGGTTGAGGCCTCCTACCAGGGACAGCCAGGATGTTGACATTAAGTGGTATTCTGGGTAAGTTATTTTCCAAAGTCTCTTCTGTTTATAGTGTTGGAAGGGAAAGCTTGTGTGGATCATATGGGAAGAAAAGACCCACAAGGGGTGAATGTCTAAATCCACCTGAACCCAGTGGCTCTGCTGGGGCTAGTACCACTGGAAGTGAGTAGTAAGGGACAGGGCGTGACATCTGCTTGCCTCAATCTCCCTTGGCCTGTGGGTAAGAGCCTTGTACCCCTTTTAAGATGCAGGAAGGCTGACCATGCTCCCTTGAGCAAAACTTTGAATTGTATTAATACTAGCAGCAAAACAGCATAACCATTGGCTCTAGAACTAGACTGTGTGAGTTCAAATCCTGAACCAACCTCTTCCTGGCTGTAGAAAGTTGGCCAAATTATTCAACCTCTTTGCGTTTCACTTGTCTCATTTAGAAGATTGGAATCATACTGATACTTTCCTTATAGGAAAGAGTAGATCAGTCAATACATGTATAGTGTCTGCCCCATAATAAATATTGAATAATTGTTATTGTCACTGAAATATAAGGTTGATAAAAAGTAAACACCTTTGTTTCTCCAGCTGTTATATTTCCATATCTAGAGCAGTGTTTGGAATGTAATGTCAAACAGTATCTATTTGTTAAATGAAAAAAGGAAAGCATCTTCAGTCAAAATGGGTAAAACACATTGTTAAGAGCAACATTATTTTACTGAGAAAATAAATTGCATTTGTAGATCACCTGATCTGGGGCCCGGCCACCTGTGGCTGTGATGTAAACTGAACCCTCACATTTTGACTGTGCAAGTCTCCTTGGTCTTTGAAATGTTCAGTGGATGGAGGAATCCTATATAGAGATAATGGGTTTGCAACAATTTTGAGATGTTGGCTCAAACCGGTATTCATTTAATTGGAATAAAGTGGAACATAACTTTTATCTCTGTTTTGTGATATAGATTTTACTGGTTATACCTCTATTATAATATTTATCTTAGTATATTATACTTACGTGTCTGCATCAAAAACTATCAAGAAAAATCTGATATAGGTTTAGAGACATCAAGTCAAGTTTTAAAGAAGATATTTTACATAGGTTGTAGTGTTAGACCATGGGATCGGTTACTGAGGACAAACGGGCTCTTTTCTGAAAGTCTTCCAGAAAAAAATATGGTCCAACCTAAATATTAAAACCATTGTAGACTTTTTAAAACTTTCCCTTTTGCCATTATCCTCTGGTGTCCACAAAATTTTGCAGAAAGATAGATCATATTAAATGGGAGGGAAAAGAGGGAGATTTTCAATCTCTCCCTGACAGTGCTATAATTCATAAACATGTTCTTTGTAAAGTACATTGGTTCTTTTTTAAATAGAAAAACACTGAAAGATAAACAAGAACCAAATCCACATTAAATTTAGAAAAGGAAAATTTGTGGGTGGAAAAAAATCTACAAAACCGTCGAATGCATTATGCTGTCAATACATCAACCAAAAGGAAACTCAGCCTTTTCTAAATGCTATAATGGTCTTGAAAACCTTCCTATGTAAACAAATGAAATGCCAGCTTTTTAAGGTTGACTCATAGAGTTGCCTACTCAGGAAAACAATAATGATTTAAAAGTGATTTTGGACGAAATTGATTTTTGAGCAAAGGATGGAAGTTGTATACAAAGGCAGAGTAAATTAACTAGAATTGCTTGATATGTGGATGGATAGAGTATTGATTTGGAAAGGTGGATTTGTCCTTACTTTATTTCACTTTATTTTTTCCTAACACCACCTTCTCTTAGATCATCTTTTTTGTAAATTAGGATTTGTATGCACTCACTAGGGACTCACCATGTGCGGTCGTTTTCAGGTTCATTATCTCATTTAATCCTCACTACAAACCTGTAAAGCACACACTGCTATCCCCAGCACGTATGAGGCGAATGAGATTTACAGAGGTTAAGCGCATTATCAAGGTCATACAGGTTTAATTGCAAGAGGTAAAATTTGAGTCCCTGTCTCATAACCCTTCCTTTTATGATAATTAAAGGTTAAATCTAGGTTATATATTTCTAAAGCTTTGTGATTTTTATTTTATTACTTTTGTAATAATTTGGCAATTGTACCTAAAAGGTTCATACTATTTTTCTTATTTAATATAAAGTTACATTTAGCTGGTAGTACAATTATTATGACATCTTATAGTGAACGCCATTTAGATATGATTAATCATATTAACCATTCCCAAGGGCAAAAATCTGTGAACTTAACCATATTTGCCTTCTATTAGGGATTTCTATTGCCCACTCAGCGATTTCGGAGCTAACTGGGCAAGGCTCTACCTTACAGCTTACAAGAATCTAAAGGTGTTATCCTCTTTCCACCCCAATGCAGAGCCTATGCTGCGCTAGTCCTAATTTAGAAAAATGTAAAGTGATGCAAAGATGATTTAAGAAGTTTTCTCCTGGTCTGTGTTCATAGCCTCGCCCTGTCCGCTGCGTGTGCACCGTGAGGGGAAGGTGGCAGAAGCCTAAGGATCAGATAACATTTTGCTGATATCTGTTTCCCTCCTGTATGCTCTAGGGAGCTTTCTGTTGCCCCAAATCTTCTCTCTCTGATCACTGGCAAAAACATCTGTGGATGTGCTTCTCAATCCATTTAATACCAATACCCCACATTCCTTTTCAAGAAGAGTGCTGTGTCTTCTTCTGAAAAATATAATCCGACATGCTCTTTTGAGTAATACACAATTTATAAAGTAGCTAATGTCTTAGACAGATGTTAGGTCAAGGCTGACTTGTTTCCCTTCAAAAACTTACAGATCTGAACACATTAAACAGACATCTACATTTTCAGAGGCACATGAAACACAGATACTGTGTCAGCTTTCTAGGTACACACTATAAAAGGAAGTTTCTGCATATTGTCAAATCGATTTGCATCTTCATACCGAAAAGGAAAATGAGAAAGCACTGTTACAATTAGCTACTATTTTTATATTAAAGATTACATTCACAAAATCTGTCCTTAGAGGAAATTGAAGGTTAGTGTGCATTGGGGTTTGAACATCTGGTTGCTGTTTCTATCATTCTTACCGTGCTCTGAGTTATTTGTCTTTGGTTTATTGGGCCCGAGAACAAATTAGTTAGCCGTGTAACCAAAATGAATCATGGTGTGAAAGCACAGTTGCCTTGAAACTTTCATGGTGTTCAGCGTCCCTGCAGGGCTCCAGCGACACAGCCGACTCAACTGGAGCTGGTCCCCTTCCCAAGCCAGGACACCAGCTGAAGTAATTCACCACAATTAGGGAAGATGGACAAAAAATGGCATCTTTAATTAATGAGCACCTTATATTCTGTTTAGAGCCTGAGCTATCATTTGGGACACAGAGAAAGAGAACACAGGACACTTTCTGGTGAAAGCACACTGCTTTGCTGATTGTGCGTGTTGTAGCGGTAACGTACAAAGGTGGAAGGCAGGAAAACTGGCGGGGCGTGGAGAACTGTGTCTGGGACTGTCAGAGGGGACATTGTTGTTGGCCTCTCTCCTAGAGTCTCATGAATACAGTGAGATGCCAGAATATGCGGTTAATATAAAAACAAATTCTATGTTGAAAATGGGGGTTTATTTTCCTTGAAGGGATTAGGTTTCTAGATTTGATTTTTGTTCTAAAACCACGAAAACGAAGGCTCTACCTTCGGCAAGAACACGTACCTTAATGGAAGGAGAGTTGAACTAGGTAACACTTGCTGAAAAGTTCAACGTTCAAGAGCCCTTCTGCTGTGATTGCTTCCATCAGACCCTGGCACCTCAAGAGCTGCAGTGGACTTTCTTTTGTATAAGAAACAGGCACTGATAACCACAGCAAAAAAGCTGTAGTGTGTAAAATCCATAAGTAAGTGATAAACATTAAAGGTGAAGCAGCCTCCAGTGTGTTGTTTTGGTTTGCTTCGTGTTGGTCTCAGCAGCCTAACAGGATTGTGTCATTTCTGGATTCCCCCGTGACTAAGATCACCTCTTTCATTAACAGAATAGCCAAGATGAGTCTTTTTCTGCAATTTCCATGATGGAAAATGAGAAAAGTAAAACCAACTTGTAATAGTCCCACTTTAAAATGTTTACATTATAACTAAAAATGAAAATTAGAATTTGGGTACACAATAAAGAGGAGGCCACAGCTTTCAGCTGTCATAGAATGATTCATTGTTAATGTCAAATAGTCTCCTTAAAATAAGAGAAATGTTTCACAAAATGGCATTCAATGATTGTAAGTGATAATGATGAGAGATGTGTAGAAATTTTTTAAATATACAGAATGGCTTGACATGATAGCTAATAACTACAATCCTAGCATTTTGGGAGGCCAAGGCAGGAGGACCACTTGAGGCCAGGAGTTTAAGACCAGCCTGCATGACCCTGTGTTTAGAAAAAAAATCCTTTTTTTTTTTTAATTAGCCAAGTGCAGCGGCATGTGCCTGTAGTCCTAGCTACTAGAGAGGCTGAGATGGGAGAATCGCTTCAGCCCAGGAGTTCAAGGCTACAGTGAGGTGTGATCGTGCCACTGCACTCCAGCCTGTGTGACAGAGTGAGACCCTGTCTCTTAAAAAAAAATGTACAGGATGGACTGATAAGTTAAAATAGCAAAGTGCATGGAATTGTGGATGTAACAATTAAAAAAGAGTGCATGTGTTTGTTAATATGCACAAATGAAAATAGTTAAATTGGATACCATTTATAATTTCTTTAATTTTTAATTTAAAATACTTTGTTAACATTTTATTATTTTTTATCAGTGCTATGATAAATGTTCAGAGAATGTTAACATAATTGGTTAATTAATTTTCATTCTTATGGTATTTTGGATGCTTGGATGGAACAAGGTACAGAGAATGTAGTTTAGTTTTGTACCCAAGAAAGAGGAAATGGGATTGCAGTTCCACCATCAGTCTTTGCAAAAGTCGGTTCTTCATTTCACAAACCATCCATTTTACCACTTCCTAACCACAGAACACTCTCATTTCTTCCACAAATGAGACAACACAAAGGCCCACCCAATCACTGCATTCTGGCTCAAAATCGGAGTCTTTGGGTGATGCACAGGCCTCTCCACAAGGATGAGTGGTCAGATTATCCGTCAAAGTGGAGAGGGACGTCTCTTAAGGAAAGCACATCCTCTGTATTTTCTAGAACTTCTGACAGGTAGCCGTGGCATGACTCTTCTTGTTTAGAGGTCCATTTCCACACCCAAATTTTGAAGTGTAAATGATGCAGTTTGTGAAATTGGAATTACCTTGATCTTGATCGCATTTTATTTTTCAGTTGCAATAGTGTTTTAAAAGTCAACGAGGAGCTGCACAACCTTTTATTTCATCAGTTAAGTGATGTAAACTAGCAAAGCGTTAAGATGGAGAGGATGTAAAGTTGGCAAAAGTGCATGTTGGGTTTTGCTGAAAACAACAGCAAAACACGTTGAGACGTCATGAAAGTGAAAGCCCAGGAGTGCTTTCCTAACGTTTAGAAACAGAGGAAACCTCTGTAACTTGGCATATCAATGCTCTTTAAAGAGATTTGAGTTAAGACTTATATAAAATCCCTGCTTCTCTCCATAAAAGCTCTATGAGCTACAATATAAACAACTATGCCCAGTCCCTCTGAATTTTGGGAATTTGCCAGTTGTAAAGATGGAACAAGCCATTTCATTTATTTTTTCTAGCCAAGTGTGTACTTTCTTCTTGGCTTCACATGTTTTTAGGAATTTTCAAAACCTGAGTTTGACGAACATGAAATCTAAAACAGATTGTCATCTTCATCATTTAAACGCATCATTGAGGCAATAGCATCATTCACCACTTTTGGCCAGGGCTGTGTTTGAAAAACATCATTGTCACTGTTGAGGCACAGCACACGTATCTTCTCTTTGAATTTCTAGACATTCAAGTATTCTAATTATCTAGGAATGATCCAAAATATGTATTTTTCAAAAGTCTCAGTATGCTGTTTCTTTGTTAGATGTTTTTCCCTGTTATTTGTAGACATTACACAGTTTTCTTCCATCAAATTATTTAATTCTGCTTAGACCTTTTTTTATACAGAAAGTTCCTGGAAATCCCTTGCATCTGAAATGTGCAATTTAGGCACATAACATGCATTTTTATTATTATAATAATGGTGATGAGAAAACTTTGTTAAAAAATCATTAAGTATATTACATGTACTCATATGTGAGAGCGAAAATAATTGAATTCATGGAGAGAAAGAGTAGAATGTTGGTGACCAGAGGCTGGGAAGGATAGCAGGGAGTGGGGGATAAAGTGGGGATGGTTAATGGGTACAAAAATATAGTTAGATAGAAGCAATAAAATCTGTAGCACAATAGGGAGAATATAGTTAACGACTGCGTATTGTACATTTGAAAATTACTAAAAGAGTAGAATTGAAATGGTCCTAACACAAAGGAATGATAAATGCTTGAGGTGATGGACACCCCAATAGCCCTGATTTCATCATTACACATTGCATGTTTGTATCAAGTTTCACATGTACCCTGTAAATATGTACAATGGTTAAATTAAAAAATTAAGAAAACTTTTTTAAATGTCAAAAATAAATAGAATCCAAGTTTCCCCAGTTAAAAAAAATAGATTGAATAATGTAAAAGTAATTTATGTTCATCATAAAATACAACAAAATTTACTGATTTGTATGCAATTAAAAATGGAAATTTCTCATCTTCCTTCTCATCCGCACTTCATTATCTCTCCTGCTAATCCCTGATGATAGGGCTACGTACACACTCGTCTCTAGTTTGTATGTAACCCTATCAGCAGGTTTAAATCTATGCTTTAAGGCCATTTGTGGACATACACTACATGAAATAGATGCATACACAATATACTATTCTATGACTTAATTCATTTGTTTTAATATTTATCAGGATAACTTGTACTGACTTTATAAGACACATTCCCTGAAATCTCAGCGGCTTAGGACCATGTGTGTATTTCTCTGCTGCAGTTTGATGTAGTTTAGCTGGGGTTCTTCCATATTTCAGTTATGGCATCTGGAACACATGGGCTCAAAGGCCACTGCAACAGGGCATAAGCAATACCTAAGAGATATACCAACTCTTACCAATCCCTCTGCTCCAAGGTGACACACATAAGTCCCACTGATAGTCTATTTTCCAGAACTAGTCATATAACTAAAAACTTCCTACAATGGAGGCTGAAACATAAAGGCAAAATATTTCAAAATTAGATATTTCTAAACTTGAATATTTGGTGAGCATTCAGTAGGTCTGCTACATTCACTAAATATGTTCTTGGTGCATCTCCATGTTGGTATACGTGAGTATAACAATAATGTTTTTTAATCAAATACAATTTTTATAATATACACAACATTCAAGCATTTATTTTTGTCTATAAAACCATGAAACTCCAGTTTTTAGAACATATCTTTTTACTGATATGAAATGAAATATCTAAACAGGTGTCCAGATTATCTCAGGTCTCTAAACATTATAATAAGAGAAGATAATAGGGATTCAGGACAAAAATATCTAAATTGAGTATAAATTTACCTTTCTCATCACTGTCTTTGGGGATGAAATTAGTAGCCCTGAAGCTAATGGCCAAATGGTGGTCAACTGACTACATACTGTCTTGAACCTGCCTGACTCTGCTCTGCACTATTTGTGGTCAATATTGAGAACAGGAGACAATGATCTTCACAGATTGCCTATGCTTCCCAAATTTAAAGCATCTATTGCTCTTATATAAAAATTTATCCATTATTGGGTACCTACGAAATGTCAGGTTTATTGTATATATTATCTATTTTAATCCTCAAAGCAATTCTACTGACTGGGTACTGTTACCTCATTCTACAAAGAGGATTACTGAAGGAAGTTTAAGTAAATTTAACCAAGTCACGTATTTAGAAAAAGTTGGATCCGAAATTAAGCCCAGATCTACCTCAGTTAAAAGTTTATAAATATCGGAACTGTCAAACAATAGGAATAATCAAAATTTCCATGTGCGGTGATGTGTTCTTGCTTGATACAGACACTAGCATGAATAAGCATGTGAACCAAGGGGACATTTTTCATCCATGTGGTTCCAACTCCATGCCACGAGTCGAATGAATGATGATGATAATTAGTGACTATGTACAGCAATGAGTTTCAAACTTGAGTGCAGTATTCGTTTCCCATTCCTGCCGTAGCAATTGCCACAAACATAGCAGCTTAAAATAAGCATAAATAACCCATCACTTCATAGTTCCTGAGGGTGAGAAGTCTGGGCACAGCGTGGCGCAGCTGGTTTCTCTGTTTTGAGTCTCACAAGACTGAAATTAGGGTGTCATCAGGGTTTTCTTCTTTTCTGTAGGCTCTGGGGAAGAATCTACCTCTAAGCTTACTCAGTTGTTGGCAGAATTCATTTCCGTGTTGTCGTAGGACTGAGGTCCCCATTTCCTTGCTGGCTGTCACCTGAGGGTGACAGTCCTTGCCTGTGGCCCACCACATCTCAGAACTAATAGTGGAGCTTCAAATACCCCCCTGCTTGGAATCTGTCTGCCTTTCCCCTGCTGATGTATCCCTTCTGCTTCCTCTTCTGCTACATCTCTCTGACTCCAGCCAGAGAGAAAATTCTCTGCATTTAAGGGTTCCTGTGATTAGATTGGGCCCACCAGATAATCCAGGTCCAGACCCGTAATTACATATGCAAAGTCCCTTTTGTAGTGTAATGTTACATGACTGTAGTTTCCAGAGATTCCAGTGTGACCTTCTGTGTGGGTGGATGGGTGATCAGCAAAGCCACTTGGATGCGTTGCTAAAGCACAGACTGCCGGGCCCCACAGTCAGGGTTGTAGGTCTTAGGATGGGGCCCAAGAATTTGAATTTGAACACATTTCCAAGTGCTGTTGCTGCTACTCTGAAAACCACATTTTGACACTCAAATCGAGAATCATGCCCCCAGGCCAAGAAGCCAACTCTGCAAACCACATTTTGAGAGCCACCGATGTAGAATTTTCCAAACTAGGTGAAAATTATTAGTGTGACAACTAGTGTAGATGATTTTATGTTTGATAATTTAAGTTGAGAAACACTGGCTGGTTTTTCTTACTGTTGTCATTGATCTTTTAACCTTGAGAATTGAATTTTTAAATTAAATATTTGTGTGTCATGTAACAGCTATTCTCCATTTGGTTTTGTTATGTGTGTTTAAGGAAAAGCTGAATACTATGAGTTTTAAACAGAGCTGCTTCAAATGCATTACCTATTGTGGGCTATGAAATTCTAATAGGGTGAGTTGAATTTTAGAAATTTCTGATGATCACAATGGAATAAAAAAAGTCAGAATCAATCCATGGTTTTCTATTGTTCTTAGAGACACATTCTGGATCAGCGACCACATAGAGGGCATTACTTTTAAAGTGAGGAAGCCGCCTTCTACAAGGTGGACCACAATAGCTCCACAGGAGGTGGTATTGGCCATGCCAATGATCCATACAATAAAATTCTGTGGCTTTTTGTGTCAGAGAGCTAAAGCGAGTGGATTATTCATATATCTAAAGTCTTTGAAATCATATGTATTCTTTTTTCACTTATAAATCAATGAGGAAGAGAAATTAATCACCAGATTATCACATTATTGTAAATTAAATTGCTCTAGAAATAATTTTCACCATCATCAAAGTTAGTAATGTATTTGAAGAAGTAGAATACAGCCTGATTTATTCATCTGAGAGATGATAGGTATGAGCAAAGTATGCTATGAACATTCTTAGGCTCTTGAGTTTAATGTCATGGAGGGCAATTACAACATGTAATTTTTATCTAATATTCCCTCGTGCCATTGTTAAAAAATGCAGATGCTGAGTTAGCTGGGCCACTGTTCTAACCCTCCTGGTATTCTGCACTTACTCAAGAAAATGTTTTTTGAGCAGTAGAGATATTGATGGTCACCTTTATTCCTTTAAATAATTTTAAAAGTACAATCACATACAAGACCCTCTGTAACACAGCCATCTTGAAGAAAGTGGAGAAGTGAGCTGTAAGAGAATCTCCTGGAAAAGTGTTCCAGGCAAAGACAATAGCAAGGGCAAAACTCTGAGGCATAAGCCTGCCTTGTGTGTTAAACAAATAGCAAAAAAAGTCAGCGTAGCTGGAGAAAACAAAGAGAATGAGAATATTAAGAAAAGACATCAGAAAATTACCTGTGCATGGAAGGCTGAAGGTTGTGTAAGAACATCTTTTCACTCTGGGCTAGTCAGAGAGCCAAGACAGTGTTTTGAACCTTAAGTCCCAATCTCTCTTCTCGTGCCAGCTATACCGAGAAGTATACTGTGGAGAAGGCGGCTAGTTGGGCTGGGGTAGGAGGGGTGGTGTCACAGAAAGAATTTTAGAAAGATATTACAATAATTTAAGCAAAAGTGATTACAGCAAAAGCCTGGTGCCTTGGACCAGGATAATAAGAGTAGACAAGTGATTAGTTTCTGCAGTGCACAGCTCTGTCTCCTGGCATGGCACACTTTGGCTGGTCACCAGAGCACAGCAAAGCTTTCCTGCATCCTGGCTGGTAGCCCGCATCTGCAAACTCTGTCTTGTCTATTATAGCAAGAAGCCATCAAGTTATTAAGTATATGTACTAAGCCATTAACCGAAATCAATTATATGCACAACACAGAACTGAACACATCGGACTCTTGGAATATGTCTAATTAACATTTATCTCATTGTGCCGTGGCTCAGAAAGTTAAAAGAAATTGTCCATGGTTACAAAACCATACACAAAAGTAAAAAGAATATCAATGAATCCACATGCACCTGTCTTGTAGATTCAATAATATCATTTTATGATTATTCTTTATTATCCTGCCTTATTACACACTCACCCACTCCCCGACACACTGCCTATACACACATACACATGGAATTACTTTGTCTTAATATTTTCAAATAATTTCCAACTACTAGAATAGTTGCAATAATAGTCTAAATAACATTTTTTTCCTGAATCATCCAAGATCTGGTTGCAGACACATGTGCAGATACTTCAGTGCTCACATTCCCAAAATAACACTTTCCTGGATAGCCACACCACGGCCATCAAAATCAGGAAATAAACACTTTACTACCATCCAATCTAAACCTCTTTCAAGTTTCTTCTAATTTCCCAGCCATCTTTAACTGCAAAAGATTCCATCTCAGAATCACTTGTCATATACCTTGTGGTCATGTGTTCCCGATGTCTTTCCACGTGGGTTTTCTCAATCTTCTCTTGACTTTTAAATACTTGACACCTTTGAAGACCAGACACACCTTGCAGAATGTCCCCTGATACGTATCTTTCTGGTGTTTTGTTATGAGTAGATTCAGCCTATGCACTTTGGCAGGGATATCACAGAAGCGATGTGATGTGCTTCCCATTGCACACAGCTGGTGCACAACTTGGCTTTGCCCCAGTACAGGTGATGTTAACGTCAATTCCTTGATGAAATGTTGACTCCTTGGTGTTCCCACTAGTTTCCCCTTTTTCTTCAACAAGCATTTGTAGGTAGATACTTGAAGAACATGGAAACATCGCCCTAGAGTCTAAAACTGTGATGGTTGCCAAATGGTGATCTTCCAAATTCACTGCTCATTTTACATTTATTAGTTGGCATTATACTGTATGGAAAAGCTTTCTCTTTTTCCCACTTATTTATCTATTTCATATTGGTGTGAACTCATAGACTGCTATTTTATTCAACAGGTTATAATCTATTACTATCATTATTTATTCTGATACTCAAATCGTCCCAGATTTTTCCAATAAAAGCCCCTTCAGGTTGGCTTTTATATTCCTTTGACGTATCCCCAGCATTCTTGGAGCACTTCTTCCTTTTTAGGTAGAATAAGATTTTCCAGGCTCCTCTTGTACTTTTCCTGCCCAGCCCTGGAATCATCCATTTCTGTAAAGAGTCCTGGTCCCTTTTAACGAAGAATGAGATTCAGAAAGCAAAATCAAGAGTCGAAGATGTACATACACATACTCGCCACCAGCATTTACATTTTTACTTGTTGTTATATATATAGTTACATACTGAAAACCATGAGTACACAAGGATACCCCTAATTCCAATTCGACACTACAGGGTTCCTCTATTAATAGTTGTTTCCTTCCCTGTATTTGTAATTCCCTTCTCCTGTACTACAAAACTTGCCTCCCATTATCTTCAGTATATTGACTTCTTGCTCAGTTCTCCTATAATATTTGTAAGCAATGTCCCTTCCCCAGTGGGTCACTGCTCTAGGCTCTCTGCCTCTGTGGACTCTGTCCACTTCATCACCTTCCTCTCCGGGGGCTGCAATGCCCACCAGGCTGTTGCTGCCTCCCTTGACTACTTTCCTCTGTGACTCTGATTCCATACTTTCCCCAAATCTTTCTCACTCAGGATTTTGGGCTCAGTTTTTAAGGAAGAAGGAAAAGAAAATTTTTAAAAAGGAAGACTTGTTTCTGTTCTCAAACCTGATCCTTTCTGTTCTTAAACCTTGAGAACATGTTACATTGTACTACAGTGTCCCCTAAGAAATATTATTATGAGATTATTATCCCACTGAACAATTCCATTAAGAAATTATGCTCTTACTTCTTGTCAATAGGTTCAAAAAAACAGCATGGATGGGAAAATTACACTGACATCTATGAATGAATAAAATAGGGATGTTATTCATTGCCTTTCCCACAAGAAAGATCAATTGTCTGGGAATGTACCCCAGTTAATAATCTACTTAGGCAGAGTGGCAGGGGTCCAGGTCATCTGTAAATGTGTTTCTGTGGCATACACCACAGTCCCACAAATATCTGTTTTAACCAGAATTACAAGGAAATCCTAATATCTTGATGGATACAGTCCATGTGACCATAAGTGTCCATCACACTATTTCACGACCTTTTATTCATCAAATGAGAGTATTTATAGCACTAAAAGACATAATATGTATATAGTAATATAAATTGACTCATTATCCATCACCTTGAAGAATAAGAAACTCTGTCCATAATAGTGTTTTGGATGTATATTAGTCTTAAATTTGTTTTTTTAAAAAATGCATTTTTTTCTTTTATTTTCAGTTGGCATATGAAATAATTGTGCATATTTATGGGATGTAGAGTGATATTTTGATACATGTATATAATGTATAATGATCAAATTAGGGTAATTAGCTTATCTATCACCTTGAACATTTACCATTTCTTTGTGTTGTGAACATTCAAAATCTTTTCTTTTAGCTTTTTAAAAATATACACTAAATTATTATTAATCATATTCACCCTATAGTGCTGAAGAGAACTAGAGCTCATTTCTCCTCCGTAGCTGTTAATTTTGTATCCATTAACCAACCTCTTCCTATCTTTCCCTCCCCTGTCCCCTTCACAGCCACTAATAACAACAATTCTACTCTTCTTCTTTGAATTCATTTTTTTTAGCTCCCATATATGAATGAGAAAATGCAGTGTTTATCTCTCTGGGCCTGACTTATTTCACTTAACACAGTGTCCTCCAGGCTCATCCATGCTGCCACGATGACAGAATTTCATTCTTTTTTATAGCCAAAGAGTATTCCATTGTGTATATGTGCCACGTTTTCTCTATCTACTTATCTGTTGATTGACAAAAATGCATTTTTTGTGGCTTGTAGTATTCTCTTGATTATGTGTATCTCTTCTTCTGAGAACCATTTAAAAATGTTTTATAATAAGATAATTTTAAAGCTAGATTATACAGTATTGGCAAAAGAGATATTTCTCTTTTCATGCTCAGTTATTAGTCTCTCATCTAGGTCAGATATTTTCATAGAGGTTTTTTTCCCCCTCAATAGAAAAAAGTGGCTGCATTCTTTCTGGAATGTTCCATGTGAAGTTCCAGTTCAACTGAACAGTCTGTCCTCACACTCTCCACTTGGTAGTCTCTCTTGCATTCTGTAGGATGCCATCTCATGCTATACAAGGCTACTTTCACTACAGTTGCAGACTAACACCCTAGATGCATACCCAATGGACTCGGCTCATTTTCACTTTGCTTGGGACACTCTGAGGTGTGAGAACCTCCCATCCTGAACCTTCTCTTGTGTTGCTACTGACTGCATTCTCCCGCAGTTGCTAATCTCTGACCCTTCCTTCCTGTATAGGTACTGGCTGCTGCAGTTCCACAGGCTTCTGTCCTTATCCCTGTCCCCTATCATTACGCATGCCTCTCGTGAGTGCTTCTGTCTACCCACATGGCATCTGGCACCACTTATGTGCTCCTAAATCACAAGTGTACCTGTCCAGCCAAAATCTTTGCACACAAATATATCCAAAGTCTTACTGGGCATATTTAACAGCCTATGAGTCCCTTGAGAACCAGAACCATGTGTAATTTATATTTTCTGCCTTCAGCATGAATCAGCGTGCACACGAAGTAGATATTTAATAATCATGTCCTATAAGAACACTCAAAGTCCTCTTTTCCCCCAATAGCTTAATCAACTTGCAGTATTGCTCACTACTGAGTGGGAGGCATGAGGTGCAAAAGCATAACGGTGGTCGAGCATACGATGGGTTTGTCCCATTCCATTGGCCTCCGCATCGAGTCTGTGAGCGGATCCATCATTGCCTGTCCATCTTCATGGCTTCAGTCTCAAAGCCCCTCATCTCATCTAAACAGGCTCCTTGCAATGATTTAGTACCCTCTCTCCCTCTGGTCCTGACTCACGCCAAACAAAGTCTCCAAAACTGCTGCCATAATTTGTCTCTGAAACCAAAATCTCTTAATATAACCCCGTAGAAGATACAACACTAAGAGTGAACCCTAACGTAAAGAACAGACTTTGGGTGATTACGTTGCGACAATGTTGGTTCATCAGCTGTAACAAGTGCACCACTCTGGTGGGGGATGTTGATGATGCGGGAGGCTCGGCATGTGGGGACGGAGTTGGGAGAAGAAGGATATGGGAATTCTCTGTACCTTCTTTTAATTTTTCTATGAACCTAAAACTGCTCTAAAAACATGAAATCTTTAAAAATTAAACAAATAAATGATTGAATGAATAAAATAGATGGATTTTAAAACAAGGGAAAAATACACTATCCTTAGAGGAAAAATTGGAAGGAAACTGAACAAAATGTTAATGTTGCTGGGAGGTAGAATCATGGAAAATTTTCTGCTCTCTGTTGTGTGTTTAGAATAAGATCGTCACATACAGTCTCTTAGGTTGTACACTGCACAACTCCAGGAGGCCCCCTTTGTCCCTTTTCATACCTCCAGCTTGTGGAGTCTCCTTTACTGAATTCTCCCCTCTTGGGGGCCTCCCATATGTTCCATCATAGCACTTAAATGCTTTCTTTCACTTATTTTTCATAGTTCTGTACCCAAAAAATAGATGGTACCTTCCTTAAGGTTAAATATCATCAATTTTTAATCTTTTCTTTTTAAAATTTTTTTACTTTCATTCTATCCCATTATCATGCACTGGTCCTAGAATGGTGCTCAATAAAAATATGCTTAAAGAAAGAAAAAATAAATGAGGAAACAGAAGAGAGATAAAAAGAAGATGGTCTGATTCTATAGCTCACATTTAACACTGTATTTCATTCATTAAGGAACTCAACTCAGAGAAGATGTGTGATATGTCATGTAGGCTCATTTGTGCATTTTTTTCTTTTCTTTTTCTTTTTTAAGTACAACTCTCGACTGGAAAAACGTGTGCATTTTGATTCAATATACACCCCAGAGAAGTTCATGAATGGGTTTAATGAATGAGATATGGACTTCTGGAGACCTGGGATGTTTCCAACATCGACTGAATTGTTGTGCAATGGTGATGATGCCAGGGCAAAGCACTCTGTGTGCAGAAGGTGCAGACCTCAGTGTTTAAGGGTGTAGACCCTGGA
>NW_012152951.1:6211462-6212519 GCF_000956105.1 Propithecus coquereli
GGGCAAAACTCTGAGGCATAAGCCTGCCTTGTGTGTTAAACAAATAGCAAAAAAAGTCAGCGTAGCTGGAGAAAACAAAGAGAATGAGAATATTAAGAAAAGACATCAGAAAATTACCTGTGCATGGAAGGCTGAAGGTTGTGTAAGAACATCTTTTCACTCTGGGCTAGTCAGAGAGCCAAGACAGTGTTTTGAACCTTAAGTCCCAATCTCTCTTCTCGTGCCAGCTATACCGAGAAGTATACTGTGGAGAAGGCGGCTAGTTGGGCTGGGGTAGGAGGGGTGGTGTCACAGAAAGAATTTTAGAAAGATATTACAATAATTTAAGCAAAAGTGATTACAGCAAAAGCCTGGTGCCTTGGACCAGGATAATAAGAGTAGACAAGTGATTAGTTTCTGCAGTGCACAGCTCTGTCTCCTGGCATGGCACACTTTGGCTGGTCACCAGAGCACAGCAAAGCTTTCCTGCATCCTGGCTGGTAGCCCGCATCTGCAAACTCTGTCTTGTCTATTATAGCAAGACGCCATCAAGTTATTAAGTATATGTACTAAGCCATTAACTGAAATCAATTATATGCACAACACAGAACTGAACACATCGGACTCTTGGAATATGTCTAATTAACATTTATCTCATTGTGCCGTGGCTCAGAAAGTTAAAAGAAATTGTCCATGGTTACAAAACCATACACAAAAGTAAAAAGAATATCAATGAATCCACATGCACCTGTCTTGTAGATTCAATAATATCATTTTATGATTATTCTTTATTATCCTGCCTTATTACACACTCACCCACTCCCCGACACACTGCCTATACACACATACACATGGAATTACTTTGTCTTAATATTTTCAAATAATTTCCAACTACTAGAATAGTTGCAATAATAGTCTAAATAACATTTTTTTCCTGAATCATCCAAGATCTGGTTGCAGACACATGTGCAGATACTTCAGTGCTCACATTCCCAAAATAACACTTTCCTGGATAGCCACACCACGGCCATCAAAATCAGGAAATAAACACTTTACTACCATCCAATCTAAACCTCTT
>NW_012152951.1:6225358-6227763 GCF_000956105.1 Propithecus coquereli
CTTTTATCTATGATTTGAACTTCAGAAGACATAGCTTCATTAGTAATGAAGTTAGTGTGTCCTTTCCAACAGGGAGAATTTGGAATATTCTGGAAAATTCTGGAATATTTCCAGAATTTCTACTTGCCAATTATTATCCCATCCCTAACCACACTTTGGGGAAAATGTTTAAAATGATAAAATGCTAGGAAAAGATTCATGCATACCTAGAAATCCTGATTCCCATTGATCATATTTCTGGGCAATAAATGTGATATGATATCAACCAAGGTTTGTTTTCTCCCTTAATATTTATGGTTAAGAATAAAATTCTTTATCAATAGCAGCTTCCAATTTTATTGACTACCAATTACCTTATAAATTCTGATATATACTATAAAACATTATAAAACTGCCAAGAAAGTTTTGTTATTGCTGTTAAAGTATACAAATTCAAATGATCCATAGTCTTGCCTATTATATTGTCCTAAATAACTTCACCAAATGGTTTCTTTCTTTGGCTGATTTCTTTGCATACCAGTTTGTTAAACCACGTTTTTGCTCCCGCAGGCTTCCAGAAGCATGTCTTTACTACTAACGGACCCTTTATCCTGCAAGTGTTGAAGGAATGCTCAGGCCAAATGGGAGGAAGCCCAGAGCACCTCCCCTTAGGCTAACTCCTTCCTCTGCTTTTCTTGCCTAAGTCATTCAGCCAGAGATTCTTGAGGTTTTGCAAAATGTCCCATTTTGTCCTTACAGAGCTATCATTTTGTGAAACATTTCTCGATTTAGCTTAGGTAGAACAATAGTCTAGAGATGTGCACCACAGAACAAATTTGTGTATAAGGATGTGTGGGGAAAACTGTCTCAAATTACTTCTTATCTGACATATACGTGGAAATTTACATGCACTGCTATATTACAGATTCTGAGAAGCTCTACAGTAAAAAAGAAAGTTTAAGTTTGTGAAGTTTCCTAAATTTCTTTAATTAGTAATTTTTGTAACCTGTGTTATTTATTATGCCTATCCTTTGAGAAGTAGAGACTTCAGAATACCTGGAAAGCCTGCATTTTTAGATTTTAGCCCAACTGGGTACATCCAGAAACCCCTGGCCAGAGAGAAGGCATGATGCAGATGCAGAAGCTTATATATCCCAGAGCACTAATTCAAAGAGGAAGTCAATGAGCTGTCTCTCTGAAAAATGGGCACTTCTGAAACAAGACATAGCCCTATTTTAGAGTCGTCTGTTTATGTATTTATTCTGAATGAATTCAAGCACAGAAAGTATACCCAGGTGTTTTAAAAAAGGATCTTTGTAACTCTAAAAGATGTCACAGATACATTTCATCAATCCATTCAAGAAAAGAAGAAAAATAAAGACTTTTACTAATAAATGGATAAGGACTTGAACATGTGCACACATGCAAATGGAAAACAATCAGGTAAAGGCAAGTGATCCTACCTGCAAAGACAAAAGAAAAAAAAATGAAGTAAGTTAAATATTTAGGTGGCCTTATCTTGAAAACATATTTCACTTGTCCGTTTCTAACAAGTTAACCATAAACCAAAAATGAAAAGTAATACTGTCTTTCTAATTTTAATTGCATTTTTAAATGAGGCAGACTGAAGAATTTGCCAGCAATTGGTGTAAATCTTTTTCCATTCACTGTGTTTCCATTGGCTGTTTATAAGGGCAAAGCATATAGAAATAGGCAACAGGAAGCAGATATCAGATAAACACAGGAAGTAATTATTGAGCAGGAAAGGTTGAAGGAAATAGATTGTTTTTGTTTCATTTTGGTGTTCCTTCTGGTTTGAGACATCAGCAATAATAAAGGAAATAGATTTGTAATTTCAGGATAGCTATTGTTTATGTAGCGTTGGAATCACTTTTTGCTCACGTCATATTTATTTTTAAAAGCAGAGATAATCATTATCCTGAATTAAATACAGTTTGTAAAAAATGTGACTTTCAAAATCTACAGATTCTATTGATTTCTCTTTGGAAATTAATATAAGGAAGAAAAATTCCATCTGAAAAGAAGCGAAGAATTTAAGCCCTAAGTTGTATCGCCTGGGTTTTAATAAAAGGCAGTCACAGAAGAAATAAAAAGTACTTCAACTATGGTAATATTTTAAATAAAATATCTCTATCACCTAAGCAAAATAAACACAAGTGTTCAAATGCTAAAATGTATCTTAATCATAGGGAAATTGTCTTGAGATTAGAAGAAGACTGATTTGTTATGATACTTAAAAATTACCTAATCTTTTACATTTTCCATTCAATATCTGACTATTCTTCTTTGTTCATTATCCCCCAAATAATCCCTGATACTATATAATTGATCATCCAGATAGTATGTGATCCATATTTATTCATCTTCAAGTGTAGTTGGAATTTTAAAAGACATAGTGATTTTTT
>NW_012152951.1:6231153-6232382 GCF_000956105.1 Propithecus coquereli
GAACTCTTGAGCTCAAACAATCCGCCCGCCTCGGCCTCCCAGAGAGCTAGGATTACAGGCGTGAGCCACCGCGCCCGGCCTGCTTCATGTCCTTTTAAAATTTTATGTGAGATATCTTTTCATTGTTAGAATTCATATTGATGTAGTTTTTCTTTCCTTGAATGTCTGTAAACTGTGTAAAGCTCTTCCATGGATACAGTTTTCACATTTCTGTGTTGTTTTCTGCATGTGTAGCAGAGATAGCTAGATGATAACTCAATTTGCTTCCTCTTTTCATGGGCCACACTGTTAGACTATAGCTCCCAGCTAAGTGAGATCGTGTGTCTGAGTTCTAGTCAAAGAAATGTGAGAAGAGGACATAAGTCACATCCAGGTTTGTCTCTCTCACCCCAAGAGTGAGCATCTCCTTCTAGGTATAGAGAATGAACATAAGCCCAAAATCGAACTTACAAGCCATGTTTTGAAAATGGACCCACAATGTAGAAGGGGTCTTAGTTTATTCTCCTGTGTGGAGAGATACCCAAAGAGGAGCATTCTTATAAGTTATAAGTGAGAAATAGCTTTATTGTGTTAGGCTACTGAGATTTGAGGGTTTGTCTCTTATATCAGCTAAAATTACCTTAAATAAAACAACATCCCTCATATAGGGTTGCTAGAATAAAATACAGGGTGCCTTGTTAAATGTGAATTTCAAAGAAACAAAAAGCAATGAATAATTTTCTTTTTTAAAATATATACCATATAGTATTTGGAACATACTTACATGAAAAAAATTTTTTAGTGCATCTAAAATACAAATTCTGCTCCATTTTTATTTGCTAAATCTGACAACTCTAAAAAAAGTCTAGTCAATAAAAATATTAGACCTTGAAGAACAGTGTTTATGGTTTTCCTTATTTTGCCACATTTAATTTTCCAGTGCTATTTTCACATGAAACATACTTTTCTATTTCGATGCAATAGTTTAGTATAGGAGGAAAATACAACTATGGTAAAACTTTTATACCTATTATTTTCTAAATCTCATTCAACATCAAGTTTCAGATATTGTTTGTTAAAACACAAGTTCCTTAGAGTATGTGTTTAAAAAAACACCTTGGCTAATATAATTTTAAAAATTAGCTTTTCAAAAGAACTATATGAAAGATTAATGAAACAAAAAGTTGGCTCTTTGAAAAGAAAGACAAAATTGACACGCTTCTGGCTAGATTAACCAGAAAGGAGAGGAC
>NW_012152951.1:6232432-6235783 GCF_000956105.1 Propithecus coquereli
GTTCATTATCCCCCAAATAATCCCTGATACTATATAATTGATCATCCAGATAGTATGTGATCCATATTTATTCATCTTCAAGTGTAGTTGGAATTTTAAAAGACATAGTGATTTTTTTTTCCCCACACCATCATTTTTATCTGCAGAATTGGCTAGATTTTCACCTACCTGACTTGGTGCCTAGCCACCATCAAACACAAATGACCTTTTAAATTTGAAGTTGGATGATGAACAACTGGGAAGAGCTCTGCACTGGAGTCAAGGGTGTACAGCCCTAAACATGAGAGCTTGGATATAACTTTCTGTGCCTCAGTGTCATTCTCTGTCAGGTACTGAAGCGTGGGTGGAAGAACCCTAGCTTGGAGTCAGGTAGCCTTAAATTTACATCCTAACTCTGCACCTACCCGCTGTTTGTCCTTGAACAACTTATTTAAACTCACCAAGCAAGCCTTGGATTTGTCATTTGCAAAATGGGGACGATAGTGTATATCTCAAAGAGTTGTAGTAAAAATTAAACAGGATAATGGATAAAGGACTTGGCATAATGTTTGGCACGTGACTAATGCACCTTTACTCATATTGGCTGCAAAACTAGGCAATTTGGTATCATAGTCGGTTTGTGCTGCTATAGCAAAAATGACAGAAACTGGGAAATTTATAAAGGACACAAATTTATTTTCTCATAATTCCGCAGGCCAGGAAGTCCAACCTCAAGGTACGCATAGGTTCTGTGTCTAGTGGGGGCTGTTCTGTCTGCTTTCAAGGTGGTGCCTCGTTGCTGCGTCCTCCAGACAAAACGAAGGCTGTATTCTCATAAGGCAGAAGGCGGCAGGGAAAGAAGAGGCTAGCTAGTTCCCTCTACCTCTTTTATGAATGAATCGCCTCCTAAAGACCTTACCCTATAGTAATATCACATTGGGCTTTAAGTTCCAACATGAATTTTGTAGGGGACACAAACATTCAAACCATAGCATTTGGCAAATGATATCTATGTTCTCCCTTAGTAATACCAGAATGTTTCGAAAATCTTAGGAATTATATAGTGTAAAACAATTGTCTCACAATTCATTTCCCGTGTTAAGTTTCTGTATTTCCAAATGGTGACGAAGAACTTGCAAGCCACCAGCAGGGACTAAAAATTGTCCCTTCCAATTCAGCTCCGTATAAGAAATTGGACCAAACTGATAAAGTCTTTTGTTAAAAAGAGTAAAATTATATCTGGCCACATATACCCTACCATTTGGATTAGAGATTAGTTTCTCCAGACTTCTCCAGTTAGTATGCAGTTATCCCCATGGAGTGAACATTGATTGACTATGAGCCTTATTACATGTTTGTCTGATTTCTTTTCATCATGACACATAATTCAAATTACAGTGAGACTCAGAACAATGAGGTTAGATGGAGGCAGGAAAACACCAAAGGGAAAAAGTATTAACAAAATAATGTAAACCAAAGGAAGGGTACAGTTTGGGAAGCCAAGGAGTAAGAGCTACCAGAGACATTTGCCTTAGAACAAGCTCTGAATTAAATATAACAGGAAAAGACAACTGAGTTTAGAGTGTGTGCGTGTGCGCATGCGTGCATGTGTTGAGGTGGGGGAAGGGAGGAAGGGAAAGAGAAGAGTTTTCTACTCAGCTCACTCTCTAGCACATGCTATTAATATGGGAAGATCATATAGAATTACGCTCAAAGTTTTGCACTTTTGCTTTGTCTCACTTTGTCTCTCCTGATATTATATTATGAATCACCAGGAGAAAATAAAAGTTATCCCAAATGGATAGACGTGTAGACTTGTACATCTGAAGGTGACTTTATGCTGCGGAAGTGAAGATTGAATCTGTATCCTATGCTGTTATTTGGTGAGGTGCTTTTAAGATGTAAATGAAGCGTGGGTAGTGAACAACTTGAATCTTTCAATGAAGGAAGTTATTATAGCTTCTTATTAAAAAAAATAATAAGGTATTAGGCCAATATGTTCCTATTAAACAGAATCATGTTTTGTTCCCTGAATTATTCTAGAAGACAAACCAGCTTGCACCCTGAGAGTGACATGGTGAAATATTTATGTTGTCACTGGATTTGATTATTAAAGTTTTTTTTGCTCTTCCTGCAGGCAGGCTGTTTGTTTGTGAATAATTCTGTGTAAGTGGCAGACCCGTGGCTTGTTTCCAGCAAGGTCGCAGTTGCAGACTGCAGCGACATGATGTTGATTCTATTTTCTGGGTTGTGCTTTGAATAGATTTTGTTCTATGGAGCATGGATTAGGCAGACTAGACTTTTTTTGGTGATGTGCTCCCACGGCTCAAACTCTCGCCTCTAGCTATCTTTTAAAGATTCTACAAATCTTTTGCCTCTGGGCTCTTCATGCTTGTTTGTGACTTTCAGAAAGTTTTCCTGCAGATAATGTGTTTTCTCTGAAAATCGATAATAGTAGGTTATTAGATAATGTCACCAACTGAAAAAGCTCTTGTTAAGGTTAAAGTTACATCAAATAAGCAACATAAAGCTAATTACTTGTGTCTTTAAAAATACTCTTTCATACATTACAACACATGGCTTATCTAGCTTTGTCGTTCAGCTGTTCTTTTGAATCAAAATTAAATTTCTTTCTCATATGGAAGAGGAATGAAACAGTAGCAGCTTAATTTTAGAGAGTCTTTAAAATCATATTTTCCATTTATCTCTCTCATTATTTGTTTTAGGACCCCCTTGCAACTGGTTTTTGTTTGTTTTTCTGATTTCTTTCTTCATCTTTTTGTGCTACCTCTCTCTTTTTACTGGCCTTGACTTTGAAGATTAATCTTAGCTGCCTCTGTTTTTTAAGTCCTCTGTATTGGATTTTTATTCTTTCCTTCTTTTCTTTCCTTACATATTTTAAAAATGTCACTTACAACATGTGTTGTTTAACTTATGTTCTTTAAATTGATTAATTCTGACTATAAAGTGTATTCTATATTTTATCATTTCTGTTTTCTAGTTGCCTATTTTAAGTTGATTTCAGTCAATATTTTAGCTACATATTTATATTATATTTTTCATGCGTTTTTATGGTAGTTTTATGCTAAAATTGCAATCATCTGAAAATTTTCAATATCATCTGGAAAACTAAAGATTTTCAGTTTTATTACTTCCAATACAACTGATAATGAAGTATTTTAGAAGGAGATTATCAAAACAGTAGTATCATTTTCCACTAAAAGTCCTTAAGGGCATTAATGAATAAAATAAGATCATGTGCGTTGTGTACATTTACATGCACAATTGACAATTAACTATACATAGGTTACATATCTTTGTTTTAACTGACTTGTTTTCATAAATAATAGTTTGCTTCATGTCCTTTTTTTT
>NW_012152951.1:6239168-6252256 GCF_000956105.1 Propithecus coquereli
AGAATTCTAGAAGAAAATGTTGGAAAAACTCTTCTAGACATTGGCCTAGGCAAAGAATTTATGAAGAAGACCCCAAAGGCAATCACAGCAACAACAAAAATAAATAAATGGAACCTGATCAAATTAAAAAGCTTCTGCATAGCCAAGGACACTATCACGAAAGCAAACAGACAACCTACAGAATGGGAGAAAATATTCACATGTTAAACATTCGATAAAGGGCTGATAACTAGAATCTATATAGAACTCAGGAAAATCAGAAAGAAAAAATAAAACAACCCTATCAAAAAGTGAGCAAAGGACATGAACAGAAACTTTTCAAAAGAAGATAGACTAATGGCCAGCAAATATATGAAAAAATGCTCAACATCTCTAATCATAAGGGAAATGCAAATCAAAACAACAATGAGATATCATTTAACTCCAATGAGAACGACCTTTACCAAAAGTCCAAAAACAATAAATGTTGGCATGGTTGTGGAGAGATAGGAACACTCATACACTGCTGGTGGGACTACAAACTAGTACAACCTCTGTGGAAAGCAATATTGAGATACCTCAAAGAGATACAAGTAGAACTACTATTTGATCCAGCAATCCTATTACTGGGCATCTACCCCAAAGAACAAAAGACATTCTATAAAAAAGGCATCTGCATTAGAATGTTTATAGCAGCACAATTCACCTGGTGATGTAGCACCTCTTGTATTATCTTGGATAGAGCTGGAACCCATTCTACTAAGTGAAGTATCCCAAGAATGGAAAAGCAAGCCCCACATGTACTCACCATCTAGTTGGTTTTAACTGATCAACACTTAAGTGCACATATAATAATAACATTCATCAGGTGTCGGGCAGATGGGAGGGGGTGGAGGGGATGGGTATATTCACACCTAATGGGTGCGGAGCACACCGTCTGGGAGATGGACGTGCTTGAAGCTCTGACTTGGTTGGGGCAAGGGCAATATACATAACCTAAATATTTGTATCCCCATAATATGCTGAAATAAAAAAGAAAAAACAATAAAGCAAATTCTGGCTTTGTATTAGCCGTACTAAACAGTCCTAAAATGTTTAATGACCCTTTCTTCTCAACACAATTCCTAACTTGTATAGTCCTGG
Organism: Propithecus coquereli; assembly: GCF_000956105.1. Taxonomy (NCBI): domain Eukaryota; kingdom Metazoa; phylum Chordata; class Mammalia; order Primates; family Indriidae; genus Propithecus; species Propithecus coquereli. The sequence goes on from NW_012152951.1 coordinate 6,240,291, forward strand.
AGTGAATAAATCTATCTCTGTTGCACAGCCTTCAAGTTGAAGCTATGTTGACGGAATTCACTGAATGCCAGAATTTTTTGATGACTGCATTTGTCACCAGATCCTAAAATCTCACACTTTGCAAGTTCATGTGTTAGGCCTCAGGGGATCGCGAGTTCAATACTTCAGTGCTAGGGCTTGCTTTATGGCCATATCATCAAGTCTTGTCATGAGTTTTTATCAATGGAAGCATTTTCCTCGGCATTTGACTCTCACCCTACCCCATGTGTTCCTTTAACGCATTCGCTTCACTTAAGTGAGGAAACCTTCTGCAACTGTAGGAAAAGATTTGCTGTCAGTTGACTGAGGCAGGACTGTAAATACCACCCCATAATGTCAAGTGAGAAAGATGAAATTAGAGCCATTTTCCATTCTCTCTTCTCCCTTGGGGCCAGTTTGAAGCAATGCTGTGAAGTAAATCTTCTGCAGCTCCCAGAATTCCACTTTTGAGCTTTGCTCTGTGGTCATAAACACGGCAACTGCTTAGAGTTTGCTTTATAACTCGTCAAGCTCGTCTGCGATTTGGAACAGAACACCCAACGTATTGCACATTGTCAATGCATTCAACTAGTGCTGTGGCCTGACTCTAGATATAGCAATTGAATAATTGATGCTGTCTTGTTCTTTGTTACTTTAGACCTTGTGGTGGGATCATTGGAGCTGTCTTTATGGCTGGCTGCTTTGGTTACATTCCCGGTGCCCATTTTATCCCACAGGAATGAGGTTATGTCAGATGATTGATAGTTCTGTAGGAGATGCTTTAGTCCTTGCTGGCCAAAATCTTGTCATAGCTGGGATGGCTGCTCGGTGATGCCAGATTTGGGAAATTAACAAAAATTATGATTGATGGACCAAATGAATATTATAATTCCTATCACCATTTTGGCTTGATGTGGTGCAGTTGTGGGCTATTAAACTTATAATTAAACTCCATCTTCTCAGACCACTTGATGGTTCGAATATGTCAGTAAAAGCAACTGTCTTTCCTGGAATAGAGAGAAATAAGTAGCTGTGCCAAGGTCCAGGGAGGTTAAATTTCTGGGCAGTTCAAAGAATGAGTCACTTTATCAGAGCCTGATCATTTCTGAATCTTGAAGGGCTTCTCTTATTAAGAGAAGGAAATCTCCTAAGTGAAACATCTCCACCCTAGTAGGGGGGTGAAGGGTAGGGCAGAGTCAGGGGGCTTCCATCTACCTAATCTTTTCTTACATCATTAGAGAACCCATTTCTGGTAATATACTTTCACTCCAAGTTAAATCACAAAGTTAGTTTAGTTTCATTAACAAAAAAATCTCGAGCCACTAAACACCAGGCTAACTTCTAGTCACAGTAAAGATAGGGAACATTAAAAATGTAGTGTCTCTAGGACCTTTGAGGTATTTGCAATTTAGTTAGGGAGACAGGTCATAAAATATGGAGAAGTTGAATAGTGCACAAGTTGATCATAACATGACTCAACTTTAGAAGAAATATTGCAAGGCACTTGTTAATTAATTACCAAATGGAAGATGTCGTCGGTTATTGCCTTGGCTCTAATTTGGCTTAAGCGACTACTAGTAAAACAGGCAGAATTAATTGTTGTAGCTATCCAGTGATTTTCGATGAATAGAACACAGCCACAGTGGACAAAGATGTATGTTAAAGAATGATGTTTTGGGCACTCGTCTTTTCTGCTACTCTATAAATGATGCTGTTTTTAGGCCAATAACACTAAGATCTCAGGTCCACCCAGCCTCGTGACCCAGCTCTGCAATCCCTGTAACAAGAAGCTTCCACTGCTTGCTTAAAAAAAAAAATTCTCATTAGAATCTGAGTCCAATTCTTAGAGCACTAATGTCATGATTCTTTTGATGAACGACTCTCTCTGCAAGCTGTTGGATGTCACATCTGAACAGAAGAAATACTTATTAAAACTTTTTCGTTTGGGCTTTACTTTCCAAAATTGAAGTACAGACACTCTAATAAAGGACTGAGATATAACACAACAAAACACCATGCATCTATATTCCTTCTTTAAGTGACATTATCAAACACTGGTTGAGAATTAGGAAGTGCTATTCCCCTCAGGAAGCTTTTAGCAATTTAAAACACAAAGCATTTAAGGTCATGTCTGTGTGACACTAAAGCATTGGGTGAAAATATCAAACAGTAATTTGGACATTCTTTCATCATATGCCAAATGACTGGGGCATTTCCATATGTATAAATATTACGTTAAGTACTAATGAAAACTCTATCATGTTTCTAGCACAAAAACCAGACTTCAGCACCATTGACAGTTAATCCACTCTTCTAATTAGGAAGAACCTTCTGCAAAAACAGAAAGTGAGATTTATATATGGTACCTTTAGAAAACCACTATTAAAGATAGCTGGGACAAGTAGTAGATAATATTGTTAGCAATCACTTTAACAAAAATTTATTTTCTTAAGACAAGCCTCCGAAAAAGTCTCTTGTCACTATATATGATTTTTTAAAAATTTTTATTGTACAACACAGTTTCAGTTGTTTTAGGGGACATAAAAAATATAATACATATTCACAGCTTTAAGAAACTCATTCATAATACAGTTATTAATAATTTTGTGAGATATAATTTTAACACATTAACTGCCATGTGAGTTGTATTTAACTCATGCTATTTCTTTTTTTTTTTATGTAAGGAATCTATCTTTTATTGCCAGTCTTTTTGTTTTGTTTTGTTTTTGTTCCAGAGTATTATGAGGGTACAAATGCTTTGGTTACATAAATTGCCTTTGCACCCACCAAGTCAAATCTACAAGTGTGCCCATCCTCCAGACAGTGCCCACTGCACCCGTTTACCTACACCCTCCTCCCCACTCCCACCTGCCCAACACAGGATGAATGTTGCTTCCATACGTGTGCATAAGTTTTGATCAATTAGTATCAATGTGTTGGTTAGTATATGTGGTGTTTATTTTTCCATTCTTGTGATACTTTTACTTAGGAGAATAGTCTCCAGTTCAATCCAGGGTAATACAAGAGGTATTAGTTCACCATGTTTTATGGCTGAGTAGTACTCCATGGTATACATATACCACATTTTATTAATCCACTCATGGATTGATGGACACTTAGGTTGATTCCCACACCTTTGCAATTATGAATTGTGCTGCTATAAACATCCGGGTGCAGGTGTCTTTTTTATAAAATGTCTTTTTTTCCTTTGGGTAGATACCCAGTAGTGGGATTGATGGATCAAATTGTAGTTCTACTTTTAGTTCTTTGAGGTATCTCCATACTCCTTTCAATAGAGGTTGTACTGGTTTGCAGTCCCACCAGCAGTGTATGAGTGTTCCTATCTCTGCATCCACACCAACATTTGTCATTTTGGGACTTTTTGATAAAAACCATCCTCACTGGAGTTAAATGATATCTCGTTGTGGTTTTGATTTGCACTTCCCTGATGGTTACAGATGTTGAGCATTTTTTCTTATGGCTGTTGGCCATTAGTCTATCTTCTTTTGAAAAGTTTCTGTTTATGTCCTTTGCTGCCCACTTTCTAATACGGTTGTTTGATTTTTTTCTTGCTGATTTTCCTGAGTTCTGTATTGATTCTAGTTATCAGCCCTTTATTGGATGTATAGCATGCAAATATTTTCTCCCATTCTGTAGATTGTCTATTGGCTCTAATGATGGTTTCTTTGGCTGTGCAGAAACTTTTTAATTTGGTCATATCCCATTTATTTATTTTTGTTGTTTCCGTGATCGTTTTTGGGGTCTTCTTCATAAATTCTTTGCCTGGCCTGGTGTCTGTAAGAGTTTTACCAACATTTTCTTCTAGAATTCTTATGGTTTCATGCATTGTTTAAATCTGTTATGATTTTTAGTTTCTTGAAGGAAAAAAGGGAGAAGCCAGTGATAGCTCTCTGAAAATATAAACATCCTTATGGCCTCTCTATAATTACTCCAGGGGGTTCTTTCTCTCCCCTCATCACCAGTGTACAGAGCGGAGAGGGTGCCCTGACTCTTTCTATAAACGCAGCTGCTTGTAGCCAGAGGAGGCAATCAGTAATGGCAGCATTTACCCAGGCACTGTCAGGATATGCATAAGAGAAATCCAATCTGGCCTGGTTAAGCTGATCTTGTTCAAAGAGTTTATACACCATCCTTAACCAAGGCAACACATTCCCACGGATACAGCTGGTGCAAAGCTGAAAGTGGGCCACTCTAGGATTCATTGTGATTACTTTTCTGAGGGTATGTGTTTTCTTGTCTTTGCAAATGAAACAGAGGTGCTCTTTCCCCATTACACAGCTCCTGCTTTAGTTCTTTTTCTTCATCTTCTCTTTGATTTTTTTTTTTAATTTCTTTTCCCCCTCCTCTTGCTTTTTTAAAAAATATTTATTTCTGGTAGTTTCCAGAAGAAAAGTGAAGGGCAAAGAGAATCCTTCCAATTCTATTTTTGCTTTGGAAAAAGACGCCCTTTTCTTACGCTGTGATTTTATGACGTTGTGTCTATGTTTAATTTCCTGGAAATTGGTTAGTATAATATGATATTTCTTTTGAAAAGTCGTTCATTGCATGTGGAATCAAGAGGGAAAAAAAGGGAAACTAGTGGAGGAGAGAGGGATGGAAACTGTTCCCTGCCTTAGGCATCTTTCAGCTTGTTATTCAATTTCTGTTCATTGAGTAACTAAGAAAAATAAACACTTGAATGTTTCACTTGGCCTCATAGGTGGTCTCTTATAATACAGAAGTGCCATTGCTGGTATATTTTCTGTTTCTCGTTTGATAAAAAGTTACATGTGGGTTTCAGATGGCAGAGGATTTGGGCACCACATGTTTCTTCACTGTACTTGATTTTCTTATTGTTGATTTCAGGGGGTTGCACTACAGAACACCCAGAGTCCTCATCAATTTTGAGTCTTGGCCCTCTCCTGTCTCTGCATGAGGAGACTTTTAAATTTCCTGTTTTCTTGCTGCAGAAAGTACAGCGGCAAAATTCACACCCCATCCTAATGAGATACTCTGACTTGCCTTCCCCCATTTTCTCTGACACACATACAAAGAAATGCTCCTCTAAATGGTACATCATTTTGACTCAGTCCAATTTTCTACGTGAAGCATCCTTGCAGCAAGGGGCATTAGAAAATGACCCAGCTAGCTGAGAGAGGGACACAAGTAGAATGAGTAACCAGGTAGTCACAATTCTATATGATAAATATCTTTCATACATTTCTATGACTTTCTATTTCTATTTCTATTGGCACCTCCCTCATGCAGGCACATTTGTGTTCAGATTATGGCAACAAGCTTTCTAACTGCTCTTACTACTCCCATTCTCACTTCCAATTCATTCCCGACACTGTGGACAATGTGATTTCTCTACATTGCTAATGTAATTACATTATCTTCAAGAAAGGGGAGCCATATTTTCTCATTCTTATAAAATTCCTACTTGTAACACATCTGCCCTTTGCCTGTTCTTCAGCCACACATTTGGCAAATTCCTTTTAAGACTACATAGTCCTTCTTGGTGTCCAATAGTTAGCCTTGGAATGTTCATGCTCTACCTACAATACTCACCTCCCGCCACAATGAGGGTCCTCTTCTCATGTTTCCATATGGTCCTCTTCCTTACCTAGCATGACTCTTATCATGCTTTATTGTAATCAGTATTTAACTCAGTCTTCACTTGTAGAAAGTCCCATGAGAGCAGGGACACTGTCTGTCTGATCTTCTCTAGTTTTACAACATGCCACCAGGACTAGCCCAGAAAAGAAGTTTGATAATTCTTTTCAAATGAATGAACAAATAAATGCCAGCTACTCATACCATGACTTGTGGGCAGAAAAGTAACATGAGCTCTAAGGGAGTCAAATTGCCAACTATCTAGAAGATAAAGAAGAAATTGAGAAACATTCTTTTGCTGAGATCCAGATTCAAACTGGGGCTGGGGACTTGAGCTGAAAGCTAACCAGAAAACACCTTTCTTCCTCAAAGCAATCTCTAAGGAGAAATGGTTAAGAATGGAAAGTGCAATGCCTGCTATGTGTTAGACAGCAGGAAGGATTCTTTGGTGAAGCAGATAATTGCTTCCCAATTTATGTTTCTTACCCTTAAACTCCTAACACTAAATCGCAATTGTCTTATTACATACCGCTGGCTAAGAGCGTGTTAAACATCGATATCATTCATGACTGAGAAAATGTCATAATGAAGACAAGGGCCCATGCAGTGTGCTGAGGCCACTGTGTACGGAGGAGAAAAGCTTCGACCCACTGGGCAGTGGTACCAGAGTTTGCAAGTAATTGGACACAAAGGGACTTCTGTTAGGGATTACTCTGTGAATTTTGCACTAAATTCCCAAAGCATTTTTTCCCCCAACATTTTGTGATTTGGTTGAACAAGTGTTCACCTTACCCACAACCTTTGTGATATCAGAGAGTTCATTCACGTCTGCTCTCACTACTTCCAGCTTGCAAATCCTAATCCTGAATCTAGTAGTTGCTCAAACACTATAATCATTTTTGTTGTGCTAAATAATTCAGATGCTGTTAAGGCAAGCAAAACACCATGTTTTACTTTTCATTTCTCGATAATTCAGGGCCTACCATTTTGATTTATGAGAAGCAAGGATATTTTCATAATTCACTTCATCTTATATAATCTAAATGGACAAGCATAAGAGAATAGCTTCACCAAGAAGGGTAACACTTTTAAAAATGTGCACTCTGAATATAGCATGGTTTCTTGACCCTAATTATTGCTTCTTTGCATTAACTGATTTATTCATTTACATATATAGTTACTATTAACATTAGTTAGAAATAAATTTTAAAGTTATTAAAATTAATCACTTGATTTTAACACTAACAGGACTTTTGGCTTAGTGCATAATATATGAGAGCAAGAATATGGCCAATTTTATATCTACTCAGAGTATAAATAGTTCCTTATATTTTAGATCTCAAGTTACCAGAAAAAAAAAATCACTCAGTTCAAAACTATTAAGCTGAAATTCCTGGACAAATCATTTACCATTCGAGATAATATATTAAAAAGGTTTGTGAAATGATACCTTAGCAATTAACATAAAAACTATTAAGTACTTCCTACCTCCCTAGATATGTTTATCAGCTGTTTTGTTCATAGAGGCATATTTGCAAGATCCATGTATTTTAATGAAGAAATTAATATTTTCAGAAGGAAATCAACCTAAGGGGTAAGTCACCCCACTGATAAACTTTAAGTGTAAAATGAGAAAGCTGAGTACCTGTTGAGACAGAGTCCTACAGCGGAAAAAAAAGTATTTCAAAGGTGTACAAAGAAAAACATTACCTACTGCAGACATAGCCTGGGACCACACAAGCTAGCAGCCCACAGGTCTAGTTGTTTTGGCTACATTTACCCCAGAGGTAAATGTACTCTGGAAGATGTTGAACATTGGTCATCATGTTTCAGCTTAATATGATCAGTAAATATAATTTTGATTTCTGTTTGATTATTAAAAACCTAATATCTACTACTTAGTGCTTAGTACTCTCTGGGAACAGTCACATTATCTTCATTTATCCTTACAACAATCCAAAGATGTAGATACAATATTATCGCTGTTTTACAGATGAGAAAATTGAGACTTATAGGGGTTAACACATTTCCTCTTTTCATACAACTCATGTCAAGAATACAAGTGCATTTGCTTAGAGAGATTGAGCTCTTAAACACAATGCTACACTGTGACCTCATTAATTCATTCTTCCAATAAATATATATTGTGTATCTAACCTGTGTCAAGCACTGATTTTAAAATATAGAATTTTCATAAATCATTATGGTAAATATTTATAATGTAGACCATTTTTAGTTATGTTGATGAACACTTTTTATATAAAAATGATTTCAGTGACAAAAATATTGGCCACCTGGCCCCTGATCACACTACACACATTTTTTTGTGAGTTCATTTCAGGTAATTGTCAATGCTGCAAGTTAACATGTAATTTCTGAGCATCTGCTTTGCGATTCGGACTTTTCCATGTTTTGTGCTACAACAAACGAGGCCTCTGCTCTCCTAGGATCCGTAGTGGAAGATTAAAACAGAAACACGGAGTTACCTTGGAAAACCGGAAGTCTAAGGAGTCAGCCAAGTCTAGAGGGTTAAGAAGAGTAGGGAAAGTGTGTGAGATGCCTGGAGGGAGTGAAAACAGGCACATTCCAGAAAAGGAGAGAAGGTGAATGGCGCAAGACTACAGAGCCATGAGGGTGTAGATACAGAAAGACACACAGGAGTGGGCCATTGAGAACCAGGGCCAAGGGCTGTGCAAGCCAAGGTAAGGAGATTAAATGAGTGTTCTCGAAACTTTTTCATTCGTTTACTTTCTAAAGGACTTTTGGAAAGCTGTGTACTCATTGCACAGTTTAAAAATCACATGTTTAAATAGTTATATCTTATTCCCTTGCTTTACTAATTTTAAAAAATAACAACTGATCACTTGATATGAAAGAAGGGGAATTTAGTTAACTTACAGTTCCCACTCTAACATGTCTTTATAGGTGTGTGTGTGTGTTTATGTATTGGTTGTATTTGTAGTTATAAATTATAATTTTGAATCTCCATTTTTGATCTACCAAATTCTGAAAGCATCCTTAAATGCCTCTTTCTAAGCTGAGGATATTGGCACCATACTTTTCTTATCCTAAATGTCTTTACATTCCACTTATCATGAGGGTAACAATATTTACATTCAGCAATCACAACCAAGTTTTCTGTGCTTTGTCTAAAAATTGATTAAGGAATGGACGTGTAACATGTCACATTGTTATGACATTGTTAGACATTGTCCAATGCTGGTCCAAATGACGGTGCTAAGATGACGCTGCCTCTTCACAGGACCAGTGTAGATTTGGCTCATGTAAAGATAATGTTTTTGCCTTTCATAAAAGCCATTAGTTGTTTACAATCACGTTGCTCTTACTTTGCTTCATATTTCAGCCATGTCTTTGCTGAATAATTATTTCTTTTTCCTGGAGTTTTTAATTCTCTTTCTTTTTTAAAAAATACATTATTTTCTCCCTTCTTTTTTTAATAATAACCAGACTTTTTCTATGAACATCCTATTTTGTTCTCCAAGATTTCCCTCTTGGAGTCTCCATCCTATTTGGACCGCTAAGCTGCTATCACCCTGGAACTTCTCTTTAGCACTCTCCTGGTTTGGAGCCACTGTTAACATCAAGGGACCAAGCTTAGCTAAATATAATAATGGCATATCCATTAGGAATTTAGATATACTAGTCTGGAGTTTATGATCAAGATGAAATCTGAAGTTAACTATTTGCAAGTTATTGAATGTAGAAGTTATTAAGATTGATGGAATCACTCATTTAGGAAAATCATTCTGATAGTATTAATAATATTGGCTATTATATGAATTTGAATATTGAGTTAATCATTTCTTCATGGTTCAATAACATTGGGCTTATATCAGAAGATATTGAATGTTAATTATACATATGTAATTAATTACATAGAGCAATAGAATTAGTGATGTCACCATTATATTATGGAATGCAAGTAGTTTAGTCTAGGAAACAATGCTAAAAACATGTAAAGTTTAAGTATACTTCATTGTCAAAACAAAGAAAGTAGAATGGGCTTTTTAAAAACAATTTCTTATTTAATTTCTATTATAACGTTGCACTTTTAAAATGTTGATTTTTTTTCAGGAATATATTTACATGATATATTATTTAACAATTTTCCCCATATTTACACAGGGTCCATATGCATACACCAAAAATAGGCTTAAATTAATTCCCTTACAGGCTACAATATTTGTAATGTTACCAAGCCTCTCTCTGAATATAGACATCCATGAACACACTTCTGTTAACTCCTCTAAGCTCACCTTAGCCTAATCTAAATAATATATCATAAATGCATTTAATATGTGTATAGAACAATTATGTACACTTTTGGTTGTAAGTTTACCTAAGCTACCAATGGCCAAACTTCAGGATAACTGCTTCAGATCAAGAGTACTTCTGTGAATTATTATTTCATCACAAAGTCAAAGGTCTTTTCCGCATTCTTTATAGATGGAAAAAATCTTTTTATATTATCTGAATCTCTAATATGAAATTTAACGTTAAAATTTTTCTGTTATTTTACAGTGAACAGGAAGGGGGGAAAACTCAAATGGCAGACTAAAGCTGTAAGAACATCCTTTCTTTGTACATAGAGGAAGTGGCAATATTGTATATATTTTTATTCAACAATTTACAAACAAATGAACCTGTAATTAAGAAGTCACTTAAGTATGTAGAGAAACTACAAATTGATTTCACTAAGCATTAATATTTCTCAATAGTAATTCTCAGAAGGTGATCTGGAAATAGGTCTTAAAGAAGTGACTGACATGAGTTCAAATAGTAACTAAAATGTTTCTATTAGGCATAGCAAATCTTACTATGAACTGATAGCAAGAGAAAAGCAATTTAATAACATAAAATGTTGTAACTGAGCTGACAGCTTCCTGACAAGCAGTTTCCAGATAGTTCTAATTTCATGTATTTAAAACCCATGCTTTTTTTTTTTTTTTACATCATGGATAATCAGATGTAAAATCATAAACAAGCATGATGAGGCAATTAATGCTATCTCTGTCTTTGTTGACAATTTTGAAGCAAGATATAAAGAACAAATTATTCCGAGCCGCCTTTCACTTTGCATTAGAAAAGAATTAGGTTATGGAAGTGAACTTCCTTTCATGATATCCAATTTAGCAAAAAATTGGGAATTTATTTGGTATAGAACAGACATAATTACTCCACAAGTTTTCACTTTATTATCATTGTTTACTTTTTTATAAACGGACAATTTGGTTTTAATTATGTCAGTTTTATCACAACTTCTAGGAGTTAATTAAGAAACGTGAGTGTTCTTTAGAGGTTAAAAAACATTATTTTTAAATAAATTGGTATTCATTGATTATCATAAAGTATGTCAATCAAGATAATAATCACTTTAAAATTTTCAGTGTCTGGCTAAAGATATAGTTTTGTTTTTGTGCATACATGAGAGATAATACAATCCAAATAATCTATATAATGGATAAACTTAAAGTCTTTCATTTGTGTAGGCAGTTGTTTGTTAAATTCATGTTTAAATTGACTTTACTACAAAGAACTATTATCTAAGCTCAAATGATCTACCATAAAGTTCTCCCAAACTGCAAAATATGACTCATTGAAGATCTATTTTAACTAATGTATGAAAAATTTATTGATGTACTTTTCACTTGTGTACTCAATAAGTAAGAATTATGCACATGTTCTGTACCAGGTCTGGTTCAGTTAGTTTGTATGCATGAGTGAACCAAGTAATAAATCATCTACCTTTATAATGTTCCCATTTTAGAGGTGATAGACAAGAAATAAATTATATAGTGTTATAGAATGCAATAAGTCTGTGGGGAAAAAAGAGAGCAGATCAGGGTAAAAGGTTGGGATGTGCACAATGGAGGCAGACGGCAGTGTTAGATGGGGTGATCTGGTGAAAGACATTGTGAGGTCAAAGACTCTAAAAAAGTGACGGAGTTGACCCAGACCAAAAGAGAGTTTGTGGTCAGAGGAAACAACCAGCCCTGCGGTGGGAGAATGTCTGGTGTGTTCAAAGAAGCACGAGGAAATCTGTCTGGAGCCAGATGAGCATGGAGGGGAGTATTTGGAGATGAGGTCAGAGAGAGATCTGTGGTCTAGATGCAGAGGATAGATCTTATGGTAGATCATGGTAAGGACAGTGGCTGTTATTTGATATAAAATGAAGAGCCATAATAGCGTTTTATGGAGAGGAGTGTCATGATATCATTAGTCTTAGAAGAATCATTCTGGCTGCATTATTGAGAAAGATTGCAGTCAGGATAGGGTGGAGTAGAGAGACCACTTAGGAGGTAATTACGTTG
>NW_012152951.1:6254029-6262148 GCF_000956105.1 Propithecus coquereli
TTTTTTCTCTGCTACTGCTTATTGACAATGCACCTGGTTACCCAAGAGCTCTAATGAGATGTACAAGGAGATTAGTTTGTTTTCATCCCTGCTAATACAGTATCCATCCTGCAGCCCACAAATCAAGAAGTTTTATTTTCAAGTCTTATTATTTAAGAAATATATTCCAAAATCCTCTAGCTTCCACAGATAGTGATTCCTCTGATGGGTCTGGGCAAATTAAAATGAAAACCTTCTGGAAAAGATTTACCATTCTAGATGCCATTAAGAGCTTTTGTCAATCATGAGAGGAAGTCAAAGTAGCAACATTAATAGTCATTTGGAAGAAGTTGATTCCAACCATCATGGATGAATTTGGGGCGTTCAAGACTTCAGTGGACACAGAAACTGCAGATGTGATGGAAATAGCAAGAGAACTAGAATGAGAAGATGTGAATAAATTGCTACAAGATCATACTAAAACTTGAATGGATGAGGAGTTTCTTATGATGGATGAGCAAAGAAACCGGTTTCTTGAGATGGAATCTACCTCTGGTGAAGATGCTGTTGAAATGACAACAAAGTATTCAAAATATTATGTTAACTTAGTTGATAAAGCACCAGCAGGATTTGAGGGGATTGATTTCAATTTCGAAAGAAGTTTTGCTGTGGGTAAAATGCTATCCAACAGCATCACATTCTACACAGAAATCTTTCATGAAAGGAAGAGTTAATTGGTGAGGCCAACTTCGTTAGGGTCTTATTTTAAGAAATTGTCACAGATACCCCAAACTTCAGCAACCACCACCCTGATCACTCAGCGGCCATCAACGTCAAGGCAAGACCCTCCACCAGCAAAAACCGTTACGACTCACTGAAGGCTCAGATGAAAGTTAGCATATTTTAGTAATGAAGTTTTTTTTAATTAAATTATGTACATTTTTAGACACAATTCTATTGCACACTTTAAGATTACAGTATAGTGCAAACACAGCTTTTATATGTACTGGGAAACCAAAAAGTTTGCCTGACTTGCTTTGTTGCACTATCTGCTTTATTGCAGTGGTCTGGAACTGAGCCCTCAATGTCTTTGAGGGGCGCCTGTATCAGAAAGATCAGGCACACATAGATTTGTAAAGTAAAATTATACTTCTAAATTACTCACTAGTCAAAGAAAAATGATAATTGAAGTTTAAAACAATTTAACATTGAATTACCCCAAAATGCACTATTTATTAAAATGTGCGTAATCAGTTTCTGCCATTTTTTTTAACCCGTTGTCTCTCACCTCCAAATGCACCCTTCTGTTCTCTGCTTGTGACACTGCGACAGATACCCCTGCACACTGTATTTCAGCACTTCCTGTTGGATTCCAGTCAGGGAACCAGAAACAAAGTAGAAAGGAGGAGATGACAAGAGACTGTTTGCCCTGGTTCCTTGCTGTAACTTTAAGCACCAGCTAGCAGTGGCCCATTCCCCAGGCTGTAGAAGTTTGCTCTAGTCTCTAGCATTTTTAGGACTTCCCCAAACCAGCCATATCGCACCCCTTTCAGAGGTAGTATGGGTGGTATGAGTCCTATCTCTGTAAGATCCTTCCTGTGAGCTTCTATTTTCCGATGTCCCAACATCTTCCCTCTTTTCCTCAACAATAAATTTCCTGCAACTATTACATTTCGTTCACCTCAGTGTTTGTGTCTTGCTTCTTCAGTCATTCAGTATTTAGTTAAGTCCCTCTGTTAATTTCTCTCTGTAGAAATACCTAATATAGTCTAGGCGTCCCTGACTGGGCAATGATTATTTATAATTTAAACCATTAGGCAGAGGGCTTTCATCATTTTAAAAATGTATGTTAGAAAGACAAGATTAAATCTTATTGGGCTAACTTTCATCTTAAAAAAAATTAATAGGAGAACATCAAAGAAACTCTAAAGAAATTAGAGTGATGGAGTAGAAATTTTGAAATATGAAACAGCCAATAGAGAAGATCAAGTAATTCAAAAGCAGATTGTACACAGAATATAAAAGCAAATTAAATAAAAATGTTTTTAACATATATATTGTGAACAAGAAAACAGACACCTATAAATTTAATGCTGATTTGATAACATGAAATCAATTAGTGCAACTGGTTTTATTACAAGATTATAATAGAAAAAACACAAGCATATTGATAATTTCAAAGGAATATTTATTTTTCAACATATATTTATTATAAGAAATCTGAACAAAATAGAAACAAAGGGAAAACTTCCTTATCTTGATAAACATTTTCTAGCAAAACATTTTATCAACTGTCAAACTTACTGATGCAACAGAATCAATCTTTTTAATGTTAGGAATACAAAAAGGATTTCAACAATTACTTTCTTATTTTCTGATACTTCTAGTCAACATAATAAAACAAGATTAACTAATGAGTCATAAAAATTGAAAAGAAATAAAAAATTGTCAAGGGGTATGTGTGAGCTTGTATGTGTATGTAATAACTGACAATTCTAAAATTTAGGTGGAGAAGACAGAAAAATATGTTTAAGTTAACAAATCAGGTTTGATTTTGTTTGCTCTACATCATATGAAGATTGTAAACCCTGATTAATCATATGCCAATAGAGATAATACAGAAATATGATCTAAATAACAATAAATTATAATTCATTGCATTATTTTTAAAGAAATCCTCCCTGAATCGTTAGTTTAATAATTATTTTTGTATCGTACACTAGCCCTTATTCTCTAGGATATTTGACATTTTTGAAAGACAAATTTAAATATTAAAATTTGTGTATTAGAAATTATATTTCTTGAGTCCTAATATAGTTGTTACCATTTTCCTCAAGTTAAAAGCAATAGAAATGTTTCTAACTGGTAGTAAAAATGTAATATTAATCTTTGTAGTCATCTTGAGAGTCTTCTAGGTGTAGGTTTAAAAGTCACATGAATTTGGACCAAAAAACTGGGATTATAATCCTTGATTCCCCATTTATTACTCTTGGGAAGTTGAACTAATCACATCCACTCTTCTGGGTTTCACTCTCCTCATCTGTCAAATGGGTGGATTGAACTAGACCAGTGATATGAAATTTTTTAAACAGAAAAATATTTTTGTTGGAAATTAATCTATTCAGGAATCCAAAATACAGAACACATATAGGCAGAATTACATTTCTGGAAATAGTGCATACAAAGTCTAGAACTCTACCCCACCTCCCCCTATTGTACAATGTGCTGATTTACAAATGGCACAGCCTGGAATGAAACTCAGTTAATACCTATTTGAAGCTACCTAATAACCAACATCTATGACATTTACTTGGACTCTGTCAAAAAAAAAATGCTGAGAACATAAGAAGAAATTTACACAATCATCATCAATCATTACAAAGAACTGTTGATTTTCCTGTGTAATTCTTTTGTAAGGTTTAAATATTGATTCCATCTGTTGTTTTTAGTGTCCTGTCCTTGAGCCAAACACTGATAAGTTTGTTGTTTTTAACAGGCCAGGAACGGGGACTTAGGATCACAGTTGATCCTAAACACTGCTTCCAGGAAAGCCACTGCAAAAGGGACAAGCAGAGTAATGATTTGTTTGTTTTTAATGCCTTCAAATAGTAGGAGTCTGACTTGACTATGTGAAACTCTGGCCAAATTCAGATTTGAAGAGGATTCTTCTTCTAATCTGTGAGTGCGTTAGTGTTTTGAGAGAAGGGTCATAGCAATTACGGAAATAGACTCAAGCTTAACTCTCAGCCAAGCTACATAATGATAGTAATTTGAGAATAATTCAATTGGATTGGATTACCCTCCTCCTTAAAAATCTTCAAATTAAATCTGCAAGATAAAAGCCAAAGAAGTTTTTAACATGATTCTATGATGTTTTATAAAAATATTTTAAATGATCAATCTTGCCACAAAAATATGCTTCTGAAACTCCATTCACAGATTAAGCAAAAGAATAATTTATTCGGTCTTGACTTGAATCCCATATAAATGTATTGAGCAATTTCATCAAAGACCAAAAAAAAAAAAAAAAATGACTGAAGTAGAAGTGAATACATTTTTCTCTGAAAAAAATTAAATTATCTATTACAATTGATTCATATTGCTATTTTACTGATCTTAAAATGGCAAAGCATTTTGGTTTTACTTTCCCCAAGGGGGAAAAAACTGCACATTTCACTGAATAGAACTTTTGACAAATTCTATGTAGTTATATGCCAACGTGAATCTTTGTAAAGGCTTGAATGACTATTTTTTGCAGTGTTTTCATCTAGTGCTAAACTAATAGGCCACCTATGACATTAATTTTATTTTGAATATAATATTTATATTCAGTAGCTCTTAACTGAATCATATTGGTTATTGTCTTTAATAATTCGCTCTTGAATTCTAAGTCTTTTAAAAGCATGTTTTTCTTTTTCTGAAATAATAAGTGATTGTTTATAAACTGTGGTCAATTTCCTTATCAATATGTGGCCCAATTATTTGGAGTAACTTATAAAAAACAAATATTATCCATATTGACTGATATTTTAAGGTTATAATTTTATTCTTTTATAAATAATGAATATATAAAGATTTTATATTCTGCTTTAGAGCACACTCATATTGTCAGTGAAAATTTGAAATGGCACCAATGTTTTAAAAATTCAATTTAATCTCCAATCAAAGAATTTATAAACTATGACTGACATGTTATAGTAACAAAAATCAGTGGATATGAGTTATATCTACTAAAGTCAGACTTCTTAAGCAATTAACCCTCTTAAAAATGTATATATTAAAATTCTGGGTAGAAAATAACTAGGGTGTATGATGGAGAGTTGGGGAATTAAAAAACACCCAAGAACATCCTGAGCTCCTGAAAATAAACTAGAAGTCTGGGTATTCTTTAAAAACAAAAGTTAAAGGAAATAAGAAAATAAGAATGTAAGAAACAAAGTAAAAAGAAAGACATATGCACAGTTTATTTCATAAATTTATACTTCTTTTGAAGAATAATTTGAAAGGCTAGAACAGTATTTGGTACATAGTATGTGCTTATGCTTAATAAGTATTTGTCTAATGCATGAAAGAAGGTAACACTATTGTGATAATTTATATGAATTCAGTAGAAAATCAGCTAAAAGAAAAATAGGCTTCTCCATATACCATAAGTTCTACAAGTTCATCTATGAAATAAGCTCATATAGCTTATCATTTTACCTACAGAATAAATACTGATCTGTTTGTTTTGAAATCCCATTTGTAATGAGTACTGTGGCTTGTTCACTACATGTATTTTACTTTGATTAATAAATTCCAATGTTAATAGGTTCTCTTTGCCTACAGTTTTCTGCAACAGGAAAATGCCTTAGGATTACAAATGATTTTAAGCCAGATTCCTCCAACACAAATCTCGCAGGAAAATTTGTCACCCTTTTATAGCATGCATTTACACTTACACAAAATGTAAATAAGCCCTAATGTAAGACGAGTACAAACAGATTCTAAACTCTTTAAGAAATTATCCTGATAAACTGAGATTTTTTACATTTTCAGATATTGGCTTAATATTGCTCATTATGTGTTCATCAAAAAACATTGAAGTGCCTGTGACATATGAGGCATTGTGTTTGCTTCTAAGGATTAAAAGGTGGTGAACGTACAGTCCAGTCTGTGCATTTAAAGAACTCACTTACTCTGTGTGACAAAAGCACAGAAACGGTGAAGGAAGTAGAGACTGAGAAGTTCCGGGTTAGAAAGACACGCCATGGAAATGCAGGGAAGGGTATAATTCATTCTTTTTGAAAGAAAACAAGAAAACTTGCCAGGGCAAATTTTACCTGAGATTAACGTGAAAAATAAGTAGAACATTGACAGATAGTCAAAGGAGATATTGGATTCAGACAAAAAGAACATGAGTGGTCGCTTAGAATTGTGATTATGAAGTGAAAGATGAGTGCTTTTGTGTTGCAGGAACATGGTACATTGATGACAGTAATAAATTATATACCAAGGAAGGGAGAAGGAAGTAAGAACAGGAAGGGCTTTATACACCATTTTAAGGAATTTTTCAATGCCTACTATGTATGAAAAGAGAATCAATGACTTTTAAGGAAAGGAGTCACATAATTAGATCTCTAGATTGAAACATAGTGTTTTGGAGACTGGATTGTTTTCCCGGAGAACAGCGGCAGGAAAAGCTGTAGAAGCTGTGGCTATCGCCAGGCAAGAGCTGATGAAACCCAGAATTAGAAGAGTATCTGGATTGTAAAGAGGGATTGTATTTCAAAGATATTTTAATGAAAATACAGAGGATTTGATAACTGACTTGCGAAAACCAAAGGGAAGAAAGGTACAGGACAGCTTCATGTTTCAGTTAGCTTTCGCTGAGTAACAGAACACGCCAAAACTAAATGGCTTCAGACAACAACCATTTATTATTGCTCATGAACATGTTGGTCAACCAGGCATTTCCGCTGAGCTGGGCTTGGCCTGGCTGATGTTGGCCGGACTTGGTCACGTGTCTGTAGTCAGTTGCTGCAGACTGGGGGACTGGCTGATCCAGACGGTCTGACCTGGTATGGCTGGCCTCTGCGCCAGAGGTCTCTCATCCTTCAGCAGGCTAGCCTGGGCTTTTCCACATGGAGGCTGGGTGGGGTTCTGAGACAACTAACAGAACCATGCAAAGTCTTAGGCTCAGAACTAGGACATCGTCACTTCCTCCACATTCTATTAGCCAAAACTATACTTGATGGGATGATGGGAGGAGCTACAAAGCCACATGGCCAAGGGTTGCTGATTTAGGGAGGAGAAAAATTAAGCCCGTTTTTGATAACATATTAATAGGAAATTAAGGTCCAGAAGATGGATTGGATTTCAAGGGGGAAAATAAAATATTTGAATATGTTGAGTTTCAGACTCTACCTGAACAGCTAGAAAAAATATTCAGTGAGAAACGAATTCAGAAAAGATAAAGTGATTTGCACAAGTTATGTAATTCCTTTCAGATACATTACTCCTAGACCCAGGACTCAATCTCCAATCCAACATTCTCTCTGTTAATCTGTTCATTTCTTTAGAAGATACTTCAGGAGGATCAAATAATCAATTCTCATTCATTTGCTGTATTCATCATTTCTTGATTTTCTTTCTCATCTCCTTTTCTCTGTTTTCCCCGTTCCTCCCTCCCCTCTTTTTCTCTTTCTCTCCAATGTTCATTGAATACCTAATATGTGCTAGATGCTGTAGGCATGGACAAAAGACATAGACCTTACCTTATTTCAAATTTGTTAATTAGAATTAGACTATAATGTAATTAGTAAGCACACTGACCACCACCCTCCCATAGGGAGATATTTATCTGTTTTGAGCTTCATGTTGGTGATGATCTGGACAACCAGTCTTATTTACCTTTTGGCAAATAAATGAGGACCACAGAGAAGCAGACTGAACATAACTAATTGCAAACTGCCTTTTGTAACTTCATTAAACATTCCGCTCCTGAAGCAGGAATTAGAATCTTGTGTGGCTGCTAATTAAAGTATGTGAAGCTTATATTTTAAATTGCCTAATAATAAGAAACTGAGCGGGAGTGTGTTGTTTCTCACCACAACCATAATAGTTTTTATATATTTAATGGCTAGATTAAAATGATTTTAAATGTGTGGTATTTCACTGGGTGAAGGTATGATCTTTTTTCAAAAAACAAAGATCGTCTTATCCAACAGAAACAAAATTAAAACAAGTTTATTAAATTTGAAAAATTCTTTTTAAATATGTGCAATGCTGATTTAAGAAGCAAAGCCCCCAACTCACCCTTGGCTGAGAAACTAATTCATTTACTAGTAGTCATATACTAGGATCTCAGTTTTGAGTGAATTATTGATGAAGATGGATTTCTTCCTGTTGAATATTGTACCCTTGTAAAGAGAAGGTAATCTTGGCTGTCGTACTAGAGTTGAAAAGCTATTCCCTCAAAATCAGCTGAGGCTATTGCAGTTTATGCATCTATCCTGTATACATGCAAGTTCTTTCTAGAATCCTCCATCTTTGGTGATCCCGTTACTTAAAACTGTCTCTTCAAAATATGGGTTAAATAGTTCAGTTAAATGCTTAAATTTAAATGTTTATTATTTAAATATTTAAGTTTCAGTATTTA
>NW_012152951.1:6262468-6299030 GCF_000956105.1 Propithecus coquereli
ATATGCTTTGGTTTGCCTTGTCCTTTTAACCAACCTGTCCGATCATGTTAATATAGATCTAGAATCCATTCTGCCCAGAATACATCTATTTTTATGACTTTTTTCCAATGTATTATTTTTAATAAACTAGCCATAACTTTTGGCATCTCTTAGTCTCTTGATGTACATTTTATCCTCAGCCAGAGTGGCATAAGCTTGGCCTTGTCAAAAATAGAATAGGCAGACTCACAAGAACACTTGTCTAATGCTAGAGGGCAGTAACTGTGATGAAATAGTGTTCTGCAGTCTGTATTTCAACTGCTTCTCAATTCATGGGAAAAATCTTTAATGAGTGCAGCACCTGGTGAGTTTCTATTTTCTATTACATGAGGTAAGGTCTATTAACAGTTGGATAAAAGATTAATGGGTGAATGGTTTGCAAGTATATAACCGCAAATTTCCAAATCAGAATTAGCAAGAAGGAAGAAGGAGGAAAACAAAGTAGAGAAGAATGAGAAGGAAAAGGAGCAGGGAAAGGAAGAGGAAGAAGAGGAGGAGGAGGAGGAGGAGAAATATTATGACATCTCAGGAGCTATGGGTTATCCATCTAGCCTCTGGCAGCATGACCCCTATGTTGGAGCAAGATTGTGGAAGAGAACCTGCCTGGGACCAGGCAAGCTGCAAAACTAAATATCCATCAATCGATGATAACCCCCATTCTGGTCCCAAATGTCTCCCACCTGAGATATGCCGATACATTCCAGAGCTTCCCAGCAAGTGGCCAGTGGGCTACAGTTACTGGCCAGGAGTCCTCGAAGATGACCAGCCCCTCTGCTGGAGCAAGTGAGTGCTGGCTTCAGGGCACTTACCAACCCCCTTGCTCCCTCTACAATTTGGACCTTGAAGGCACACCACCACAGGGTGGGCTGAAACCTTGTGTAGCACTTGATTCAGGCATTGTGGTCTTCCCATTCTCCTTGCTCCCTTTCCTAAGTTTTTGAACTTGTCCTCTCTCTTTCCCATTTGCATCTTGCTGTGCGATTTAGCAAACCACGTGACCTGAGCATCTTTGGTCTAAGAACCATTGTGTTCCAAGACCTCAGATAATTTGCTGAGAGAACACTGGGAGGCCACTAGGACTTCAAGAACATATCCCCACCCTCCCCCAAATGTAATTGAATTTACCTGCTGATGTTTCTGGATCAGGGAAAACATACCGAGTGGTTTCTCTTGTTCACGTGAGATTTTTTAGAACAAGAAATTCAATCGCACCCTACTGATCCTTTGGTGGCTTTTCATTGTATTTTTTTTTTTTTTTTGTGCCAGCTAACACCAACATGTCTGAATTATATTCCTAGCTCTCTGAATGTTAAAATGTTCACCCTCTTCAGACAGTTACCGCAGCAAATGTCTCATTAAAATGTCATGATTCTAAAGCACATTCTCTTGCTTTTACAATTAAATGCTTTCTCAAACATGCTATTGTTTTGAAGAGGACAGCACTCTCACATGTAGCATAACTTATGGAGCTCCTGGTGCTGTATGCTAAGTGCTTATATTCCCGGAGAGCAAAATAGAAGATGCTATTTCTCTCTAAAACTCTCCACCTGCCACCTTGCTCCCAGTATATGGGCTCACAGATGTACATGAATTTTTTCCTCATTTTAGGTAAAAGTTGCTCAGTAAGTTCGACATGTACTAACAAGAATTTGCTGGAACACTAAGTCGAATATGAATAGAAGAAAGCCAAGTTTCCAGCTAAATCAGACAATTCCGTTTTTGACTAAGCAGGCAGTAAATTTTGTGTTTACAATGCTAAAGTGATGGAGCTATGTTGCTCTGGACTGCTAAAAATAACACACAAGAATAAATATTTTAGACCCTCGATTGATGGGTTTGATTAGGTGACTAGGGAGAAATAAATTCAACTATCAAGTGAACACATTTTATCCTTAAATAGCATGTTCATGAGGACTATAAGACACAGAATAAAAAAAATTAGGATTCAGTCTTGGGCACTTGGCATTCTATTGTCTCTTAAAAATAAACCTTGAGAATTTGATTAAGAATTTCTAACAGAGACTCAAGATACCCAAATATCCTTGACCCCCAACAGGTCTCCTCTCCTGTGGAGGTTATTTCTCTTTTCAAGCTCTTGTTAAGAAAGGATGGACCTAAAAAAAAGTCAGGAATGAAGGGAATCCCCACCAAAGCCAAGCAGAGTAGCCAAATCTCCATCTCCACCCAATGGGCCGGCAGTCAGGGCTAAGCTGCCCTTAGGTTCGGAATATTCAGCAAATTAATTTCTTTGGTGTGCATGTTACTAAATGTTTGCAGGTATAGCAGACATTTTATAAATCTTAACATTAGATGACTACATTATCACAGTTGTATAGTTCCATGTAGTACATGAGAATTTTTATATGTCCATGATCATTTGGTGGCATAAAAATAAAATACTTATCTATAGGATTATTGTCTATCTAGCTAGATATAAATAACCTTTATTTTCTATCTTTCCATGTTTTGACACCATTTAGGCATAATCTTAACATTAATTAACAAATTATTTAAAATGTGAAACAAATAATTAAACAAGATCCATGTTCACCAGCAAACATATATATATTTTTTAAAGAACTTTTTAAAAAGCTCTTGAGAAATAGGAAAAGAAAAACAATTTTAAGAAAAGCTTACTGGTTACTTAGTCTGTGCCAGGCCCTGTGCTTACCACTCTCACATACTACATCATTTCATTTAATCCCTGTGCATCTCATAGCGTCTCCTTTCTTTCCCTCTGCCCCCAGTGGTTTCTTGCCAATGTACACTGTACTAGGACGTCATAAACTGGATATTTCTACCACAGGCAAATTTACTCACCATTCCCATGCTCTGGAAAAGCTTAGCTGACACTTTACAAGGGCCTTGATGAAGTGACAAGTGACTTGGTAATGATGACATCATACCTAGGCACAGCAAACTGATTTTTTTTTTTTTGAAAACTACACAAAGCCTGTGTCTCTAGCATAGATTGTTAATGTCAACTGAGTTGATGAAATGGGAATTACGTCATTTACAATTTAATGCCCTAGTTACAAGATTAAATTAAATTTAAATTTAAAAGAAAATAAATGCTATTCCCATAGAAATGAAATAATCTACCAATTATGACATAAATCAAAATAGAAGATTTGTTAGATATATATCTTTCTTTCACTGACAGATGATGAAATAGCACCTCATTTTTAAAAATGGAGATTGGTTTGATTATTCAATTAAACACTCAGCAGCTATTTATTGACTGCCTGTAATATGAATTATTAATTTAAAATAGCTCAATTTCTGAAATCCCTATAAGATTCCCAATTGTTATATGAATATGTAGTATTATTTCTAAAGATATTATTAGCCCCATTTATCTGAAGTTTCATGAATACCTAACAGTTCTTGAAAAAAAAAAACTATAAGAGACACCATTCACAGATTTGTTTTCCCTTGTAGGCATGACTTCAATGGAAATAGAAACTTCAGTAATACACGGAGACAGCATACTATTCAATTCTATCCAGAATTGTGTTTATTTTTGACACTATAGAAAATTCAAGTAATTTAAGCATTCATTATCCAATAAGTTCTTTATTAGCTGATTTGTCTGTTATACTTACTAATTGTCAATGAACCAATGTTTACAACTCACTACTAAAATGTATTGTGAAAAGCGAATCTCTTTGCAGATAAATTGAATTGTGAATGTGGGACACATAGATCTATACACACATTACTCTAGCCATCTTAGAGAAGACCATTCTACAGATTGTTCATTCAGTGGTCCCTCATTGTTTACAGAATGAAATTCAAACTCATCCAGGTGGGCACAGTGGCCCACACCTGTAATCCCAGCTACTTGGGAGGCTGAAGCATGAGGATCACTTGAACCCAGAAATTTGAGGCTGCAGTGAGCTATGGGTGTACCACTGCACTCCAGCCTGGGCAACAGAGGAAGACTGTCTCTGAAAAAAAAAATTATTTTTACTGGCATTTCAAAACCTCCACAATTTGGATTAAATATAACTTTTTATACTTATTTTTCACTATTTTGGTTTAGACACCCTGTGCTAAAGCAAAACTCAAATAGTACTATTTCTTGTAAGTCCTCTAACTTTATTTTTTAATAGACTTTATTTTTCTACAGCAGTTTCAGGTTCATAGCAAAACCAAGCAGAAGATACAAAGAACCGGTTCACCAATGAACCCATCTGGGCCTGGTGGTTTCAGTTTTGAAAGCTTATTATTATAATTATTGATTAAATTTCTTTAATAGCTATTTGCCTACTCGTCTATTTCTTCTTGTGTGAGTTTTGGCAGATGTGTCTTTTAAGGAATTGGTTCATTTCATGTAGATTATTAAATTGTGGGTATAGAGCTATTCATAATATTCCTTTATTATCACTTTCATGTCCATGGGATCCATAGTGATGGCCCCCTTTCATTTCTAATATTAGTAATTTGTGTCCTCTCTCTTTTTTTCTTAGTTAGCCTGGCTAGAGGATTATTAATTTTATTGATCTTTTCAAAGAACCAGTTTTTGGTTTCATTGATTTTCTCTATTGTTTTCTTATTTTCAATTTTATTGATTTCTGCTCTACTTTTTAATATATCTTTCCTTCTGCATACTTTGGATTTAATTTTTTCTTCTTTTTCTAGTTTCCTAAGGTGTGAGCTTAGATGATTGATTTCTTTTTTCCTAATATATATATTAAATGTTATGTTAGCACTATTTTGCTACAAATCATAATTTTTGATAGATTGTGTTTTCATTTTCATTTACTTCAAAATATTTTAAATTTATCTTGATTCTTTTCTAAGACCATTATGTTATTTGGAAGTATTTAGTTTAATCTCTAAGTATTTGAGGATTTCTCAGTCATGTCCCTTTAATTAATTTCTAGTTTAATTTCATTGGTGGTAAGAGAACAGACATTGTACGATTTCTATTTTTTTAAAAGTGTTAAGGTGTGCTTTATGGTCCAGAATGTGAACTATCTTGGTCAATATCTCATGTGAGCTTGAAAAGAAACTGTTGCTGGTTGAAGTGATTGATAGATCTCAATTATGTCCAGTTAATTGATGATATTTTTTAGTTCAATTATGTCCTTACAGATTTCCTGCCTGCTGGGTCTGTCCATTTATTTCAGAGGAGTGTTGAAGTCTCCAACGACAATAGTGGATTCATATAGTTCTCTATGCAGTTTTATCAGTTTTTGATCATATATTCTAATGCTCTGTTCCCAGGCACAGACACGTTAAGGGTTGTTATGTCTTTTTAGTGAGTTTATCTCTTCATCATTATGTAATAATCCTCTTTATCCCTGATAATTTTTCTTGCTGTGAAATCTGCTCTATCTGAAATTAGTAAGTTACTACTGCTTTCTTTTGTTTAGTTTTAGAATGGTATATCTCCATTTCTTTACTTTTATTCTATGTGTGTCTTTATATTTAGAGTGGCATTCTTGTAGGCAGCATATAGTTGGGTCTTGTTTTTGACCTACTCTGATAATTTTTGCCTTTTGATTGGTACATTTAGACCATTGATGTTCAAAGTGATTATTGATATGGTTGAATTAATATCTACCATATTTGTTACCATTTTCTACTCATTCTTATTCTTTTTTCTAATTTTTCTTTTACTTTTTTGCCTTTTGTGGTTTTAATTGAACATTTCATATGATCCCATTTTCTCTCCTATCTTAGCCTATCAAATATACTTCGTTTTACTTTTTTTAGTTGTTGCCTTATAGTTTGCAATATACATTTATAGTTAATCCAAGTCCATTTTTGAATAACACTGTACCTCTTCATGTGTAGTGCAAGTACTTTATAATAATAAAGTAATGCCAGTTCTTCCTTCCCTGTATTATTGCTATCGTTTCATTTATATGTAAGCATGTAGAAGCATGTGTGTGTGTGTGTGTGTGTTCAAGCATACATAATGGCATAGATTGTTGCTGTTATTATTTTGAATAAACTGTTACATGCAAGATCAAGTAAGAGTAAGTGAAACTTCACTGAGGACTCCAGTTTCCCACTTCATAAGGCTCATATTACTCCACAGGGAGGCAGAGTACTTCTCTTTCTCTATTCATCAGCTGTCTCTGACTATGCTAAGGGCAGAGCACCCAACTTACCCTCTCTTGACTTTAGATAAGCTAGAAAATGTCTGCTTCCTAAGGTAAGAACTTTTAGATTTATCAAAAGTACTTTTTGTTTCACTTTTCTAAAATCATTGTGAACCTACACATTAGGCCTCTCACTCCCCTTGAGTTAAGCATGTATTGTAAACCTCAACATATGCTACATACAGCCCTTGGATGGTGATGAGACATTATATAACCATTTGTTACACTTCTGCACTAATTATGTTAAGAAATGACAAAAAAAAAGTCAGAATTTTTATAGTAATGGTATTACATTATTAAAAGGTTTGAAAATTAGATCCATTACATCAAGATTTTTCAGACAAAAACTCAAAAATGAAAACTGGCAATAAGACATTATTGCCTCATATTTAATTTTGCATGAGAGATATGCAGGGTTGATGTAGCAGATCTGCTTGATTTAAAATAAATGTGCTGATGATTATTTAAAATGTGTGAGCTCTGTTTTTTTTTTTTCAAAGTTACTAATAAAATTCAGTCAAGGATAGTATTGAGCAGACTATGATTTTGAGGTAAAGGGTAAACGTTTTGAAATGGGAGACATAATTAAGAGTCATCATTTCAATCCACTTTAATTTGAAGAATGGCTTACTGCCTTATGAAAAAAAAAACAATGAAATGCCTTAGAATGCTGTACTGTATTGACATACCTCAACTCTCAGTGGACAAGGATTAAATCAGTTAACTATGTCTTTTTAAAACTCCATAAGATTTAATGTGACCATGACATTTTTGCTTCCTCCTCTATTAGGTGTGAACTCTACTAAGGGTTTATAAAGGTATTTTGGGAGAAACAGAATACAATCTTTGCCAAACCTCACTGAGTAAGGATTTATAGAGGAGGATTTGTATAACTTAAGTCAATAAAGTCCCCAAAAGGAGTAATTGGAACATCTGGAATCAATAATCTCATAGGACTAGTTTCCTCTCCTCAACTTTTCTTTTCTTTTGCTTCCTGGCAGGTTATCCAGCCAATAACTCTAGGAAGTTATATTTGGTTTGAGAATTGAAATGTATGTGGAGATGCAGCTGCAAACATCAGTTTAAGGTCAGAATGAGATCAACTACATAGAGAATTGAGGAGATGGGAGTTTGAAATCTACTCATTTTATGTGTATTTTTTTCAATTACAAAATAAATAGAGCCATTGTAAGAAATAATAGCATTTTAAAATCAACATTTAAATAAAACAAACATAAATCCTCTACAAAAATGAACTGGACTAGAAAAGTCAGGATCATATATTATTAATTTGATTTGTCTCAATGAAAATCCAATTGTTGAAATATAAAAGGAACATTTCACCTAATCTTATGAAGTATGTTAACATTGAGTTGAGGCACCAAATCAATTAACTGTGAAAAAGAATGAGCTCTTTACTTCCTTCCCTTTTGAGTTTGGTATCACTATTTAGCCAATTGCTCAAGCCTGAGAGTCTTCCTTGACTTGTTTCCTTATCATGAATTTTTCTAAAATACAAAACATAAAATGAGGTGTTCTTTTTGTATTTTTCTTTGCTATGATTTTGCTTTGGGGATTAGGGAATGCAAAGTAAATAAGGGCAGAGATTTTTTGCTTGTTTTGTTCTCTATGTGCCCAGTGCCTGAAACAATAACTGGTGTGTTGTAGGTGCTCAAAAATATTTGTTGAAATGTTCATAGATTATAATGTCAGTGACATCCCTGAGCAGAGAAAGATGTAATGAAATCAGTCTGTATTGATCATGACATGAGAAAAAAGTGCAGGAAACTTTGTCACCTAAGTTGCTTAACTTTTTCAGATCAGAGTTTTCTCACCTGCAAAATAGGTTAATAAGAACACTGATATAACAAGATTGATGTACAAAACATTGGTGCTTAAGTCCTCTCCTCTCTCTTTCCTCCTTTCTCTTAGTAGATTCTCACTGAGGAAGAGAAGTCAAGGATGCTGGCACAACAAAGAGAAAATAGCAGTTTTCATACTGGAATGGCTAGAGGAAACATGGGCATCAGGGACTCTGGAAGCAACCAGAGTCTGAGTGATCTGGGCCTGGGGTGGAGGAAAGGGGCCGAGAATAACGTGAGGGTCAGAGAAAATAGCGACCTCAGGAGTTAGACCCCGCCTGTGAATGACCATCATTCCTCAGTCAGGGGGCTAACATGGGTGGGGAGAAACCCCTTGCCTTGATTTATCCTTGTGATTTTTTAATCGGAAATTCTACCAAAAGACTCATCAGTTGAAATTGTTATTGACAATGAACATAAAGTAGCCGCCAACTTAATAGTTTAAATACGCAAAGTTTGTGAACAGCATCAACTCTACAGCCTGATGTGATTGCCACTAAAATCTGTAAAATGATTAAAGCCCCGTTATTAATATACAGGACTGTCAACCCAGTAGGACCACTGTCTGCAGGAAACTGGGATCTCTAGAGATAGGACACACAGAAAGAAAAGGAAGAATGGAAGTTCAAAGGAAAAAGAACAAATATGCTTGTAAAATCATAAAATATTAGTCTTTCCAAATCTCTATCCCTGGAATCACATTTTCAAATGCACATAAAATCAGATGTCTTCACTCTAATAGCAAAGCTTATTATTATTCATGAGAATTTAAATGTTTATTCCAAGAGCAGAAGTGATTTTTATTCATTAGCTGCTTTGGATATTTACGTATTAAAAGGTCTTTTAAAAGAGTTCCATTCCAACAGAATTTTTTTGCATAGTGAGGTTAGTTGAAGGACATAAATATTCTAAAGTTTTCATTCAATTCAGCAATTCAGGTTAGTTCTGCTAACGTGAGTTAATTCTGTGAGTTCAAATAATAGACCATAAACTCTGATTAATGAATATCAATGTTGTTTTATAAAAAGTAGTAGTATTAATTCTGATCAAAGTGCGCAGTCACTGTGTTTGTGATTAAAATCCATAAAACCTTGTTGTCACCTATTGTTTGTTTCATAAAAGGCATTTGTGGGGATTGATTACATTGAATTGCCTTTTATTTCTACTCACAGTCCAGAGAGTGAAATGGGAATACTGTCAGCATAGTCTTTAACAAATTTAGAATATGTTGTGGTTTTAAATGTCCCCAAAATTTATTGACAATTATCCCATATTCAAAATACTTAAGTATGGGATACTTGTGAACATTTTGAACAGAATGAAATGCCAATTCTATACCTTTGAAATAAACTTTACTTTTTCTGTTTTAATATGGTTCAATATCTTAGAAAATATGTAACTTTTAATTTTCATCAAATTTTTACATAGCAGAAGTTTAATAATGAATCATTACATTAAGTGGGTGTATCTGGGCTCATTTTAGTCAACTTTTTAATTTTATAATAGTTTTATTTCAAAACAGTTTGCAGAATTATTACAAAGATAATAAGGAGTTTTCTCTATTATTAACATCTTATCATTTGTCACAATTCATGAACTAATATTGACACATCATTATTAACTCAAATCCATATTTTATTCAAATTCATTCAGTTCTTCTCTAATGTCTTTTTATTTCCAAGATTCAGAGTAAACATTATATTAATTGTCCTGTCTCCTTAGTGTCCTTTTGACTGTGATGGTTTCTCAGATTTTTCTTGTTTTGGACGACCTTGACATTTTGAAGGTTACTGTTCAAGTATTTCATAGAATGTCCCGCAATTTGGATTTTTTGATGTCTTTGTCATGATTAGACTGGAGTTACGGGTTTTGGGAAGAAGACCATAAAGGTGAAGTGCCCTTCTTATCCCATCATATAAAGGCTACATTCTATCAGTATGAATTGTCACTGCTGATGTCACCCTTAATCATCTGGCCTGAAACAGTGTTTGTCAGGTTTCTTCGCTCTAAAATTAGTCTTTTCATCTCCCTTTAAGAGTACTGTACTCTTTGGAAGAAAGCCGTTGTTCACATTCCGCACGTAAGAAGTGGGGAGTTGTGCTCCACCTCCTTAAGGGCAGAATATCTATATAAACTATTTGTAATTCTTCTGTGCTGGAGATTCATTGATTCTCCCCCATTTTTAAATTTATTCAATCATTTATTTATATCAATAAGGATTCAGGGGTATTTATTTTATACTGTGGGTTATAACTCAATACTACTTTATTTTATTACTTGAGTTTTGTTCTAGCTTTGGCCATTGAGAGATCTTTCAGATGGGTCCTATATCTGTTTGACATATTCCCCATTATTGTGATGTTTTCTCCTTTTTTTTTTTTTGTTTTTTGGAGAAATTTTTACTTTCTAGCACTACGAGATGCTCCAGGCTCATCTTGTGCGTTGTTTAGCATTGTAAGAAACTACCAAACTGTCTTCCAAAGTGGTGGTACCAGTTAGCATTCCCACTGGCAATGAATGGGCGTTCCTGTTGCTTCATATACTAGCCAGAAATCACCATCGTCACGTTTTTGGCTTTTGGTTTTGTTTTGTTTTAGTTTGGTTTGGTTCTTAGCTGTTTAAATAGTTGTGCAGTGATAAAGTTGAGCATCTTTTCATTTTGAAGCTGAAACCAGAGGTAACCAGAATTCTAGCAAATTATTGTGTTTCATAAGAAATTGTGTTCTTGAAGGATTTCACAAACACTTTAACTCTGATTTGGGTCAGCAAAGATCTTATTAAGTCACATAATTCATAAGGTCATCTAGGTTCATGCAGGAGCTGTCGACCAAAACTACATGATTTGGAAAATCTTTCTTAGTCTCTGATTAGAATACATGACATTACTAAATGTTATGAAGTTGGGAGAAGACCATGATTCTTTTCTATTGTTTACAGTGACTCAAGAATCTAATCAGTAGTTCACCTCCAAGGATCATGGGATTTCTAGGTATAAAAGTAAGGTACATCTAAGAGTTGTCAATACTTATTCAAGAAAATGCACAAATGCACTCCCAGAGGAGTTAAATAAATACGTTGTTTTGTTCTATTTTTTCTCAGAAACATGGTATCAAATATATGAAGTTGGGTAGGGAGTTGATCAAAAAGGCCTTAGAGGTTAGGGAGGCCTAAAAGTAGAAATTACTTCTGAAATTACTGAGAATTGCAATGTAAAAGAAACTTAATGTTTAAGACTCTGAAATCTTTTTTGTCAAAGTACTCAAATATTTTTCTTTTGTAATAATGATATAATTTTGATGGAATTTTATATTGGTAAAAAACAATTTGCCAACCCATTTTGAGCTGTCATTACATAAAACTGCAGTTGACTTTTGAACAACATGGGTTTGAACTGTGTGGATTTACTTGTATGTCGATTTTCTTCTGCCTCTGCCACCTCTGAGACAGCAGGATCAACCCCTCCTCTCCCTCCTTCTCCTTGGCCTACTCTACCTGATGATGACGAGGATGAAGACCTTTGTGATGATCCACTTCCACTTAATGAATAGTAAGTATATTTTCTGTTCCTTATGATTTTCTTAATAATATTTTATTTTCTCTAGCTTTATTGTAACAATACAGTAATGATACATATACTGTACAAAATATGTGTTGATTGACTGTTTATGTTATTTGTAAGGCTTCTTGTTAACAGTAGGCTTAACTTAACTATTAGTAGTTAAGTTTTGAGGAGTCTAAAGTTATATATGGACTTTCTACTCTGTAGGGGGCCAGCACTCCACCCCCTGTATTGTTCAGGGTCAACTGTATATGATATTCAATGGTGCCATTTTAAGTGAGCTGGAGTGTTTGTTAATTGTTACCTGGGTGATTCTGGTAAACCTCAATTAATTATTTATCTTAATAATGATTGGGTTATGTATCCTTTTAAAAAAGAACTTCAAATTTTCTTTTTAAGAAATGTTTTCTTCTATCTTTGCAGCCATGTTATAATAAATTAGTATGTGGACAAAATTGCAACATAATACATAAAAGTGAAGATAGATTTATCTTAGGTTATGGCTGATATTTTTTCCCCCTAAAATTTTAACTAACAGTGATATCACTCTGAAAGATGGCTAATTTTTACTGACAGGCTTTAGGAATAAGCCAAAAAAATCACAACATAGACATTACAATAACTTGAAATGTTTTTACAGCTGCCGATATCATACCATTCCCTCACAAAATCCCTTTTACTTCTCTGCGAGGCAGTAACCTCAGGAACAATTAGGGAAGTATGTTTCTTGGAGCTGGATAATTAAATGCCAAGAAAACTCACCACTCAATATGTAATTCACTCAACATCTTGTTGTTTGAAGGAGCCAGTGTTCATATGTAGGATGGATTGAATTCCTAACAACATCTGGCATGAGCAGTGGACTTGGCCCTCACCATAATAGCATTACATTCATGGTCAGAATGACAGCTAACTGGATGGATGGAGCTTGTCTCTAACCGAGCAGATTCATGACTACCGCATAATGAATCAGAATGTTATAACCTCTGGTCACATACACCCTGGCCTGTTGCTCCTTGCAAGCTATATCAGGGGATGTGGAGTAAATTTCTGTTGTCAGATCTAATGGTGAAAGATTCTGGTTTCCAACTTACTGGGAAAGCGAAGTAGAATTTCCATTCCAATAATCGGGATCAAAACATTTCCTGATCGCCCTGGCCAATTTATTCTGTCACTTAATTAAACCCAAAGCATTGCAAATCATGTCAGTAAGCAAAAGAGAGACTGCCTCTTCAACCTTGAAGCCAGTCCTTGAGACAAATATCTTATAAAGTTAGTTAAGTTCTAGGATATGCATTAAAGGAGAATTTCTCTAAGGGCTTTTTCGCGGGTTAAACAGGGATTAAAGCAAATGGCAAACAAAGTCACAATTAAGACTTACAAGAGAAATCAAAATGCAAGAGCAAATTCATACAAAGTAGTGAAAAGTAAAATTCCCACCACAGAAGCTCTCCCACACAACGAAAAAAATCTAAGGTCTGGGAAAGGGAATAGCAAAATAGTTCATATTATTTGAACTTTTTCTTAAGCTGAAAAGTTATCTATAAAGTTGTCTGAGTTGTGTGCCCTTGGATATTGAAAAGAAATAATATTCACTGATTTTTTTTAAAGTTTGAATTTTTTTTCATTTTTCCTTTTCCTTTACTTCAATATATGCAAGCTTTAGCAAAGCCCAAAACAACTGAAAGGAGAAATACAATAATGTGGTCTTGGTTGGTGGCTATGCACCACGCTTAGGTGTATCCAAATTAATATTTGTTTCCAATATTAAAATGTCCTTGTCACCCACATACTGTCACCATTTAGGCTACCCTAAGTTTGCACACTTCCCCAGACTGAGCTCATGTTTGCAAGCATTTGTAGGTGTCTGATGTTAGTGTGCAATGAGTGAATACTTTTACACTGCCCTGCACTTTTCCTTCTCTCCTTGGAGTTGTGAAGACATGATGATATAACTTAAGAGAGTGGCTGTTTCCTGATGACATGTATTTATTAAGGCAATGCGCATTAGCTTCATGGGGAGGTAGGAAGCATATTTTTAAGAAGACTAACAGATTAGAATACATTGCATAATGACTGCTTTCTGTATCATAGAGCACAGAACACAGTGTGCATTCTGTATTTTAAAACATTGAAACTGTAATTTGCTGTTTTTAAGTTAATTTACAATAGTTCCACCAGGAAGGAATCATTCAGGAGGCATTATATAAATTGTTACAGAGTTGAAAAATGGACACAAGGGTTTTAGCATCCTATTACTGTAACTGTTAGGCGTGGAGAGCTCTTTACTGATTCTTTTCCAAGGAGTTAAAATTACTCAATATGTAGATTTCAGATTATGAAAAAGGATAAAAACATAGGTATAAAAACTGCAAAACTGAACCTTGATTTTTGCTTCAATTAGTAAACCCAGGGCTTTTAAAAGCTATTTAAAGCATTTAATAGTCAGTCGCATTTGTGGAAGATTTTACAACTAATGACATAAAAGGAATTACACAAAGTGTTTATTAAGCCTTTTTCTTTTTACCTACAAGCACTCAGCTCTTTAAACTAATTCTTTAGTAATTAAAACATCACCAGCAACTCAAAATTGTTTCAAAGTTTTCAGAGATATGTGTTCAACTCCAAATACCATAATACCAGTGTAAGTATTCTGTAAAAAAGGGAAAATTAAGATGAAGATATAAAGGTAATAGAAAAAAGGCACCTTACATTTTGTTTTAATTTAACTGTGTGTATGTAATTCATGTATGTGTGCCAACACACAGAGATTTGAAACCCAGCAAATCCTTCACCCTTCAGTATTATGGATAGGTAGGCATACCATCCCATTTTTTAGGGAAAATAGCTACTTTCTGGCTAATTCTCCACATTAACCCATCAGAAGATGAAAGAGTATATATTTTTTATTTGATCATTTTATCTGCCATTGGGCAATGTTTTTCAGCAAATATTTGAAAACTTTATTTGGCACATATCACTTGCTTTAGGAAAAAATGAACTATGAACAAGTATTTAAATATGAAAATTTTAATGCTAATTGCATTTTTAAAAAGCAAGAAACAACTGATAGGGCCCCAATGATATTCATTATATAAGGCCATTAACCTTTCCCCACTATGATTTAGGAAAAGGAGAGATCAACCTATACAGTTCAGTAGTGTTCCTAAAAAATGGGAAGATAGCCCTTGTGTCGTTTTGCACTGTAAATAAGAATTACCACTTATTTACTGGCCAAAGAACCGGTGTATACATACAACCGTTAACTAGGCCACATTCATTCAAAAAGATATGTTTTTAATTTGAAATTCTAAAGTATACACAGTCACAAAGAATACATATAATAATTGACTTTCCACACCAGTGATTCTAGAATCATGAAAACACAGATACACAAGGACACAAAGAAAAGAAATAACAGCAAAACTCCTCCATCTTTAAGTCAAGTGAAGCATGATGGCTTCTTGCAGTCTAAATATTTCTGACGTCATTTTAAAAGAATCTAAATTCCAATATAATTGGGTGTGCAATGTTTGGAAAGCACACATTACCAGTTCACTGAAACACTAAAAATGCATTACCTTTTATAAGAGGTATTCCTGTTTTTTCCCTTCTGATTAAAAAATAAATAAACATTTTAGGGGAGTCACAAAATGTTGTAGGCCCTGGACGCATTGTCTGTGGATAAGTTGCCCTGTTTGTAGGTATTAGGGCGGTTAATCGAGCAAATTCCTGCTCAGTAGTCTCAATTTTCTCAGTGAGACTGGAGGCAAAATCTGCTGCATAGAATGAGTTGAATTGTAGACAAAAAAGTGGTTCATTGGAGTTGAAATTCAGAAATGCAAGAAGGAGCCCTCCAAAATCCAAATGAGAGCCCCAAATGTAGGATCTTTCAGTCTCGATGACTATTTGATTTTTCTCAAATATTATTTAGCAACGTTGGTGTAGGAGCAGAAGGGACAATGTTAGATTAATACAGGGTTAGATTTTGCAAGAAATATTGGACAGAAAAATTCAGACTGTCAGATAAATGGGGAGAAAGTGAATAAGTGATGCACCCTACGAGCTGGGAGCTAGGTTAGCAAGGGGAGGGCAAAGACAGAAGGAGCCTGACAGTTTGGGATAAAATGTGGTTGTCTGAGAACCGTATTTTATTTCTCTATTTTGTGTTTTGCAGGAGGTTTTGGAGCAATTGCATAGTGGGTTTTTGGCAATAAGAGAGTGAATGAGCTGTGAGCAAGGTCACCATGATGAAAATTTGAAAGTATAAGATATCCATGGTGGAGAAATTCCAGGTTGCAAAGAAGTCCGGGGAGTGGATTGTTACAGTAGATTGGTAGGAAAGATCATTCCTGTGGATGACTTGAAGGGTTGTACACAAAGGAGTTGGACAGAAATTGGCCTGAGAGTTTTACCAGGGCTGGAGAGAACATTCTTGAGTCGGGGGCCAAAATAATCAATGCATAAAAGGAGGAATGCCAGAAAGCAGAGAGACGGCGAGAAGATCTGTTAGACCAGACAGAAATACTGCAAAGAATTGTTTGATTTGTTCTTTTTTATTCTTTGTATTTTGTCCAAGCTTACTAGTAAATAACTGAGTAGTTGCAAATATAAGCAAGAAAAGTGACACCTGTATGTCTTGTTCTTGGGCTTGCATTGTTTGGAAAGGAGAATGGTAAGTAGGGCATGTGGGAGAGGGCTGCAGGAAAGAATGTGTTCTTGAGTAGCTGGTTTCAGCCAGGACTAGCAAAGGGAAAGAATATGTCATGGAAAAGTTAGAGAGAATAGAACAATTTGGTGACAGTGGAGAGGTTATGCAGATGAGAGGCTTGGTATAAAAGTTTGCAAAGGAAGAATGAGATTGGGCAAAAATGATGTGGCAAAGCTAGAGTAGGAATGATTTATTCCTGGAGTTTACATTTCTAGTGGTAGTCAAGGATAAAGGCAGCGAGAAGTATGTGATATTTTAGCTCCGACCAAAAACTATGGCATGAAGATACTTCTCTGCCTACAAAGACAGATCTATTGCATGCTGCCAGCTCATCAATTTTTGCAACTGTAAGCAATTTATCTTTCTCAGCAAAGCTTACCCTTGTTCATTCCCAGGTCAAAATATAAAAGGACCAGAACTCACTAGGTCCCCAAAGAAGCAAAAATAGACACCAAGAGCTCTTACCTGGATGTTAATGGTATTCCCTCTCAAAAAGTGCTATTTTTTGCTCCTTCCCTTGGACATTTTATGAGTTAATTATTTTTTAATGAGTCAGTCTGAGAACGTCACTACCATTTAACCTTGTTTCTATCAGAAAATTGATTAAAAGTTCAAAACATCTGATTTTATAAAAGGGCTTTCAGAAGCAAATCCACTTACAATCTTGGAGCATATCATAGTGCCAAGATTTGTGATATTGGTTGACGAAAAAAAAAAAACAACTACACTGAACCAGAAAAGTCAATGTTGGTTCATGTTACTGAGGACAACTCAATGGATTATATCCTTATTTTTTTGGTGTCAGAAACTCCCAGTGGAGTTATCTTTTCTTGGATGATTTGTGAATAATTTAATACATGATTTTAAGCAGTCATTACTTTGCTTGGCATGAGATGTTTCAGTGATTGTCTTGATATAGGTGGATAGTTTATCCTGTAAAATTTATCATCTCTTGATTTTGTCCAAATAGTTTCTTATTTATCAGTAATTATATGACCTTGCCCTGCACATAAGTCATTTACTTTTGCTTCTACAGATGGGATATAGGAGGATTACATGACCATCTATCCATCTGCGTAAGTTTTATGGTAACAGAAAATCCCCTGAAGTCAATAAATGTTTCCTCCCTAGTTCACAGCAGTGCTTGAAATTCCATCATCGGAGATACGTTGCTTTAAGTTCATTGCTGCCAAAATAACTTAAATCTAGCTTATCTGGTATTAAATTATTGTGATAAATAGCTGAGAACAGTACTCTTCAAGGCAGGGCACAGGATCACCATGGTGAAATCGTCCAGAGCAGTGGATTTCAAGCATTACTTCTCAGCATAATTCTTAGAGATGTTTCAGTGGCTCAGCAAACGTTGCACTTCAAGTTCTATTTTGGTGAGGTGTGTTGAAGAAGAACCAGAGATACAGAACTTCTTGATCTTTATTCTTCTCCAAATTCACTGTTTTATCTAGCTCTATCCTTGTGTTCCTTTAAGGTAATATGGAGAATAACTCTGCAAAATTAGCGGCTTTTGGTGTGAAGGATAATTGTTTTTATAAAATTCATTTATTTGACTCCAGGGAATGGGGCCTGATAGTAAAAGATCTGTTAGACCTTTTAACTAAACTAAAATATGTGTTATTCTGGAAAAGAGAACAAAGTGGATGGTTTCTTTTGTGATCTGTTCAGTGATTTGCTCAACTCCCTATTCTCACCCCTCTTCTTTCCTCCCCAGTATTCAGGTCACTGTACAGCATAGAGAGCAACTAGGGAAGGAGGAAGGGCACTGCTGTGGGACCCTCGGTCCTCGCTAAATACAGCTTTTCTAGTCAAAGGTGGGGTGTGATATGGCCAATGCTTAATGAACTTCAGTGCCTCCTAATGTGTCCTGAATGGGGGTGCAATAGTTAAAGGCCATATGATGCCTCGGGGTGTGTGCGTGGACATGTGTGTTACTGTGGATGGGAGTCAGAGTTTAGAGTAAGAACATTAAAGGATAAGGCAGGCTTCAAAATAGAAGAAATAGTGAAGCCAAGAAATGGAAAAGAGCAGGTTTTCACAAGTGTACAGACTCGTAGGAATCCTGCTTTTAACTCTGTGGGGTTATTGCAGGACATGAAATGCTGCTGTGGCTTACCTGTTGCTCACCTGGTTGGCTCACCTGGTTGGCATGGGGCAGCAGTTGGTCCCACAGCCCTTTCAGCTTCAACTAATCGTTTTCTTCAGCTTTCCCGAGTCTCGAGCCAAGTTCACATTTAGCTTCTCCTCCAGGACTTCCCCACCCCATGGTGTGCTAGTAAACTGGCTCTATAGGGGGGAAAAAATATAATCCTCATGTATAACATTTGCCAATTCCAGAGTGTAAACTCTCCAATTATGGCTGATTTTTACTGACAGTTTAACAAACATGTGGCAACACTCCTGAATATTTGACAGTCTGCTCTCCTTAGCCAGGAGGAGCTGCTGCAGCTATAGTGCCCTGTCTTCCTGCATTGACACAACCAAACAGCCCTACTTGCCTTACAGAGAATTGTGGTTGGAATATGAAAATGAGTCTTGTGTATTAAAGAAAAATAAGATTTTAATTTGTAAGTGCTATTCTAAATTATTGTCAAATCTGTAACAAAAATTATTAGAAAACCATTCTAAAAGGGTACAACATCTGCCTTCAAAGCCTGTATATTTCACTGCTCTGGGAGGGTTACCGAATGAGCAGTTAACCAGATGTAAGCCTTTCTTCAAGGCACTAACGGATAAAGGATAAGACATTAAACTGCTACACTTTACAAGTAAGCCGAAAAGTTAGCGTTTACCAACTCTACTATCTGTTTATTTTTTGCACGTTTAGCGCTTTTATCAGATGCATGCTAGCTGGGTATTGTTATTTAAATGTTACCCCTGTTTCTATAGGGCTTCCCCCCAATTACAAGTTTCTTGAGGATAAGATCCAGGTGTCAGGTTTTATCCCCAGTCCTCCTGGAACCTAGCACAATGCCTCACCATCAGAAAATGTGCACCCAATGAGAAGCAGATGTTGAATTCCCTGAGGGTTTAAAGGCCCCTGCCGAGTCGGCAGCCTGCACTCCCTGGCTGTTTATGAAAATATTCAAGATCTTCCTATTTCCTTAATGGTGACTATTGTGTAAAAATGGAGGGAGTGTAAAATAGGATTTCTCATCATGTAGAAGTTTCTGTCTGGTCAGTGAGTTTAGAGGTTACAATGGGGCAAGGAGGAACGAGGGATAAAAGGGATAAAACAAGAGAAAGAGAAGCCGGAGATGATGCCAATAAAATAAGGCTCCTTACGTTGATACTGTCCGTGATAGGATGACTTAGGAGGAGAGATGAAAGTGTTGCCTGAAACTGAAACCCTACACAAAGCTGGAGGGACGATGTGGTTGCAAGGCAAAGAGGATGAGAGAATGGAGAAAACAGAGAAATGCATGAGCTTAGCCAGAAAATCCACAAATGACTCAAACATAATAGGATGAACCTCCTTATTTTTTTAGAAGTAGAAATAGTCTGATAGGAAATATACTTATAGACTATATTAGTAACTATGAAGATTCACAGTCATAGAATCCTAGAATTCTATGAATAGAAGGGACTTGAAACATATAACCCATCATATTTCACAGATAAACAGATAGAACATGGAGAAGTTGCTCCAATTTCATTTCATCAAAACACACAGAGCACTAAATGTATTTTAAAACTAATACTATACGTGGCAGGGACAAAACGTCAAAAGGACCAGAATTTTCCTCGGAGCTTATTGTCTCACAAATATAAAGATAAGCACGCCCATCAAAGCAACTGTAATAGGTGCTGCAATTGCTGTGCAAGCGGTTAGGAATCACAGAACAGGAAAGCATCAGTCTGGACTCACAAAGGAGAGATTGTCTGAGCTAGGTTTAAAAGCTATGGTATTCACTCTTAGCAGATTTCACTAGATTATCAAATGCCATCATTCGAGAATGTCCTCAACAACCACATGCCTTTATCTATTAGTGCACTGCTAAGATTGGCCTTCCTAAGGTTGTTCTAATGGAGCAACTAAGAGACAATGTCTAGATTGAAGGGACAGCATGGATGGGGTGGGTTGGGACATCTGGTAGGGACTGATTCACAGATAATGAAGGGACATAAAGAAGGAGAATGAGGTCAGTGGTTAGCACTTAGACAACAGAGAAACAGATTTGTAGTGGGAAAAGAGCATGGGTTTAATTTGTCCATATGGAATTTTGTGTTAAGATACATCTCCACTTCAATGATTACTATATATTTATTGTTTCAGTTCTTTTGTTTTTCAATAATCCAGACACCATTTAGTCAACATGTAGTTTGCGTTCATTAAACTCTATAGGAATCACTTGCTTTCAGAATATCTTCAATCTGAACAGTTTTCTTCACATGTTGCACCAGTAAATTGGCCAGAAATTTAATAAGAAAACTAAAAATATTGTTTATTGTATTCAAGTCTCCCTCATGTCTCTAAGAAAAAAAGTGTGATTTTTCTGCTAGAAAATGGTCACATAATAATAATAGAATAATCATTTTAAATTTACCAAAATTCTAAACATACTGACTGAATTTCGAGAATCTTTGGTTTTCCCTAAATGGAAAACAATTCTGAATAACACCTCTACTTCAATTGAGGGTGTGGGAGGGGCTCTTCCACACAAATTTTAATACTTCTTGGAATCTGCAATTTTTTTTAAATCAACTAAATCCCTCAGTTTTATAACATTTTGGAATACTATAAAAAAGTAATGGTCAGCATTCTATTACAAGCTGTCTCCTAGTTCACTTAAGTGTTTAAGTAAACAAAAGTCTCGTCAAAAGACAATTTTAACTCAATGCTATTGCAGTGCAGAACGAACTGGCAGCAGCCATGGCTGCTGTGGGATTCAGAGCAGAAAAGGAGATTTCTATTCGGAAGGGTTTGTATTTCCCAACAGAGGAAAAATGTGACCAGAAGTCAACTGTAACCTAATAAATTTTCCAACTATAAACACGCAGAATATGGGGGAATGTATTACCCAAAATACAACCTAATAGGTTAACAATGTTAATTGGTATCAAACCTGAAGACAGAACTTTCAGTTTTTTATGTTTACTTCCTCTAAATTACAAATATTTTACTAATGACTTAAAATCATAGAAAGTGAAACCATTTTGTAGCATGAACTACTGAGAGCCATCTCAGATGTCTTGAAACTGATCTCATTTGATGACTGGAACACTATATAGTCCAGATTTCTGCTCTTATTTTTCCTTTTTTTTTTCCTTTTCCTGGAATTTTTCCCCCAAGTATCTAATTTACAAATTGCAAATAGTTGCTGAAATTTAGAACCTAACTCTCTACTCCAAGTTTATTGTTTTTGACATTCTCTCCCATACAAACCCAACTATGTTCTTCAAGTTCATGACTCATTGCCATTTCTTTGACGTCTAAATCTCTACCTGCAGCTCATAGTTCCTTTCTACCAGTCGCCCACTAGCCTGCTTGCTGGCTGGGGTGCCCATGATCACTCTGAACTCCACACGCCTTAGCACCATGACTTAGTCCCATTTCTTAGTAGACACCGTACTTCTCACATCCTATACCAAAAAAAAAAAAAAAAGGGAAAATATTTTATTGCTGTTCTTTCCTAATTACTCTCATTGCTTGGAGTAGCAGAGCCACATACAGGGATTCTCAGCCTCAATATTTTCTCAACCTCTGAACTACCTTACATATTGCTGCCAAATTATCTTCTCGAGATACTGATTTCATCATAGCACCACTGAACTCAAAACATTTTAATGACTCCTCAGTAGCTGTTCTATATAATCCACCTTTTAGCAGCCACAGCTTAACCTGGTTCCTTGGAAAACATATCATGTAGTGTTTCCAAAGGCCAGTACCCTACTGCCTGGCCGGATTGCACCCTCTGTTCTTTCCATCCGCGTGGAATCTGCCAGTCTTTTCAGAAAGCCTTTCTGGTATCTTTTCTGGCATTGTCAGTCCCTTCATACATTTGCAGTGAAGCCCACCGCTGATTTATTCTGTTCCTTGTATCTATGAACACTAGTTGTACTTTAGTTTGTATGTGTTTTCAATTTGTGTTTTCAATTTATGCATATGGTATGTGCCGGAAATGTGAAGATATACTGTATTCACCCCATAAAGCAACCAGTATAATGCACAGTGTGCATTTAACGAATATCTGCTCAACACGTTTAATTGAAATCAACAAATATTTATCCAATATCTATTATAACCTATTTATGTGGATATAAAGAAAAGTAATAGAAAGTTCTTACTTTAAAGTATTATAATCTGTGGAAAAAACAACATTATGAAGAAAAAAATGAAAAAAAACTTCTCATGGTTCTATTGATTTTTGATTATCTGAAATCCATTTGAAGTACATAATTTTCTGTCTGTGATGATTAGAAAATTATACAGTAAATTGAATTGACTATCTGTAGTAGTGTCATTTACTCTCTCGTATTCACTTAGCACTCATAGTTTCAATATATTCCAATGTCAAGCACCTGCGATTCTCTGCCTGAGGGGTTTCTTTGGCCCTGGAACCTATTAGGACCAGGAGTGTCCTAATCTCAGACTAAAAGATTCAGAGAGTTAACTCTCTAGGAAGCAGATTCAACAAGTGAGTCTCAGAGTCAGTGTTTAAACATCCCACATTTTTGATCCCAGCAGGATGCAACCCCAGTTTTCCTCAGTGATAACCTACCCATTAACGCACTCTCCAAATACTTTTTTTCCTTTCCTCTCCACTTTTTCACTTTACTACCAGTTCAGGGATCGCTTCCCGTAGAACCTACATGCACACAAAAAGTCATCTCAGTTGTGCTTCTGGAGTAACCCCACCACAGACACTAGATAAATCACATAGTAGGACCAATCTAATGGAACACACAGTCAGGAACGATATTCTATATCAGTGCCTGCATATTTTCTGATGCTGGCCCTTGTTCAGAAACTACAGTATAATTTTTCTTCTGAAGACATATTGCAATGTGTAAGAACTTGGCCTCTGGAGTCAGAATACCATTGGTTCAAATCCTGGTTCTACCTTGTACCTTTGGTAACTTTGTTAAACTCCTTAAGACCTACTTTCCTTGTAGGCTTAAGAGAAATAATGAGGATCTCTACTGTATAGGGTTGCAGTGAGGATTAAATAAAACATACACATGAAACATTTAGTATGGTACTGGGCATATAGACAAGGAGCAATAAATGTTAATTGCTAACTTTATTAAAGAACTTGAAGCATGCTGAAATGTCTTTCATCTTGTATGTACAGAATGCTTTAGAATGCACTTACTTCAATACTAAGAAGTTTATCTTTCATTGAAATCTTAGAACATGATATACACAGGGCAATGTATTCTTCAGAAGCTTGTTTGTAACCGATTATTTGAAGGCGTAACCAATTATTTGAATGGTAATGGCTGCAGAGTCCTGGTGGCTGAATGTGGGCTCCGCAGATATAATCCTGGGCAGTTTTTAAAAGCCCTACAAAGAATGATTGTTAACATTCCCAACTGAGTAAAATAATTCTGTGAGCACTTTACATATAGTAAATATTTAGGAAGTTAATTAATCATTGGCACTTTGAGATTCAAATGCTTTACATTACAATCGAGGTTATAAAATATGTTTAAGGAAATAGTAGAGATTGTTTACTTCAGATAAATGTTTTCCACAGAGACATAAATTGGCTGGAGATTTTTCATGGAAAAACAGATTCCGTTTCTTTTTCTCTTAGTAATATGAACTTTTGGTCCTTTTTTTTTGTTATTATTTCTGGGTGGGTACCGAGCTCATGATTTATGTGAGAAGTGATTGGAATTTCACAGAAGAAGCTGTTGGAAAATATTTCGGTCTTAAAGTTGTTGTGACAACATTCCTAAAAAAGAAGGATTTTAGTAGAATAGATTTTCTTGCTTCCATTGGGTAGCTTAATGAAATACTTCATTGGATTCATGAAAATTAGAGATGTCAAGGTCTCCCATGCCTTTTTTTTTTTTTTGAGACAGATCTCACTCTGTTGCCTAGGATGAAGTGCAGTGACATCATCGTAGCTCACTGCAACCTCAAACTCCTGGGCTCAAGTGATCCTCCTGCCTCAGCCTCCCGAGTAGCTGCGGCTACACGTTTGTACCACCATGCCCGGCTCATTTTGTCTATTTTTTGTAGAGAGGAGGTCTGGCTGG
Organism: Propithecus coquereli; assembly: GCF_000956105.1. Classification (NCBI taxonomy): domain Eukaryota; kingdom Metazoa; phylum Chordata; class Mammalia; order Primates; family Indriidae; genus Propithecus; species Propithecus coquereli. The sequence goes on from NW_012152951.1 coordinate 6,286,976, forward strand.
CCTCAAACTCCTGACCTCAAGTGATACTCCTTCTTCAGCCTCCCGGAGTGCTAGTAATACGGGCATGAGACACCAGGCCTGGCCTCCCATGCTTTTTATGTAATCCTTACCGATACTGAACATCAAGTTTATCCTCAGTTTTTAGTTCATGTTATCAAAATGCCTTTTGTTCTCTAACTTAATTTTGATGCTTTAGATTCTGCTACAAATATTGTTTTCAGCACATCTCTGTATTAATAAGCATTTTAATTTTTACTTTTCTCCCATCATATAGTAAAAAGTAAACAATAGCAGGAGTAGAGAAATAAATAGGCAGAGAACCAAAGACATGGTTGAATTGTTTATTCTATGATCAAATATTGAGAGGAATGAAGACATTTTAAGATATTCCTTAACCATAAAGAAATAAAACATATATACTTAAAGAATAGAAACACCAAAAGAAACCTTTTATTGGTCCCAGTTTTTTCTTCTAATAGATGTGTGCCAAAGGAATGCTTGAGGACAGTCAGGTGTGGGATCCAGGAGATGGACATGGTGCTGGGGACCTTGTTGGCCTTAATTAGGGACAGACCTGTTCGTCACCCATAGTTTTTTCCTGGCAATTCTAGAAGCTCTGCCTGTTTCATTTGCTCTTCTACGATCTGTTCTTTACATCTGGTGTCTCTCATCTATTGACTTGGAGTCCAAGACTTGGGTCTCAACACAAAGAAAAGATAACTGTTTGGGGTGATCGATATCCCAATTGCCCTGATTTGATCATTACCCATTGATACAGATATCAAAATATCACATGTACCCCAAAAAATATGTACAACTATTACACAGCAATAAAAAATTTAAAAATAAAAAAGAAGGTAGGGAATGATTTCCAACAAACAAAAACAGAGAACATTAATGCAGTTAAGAGTGGAGACTCAACTCCAGTAGTGAAAATATGAAAAAAAATACATTGTATTTTTCTTGGAAGCTCTTCTAGGCATGGAAGCTCCTCTAGGCAGTACTTATTATGTAGGGCCCAGTGATAGCTCAGGAATAGTTACTATTTTAATGTTTAATATAAATATTTAATATTTATTGAAAACACTAAATATTAAACTTCAAAGTGACTTGTTTGCATGGGCCTATTAATTCCATCATCAGCTAGCTGACTCAGCAATCCCACTCGGAACTTCTCATCCTTGCTACGGAAAGCGCACTCACCATTTGTAGTAGGTGTAGCTGCAACAGGTACTCGGTAGGAAAGAAGGTGCGGTAGTGCTGACGTCTTGACAGGATGGAGTTTTCTGTTGGTTCATGGTTTAGCCATGTCTTTCTTTTTTTATAGGAGTCAGCTGGACCCCAGCCGTGCTAATACACTGCAAATCCTTTTCTTTTTGTCTGTGATGTTAAGGACAGAGGGTATACACAACACACGCGCATGCAACACACGTGTACACATGCACGCACGCATGAACACACACTCCCCTCACTGAGTAGTTCTAACGAGGCATGGTAAGAAATGCCTACAGGAGGGTAAAGGAGGTGGAAAATCTTATTCCATAAGAATTTCCATTCCAGGCATGAGTGCCAGACCACCAGGCCTGATGTGTTTGGACAGCGCCAGAACCAGCAGGTCTGAGGGAGCCGAGCTTTGTGGAAGCAGAAAGAACGAGGCGGAATAATTTTTCAGCTCTGGGGAGTCAGAAGGCAGCCTGAGAGCTCAACGCTGCTGCCAATGATATATATTTTTAAATGCCCTTTAATGGTTCCACTGTTCTTTTTGTTTTATTATCAAGGAAAATAGGATTTGGGAAAAGGGGTTAGAGGTTGGCAATTACAGAGAGGAAGGAGAGACTGGGTATTCACCTTAAAACTGATGGCTTTTTGGTGAAGAAAATTTCATCATTTTGTTATATATTTGATTTCTTTAAACCAGCCTCAATCAACCAGTCAAGATGTACCATCCTTTCCAAGTTTCCTCTGCAATCAGAAATACGATGTTATGAATTCATTATCATCAAGATAAAAATTAAAACTTGGAAATCACATACAAACCTGAATGATAGAAAAGTTTGATATATTTTAACAGTGGGAGAACGCCTTTACAAAGTAACATATTTTCCTTTGTTGAATTCTTTCAAAATTAAATTTATGGACCATTCACACATTCCAAAAGTGCAAGGTCACTGTAATGTCTAAGTATATCATATGACTTCAGGAATTCAGACATGGCAATTCTTTCTACTAATGCATTAATCATATAATTGGAGAGTTTAAGTATTAAATATCGAAAATCAGTATATTTATATGAATTTTTGAATATATTTTGAATTATTTGCTGGTAATTATATTGTTTCAAGAAGAAAAGCATAAAAATGTTTGTTAAAGATTTTGGGACAAAAAGCCAAAACCACTTTGCATAGTTACCAAAAGGGACAGCAGTTTGGTATAATATGTCAGCTTCCTGGCTCCAACTGGTCTAAGTGAAAAAAAAAAAAAAAAAAAAAAAAAAATCCCACACAGATATTGCCTGAAAGGAAAATGGTCCTTGTCCTGCTACTTGTTGAATATCAACTTTTCTGCAAATCAGCTCAGTTTTCTTGCCTGGCAATTTAATATCCTCATATCTGTTTTGCCTACCTCAAACAATATATCTGAAAAGAAGGCAGAAGTATATATAAAATACACTGAAAAATACAAAGAATTCTACTACAGAAATTTCTATTACTCTTATTTGGTTTGATGACTCATATGAATCATGCTCACAGTGGTTCCATGGCAGATTTGTAACATTTTTCCTGGTTCCAAGCCTACCTTCACTTGGATGCTCTGTAGTCTGGATTTTTATGGAGGAGACGTTCTGACTCTAGGTGAAGTGGTATGTGAATTTGGATTTGTAGCAGTTTTCCACAGAAGACAATTGACCTCTCCCAAACATTAGCCCAGTTCTTTAAAAAGTGGATGGTATTCTTTCTATGAATGCATTTAATTACCTTCATAGGCAGTAAAATAATTGCAGCATGGCGTTTTATCAAGAGATGGACCTAACTTTCTTGATTTTCTCAAACAGGTGATGGAAGTTGTTATAAAAGGTCAGACTGACTTTGTAAGATATTCAGTCAAAGAAATAATTATGACTAAGACCCCAAAGGCAAATATGACAAAAATAAATAAATGGGACTTAATTAAATTAAAAAGTTGCTGCACAGCAAAGGAAATAAATAAATAGGCAACCTATAGAATGGGAGAAAATATTCACAAGCTATACATCTGACAAAGGACTTGTATCTAGAAACTACAAAGAACTCAAACAAATCAGCAAGAAAAAAACAAACAACCCCATCCAAAAGTGGGCAAAAAATACAAACAGAAGTTTTTATAAAAGAATATAGAGAAATGGCTTATGAACATATGAAAAAATGCTCAACATCGCTAATCATCAGGGAAATACAAATCAAAGCTATTATACAATCAGATACCACCTTACTCCTATCAGAATGGCCATTATTAAAAAGTCAAAAAACAGTAGATGCTAACAGGGATACAGAGAGATAGTAAGGGTTATACACTGTTGGTGGGAGTGCAAATTAGTACAAAATCTATGGAAAACAGTAAGGAGAGTCCTCAAAGAAATAAATGTAGACCTACCATTCAAACTAGCAATCCCACTGCTGGGTATCCACTGAAAGGAAATGAAGTCATTTTATCAAAAGGACATCTGCACCTGAATATGTATTGCAGTGCAATTCACAATTGCAAACATGTGGAACCAACCTAAGTGCCCATCAATTCACAAGTGAATAAAGAAAATGTGGTATATATATATATATATATACCAGGAAGTACTACTCAGCCATAAAAAGGAATGAGATAATGTCATTTGCAGCAACTGGGATGGAACTGGAGACCAGTATCCTAAGTGAAGCATCTCAGAAATGGAAAAAAAAACCAGCACGTGTTCTCACTAATAAGTGGGAGCTAAATGATGGGTATACGCAGGCACAAAGAAATTTAAAGGACATTGGAAACCAAGAAGTTTGGAGGATGTGAGGGTGGATGTGGGATAAAAACTAACCTACTGGGTACAATGAACACTATTCTAGTGATGGGCATTCCAAAAGCCCTGACTTAAGCATTGTACAAGCAAGGTATCCATGTAACAAAAATGCTTGTATTCCCTTAATTAATATTTTGAAATTAAAAAAAGAAAAGATACATGAATAAAAGGTAAAAATAGAGACAAAAAAAAAAAACTAGGTCACTTGGGTCAATACGAGGCTTAAAAATTTTTGGAGAACAGATCAAAGGAGAATATAAACCACTTCAACAAAATCATTGGCTTTCTTACGGTCCAAATGATGGCGGATCATTTGGACGGTAAGTGAAGTCTCTGCATTAGGTGAGCCAACAAGTTGAGGTAGAGGCGTTTTCTAGAGGCCTGGGCAGGAGTTGCATGGTAGGCTGGGGGAGGTAGAGACACGATGATGATATTACCTGGATTCTCTTCTTCCCTGGTTGAGGTTCCAGTGTTCTCCCTGCCTTCCATTACTCACTTAAAAGTTGACTATTGCAGAAGTGTGAGATGAGTCACAAATGGATATTAGTACTCTCAAGAGCCCAGATTGCATTTTAATGAGCATTCTGATGTATGAACTAAATGAATCTTTAATGTGTTGATGAGGTACTTTGAAGAACAGAGCGTTCTCCAGGGACTTGAGACAGTTCAGGACAGAAGAGTGCTAACATTCTTCTGTCTAGGGCCTGCTTCATCCATTCAAAGGAGAAAGACTGACTCATTCTAACAAGAATTTCAGGCTCCCAGAACAAGCCATTTTAGAATTTGTTAGAATTATCAGTTTTTTAGGTCTTTGAAAGTCATACGGAGCAAATAAAATAAATCTGGCCACCCTTCTCTTGACTTCCAACTTGAGTTTTCCCTTTGAGTTGTAACCTAACAGCAAAATCTTTGTGATTTAATAAACAGACACTTTATTCCACAACCAGTGTGATTAATGATAATAGTCTGAAACACATTCTTACGATGTCATGATTGTTAGCAATTCCCCAATAGACCGATCACTTTAGAGTAGGTGATTTTTTTTATTGTCATTTGTATTGTTCTTTGTATTCCTAATACCTAGCAATGTACCTGGTATGACAATAGAAACTAAATCAATATTTGTTCATAAATGAATAAAGGAATGTGGTAAACATATAATACAATTTAATGGGTGCTCATATGGAGGAGGTACACTTATATCTTTATATTCAATAACTTTATCTATGAAATAAGAATGTTTGGACCTAGTGTAGCTACCACACAGAGTTGATCTGATACCAAAATCTAAATCTAAAACAAAGTTTATTGAAAAATAAAGTGTTCTAAAATAAAATATTTCACTCTTCAGCAACTGTGTGACCATACTATGAATCATACTCGCATCCTCCAAAACCTAATTGCGTGTGTCGAAGTTGATTCCCATGGGTGTTGGTCCTTTCCAGACAGTGGGTACTATGTGAAAGAAGTTTTAATCTATTTTCAGTTCTCATCTGTATCTATATCAATGTATTCTAAAGGGCAAGTCTCCAACTGAGCTACTTGCCCATTTAATCATGTGGAAATGGAAGACAGTCTCTATAGATAAAGTTACAAATCAAATATGGTTACAAAATGTGATGCCACAAGAAGACTCTTATGAAATGTGACAATAAGATAGGGTAAGGAGTGCCCAAACAAGTAATGAGTTGAAATAAAGGGGAAAACACAAGAAAAAGGAGTAACATTCTATGAGGTTTTAATTGAAAGGGAAGTAATTCTATGACAAGAGTACAAGAAAACTGAATGACATTTCATTTTTTACAGGAATAATTTACTTAATAATTTAACAACTGCCTGATACATACCAAACACTGGTCTTGGCTTAAGTGAAACCTTGGCAAGTATTAAAATCTACTGAGGGAGGCATTCAATAAGCTAGAATTAAACAATAGCATTTTCCCCCCACAGGTTGTGACTCAAAAGCCTGTTAACCTTTCTGTCCTGCACTGCCTGAAACAGGAAGAAGGAAAAAAAGGGTTCGACCTGGAATGAATGAGAAGCCCAAGGGGTAAGTAGGCCAAAGAGGGAGACGTTTGCAAAACCCAAGGGTAAACCGTAGAGAAAGTCAAGTTTATGAAACTGATGAGTAAACCCATGCAGGGGACTGAGAGAGGAGCCCTTCTCCAGCTTCCGTTCTCACACTTCCTGAAAGCAGCCGTCAGTATTGTTTCAGTCTTGTTTTTGATGGCAAACACTTACTGGTGCCCAAGGTCACGACCTTCAGGGGGCAGTAGTTCACTAGTATCCACTGGAGATGGGAATGGCTTACAGAGCTGTAATTAGAATAAAATGTGTAGAGATTTTTTACATGGGTCATCCAAAAAGTGACTTTTTCTCCAGACACAACTGGATAAGTGTTTTTCTGATGCCTACTTTTTCATTATAATGATGCCTCAGGGAATCTATGAAGGAAAGAGAAATTTAATCTGGCTATGAGTAAGAGTGCTGCTAGAAGAGCTTAAAATTCTTTAGCACTCTCCACCTCCTGCTCCCCCCAAAAAGAAACAATGGACTTAAGTGTTTTCAAAAATGTGCTGACTTCTATCAGAGTTTTAAAATAAACTGATAGGAAGGCTCCAGCTCCTACGCCTTGCCCCCTGGGCTTGCACAGGAAATTCTCCCTGAGTTTGGGAGCTCAGTCACCTCTCTAAGCTGGATTCGGTTCAAGATGATGGGCTCCCCCACGTCTCCTCGGAGTGGGGCCACACCAGTTGTGACACGCCGGACTTACCGTGTCCCCACCACTCTGGGACCTCCCCGAAAGGCCTGGCCTCACAGGTACAGCTGAAAGGAGCTCTACTAAGTTGTTTCTGGCCAGGAGTCATTGGCTCTGACCCAGTGAGAAAATACTTCCTGATTCCTTTTGATTTTCAAACTAAGGGCAAAAGAACTTAGAATCCTCAAGAGGTTTTCCAGTATCTTCCACTTGTTCTGTGTGCAGAATAATGACTTACAGTAAGGGAGGGTTTCTGTTGTAATGTCAGCACGTGGCGTGGCATACCTTAGAGGAGGGAACCAAGTGGAGTTGGCCCAGGCACTGTGAAATTATGTAAATAATTAAAACTCTTCTTTGAATGGGCATACAGTGCTACAGACTAATGGGGAAATCTTCTCAGAAGATTCTAGAGTCATTTGGTTATTAGCGATGTGACTTGCTTAAAAGAGGAAAGAAGTGAGGGTGCAGAGGTGGGACAGTGGTGGTGGGGAGGGCATGGAAAATTGTCTCTACTCAAAAGCAAATTGGTATTAGGGAAACGAAAATCAAAATGACGAGATACCCCTTCACACCCATTAGATGGGCTATTATTTAAAAACAAACCATCAAACAAACAACCAACCAAAATCCAGAAAATAACAAGTGTTGGTGAGCCTTGGGGAAACGGGAACATTGTGCATTCCTGGGGAGGATGTAAAACGGTGCAGCTGCTGTGAAAAACAGCATGGAGCATCCTCAAAACATTAAACATAGAATGACCATAGGACCCAGCAACTCCACTCCTGCGTATTCACCCCAAAGAATTAAAGCAAGGACTTGAACAGATATTTGTATACCAATGTTAATAGCAGCATTACTCACAATAGTCAAAACAATCCAAACGCCCATCGACAGAGGAATGATAAACAAAATGTGGTCACTACACACAATGGGGTATCATTCAGCCTTTAAAAGGAAGGGGAATTCTGACACCTGCTACAACATGGATGCAGCTTGAAAACAACGTGCTAAGTGAAACAAACCAAACACCAAAGGAAATATAGTCGGTGATTCCATTTATGGGACGTACTTAGAAGAGTCAAATGACTAGAGACAAAAAGTAGGATGGAGGTTGGCGGGGACGGGGAGTGTGGGGAAATGGGGAGTGAGTGTTTCAGTTAGACTTTCAGTTTGGGAAGATGGAAAATTCTGGAGATGAGTGGTGGTGATGGTTGAATTATAATGTGAAAGTACTTAATGCCACTGAACTGAAATCTAAATCTTCTTGCTCCCAGGGAGACTCTATGTTTCCCACACCACTTGGCCGTTTCTTCCAGATGATAGGGTAGAAAGAGAATGGACCTACTCTCCAGGGTTGACCACCCCACTCCTTAGCATGTGAATCTTGTCAAGTACTGTAATGATGTGAACTGCTCCATTCTCATTTCTACTATGGGGATACCCCTGCCTTACAGAAAGCCAAACCCTCATTCCTATTGTTTGGACGTGACTCTACCCCTTGGAGCTTCACATAACAAATGTAAACCCATCTCCACATGCCAGACACTAACTCTCCAAGTTCTTACATCTTTCGTAAAAGTGACATTGCTCCCAAAACAGACTGCCTGAGTCTGTGTCCTGGTGGTTGGTATTTTTCTAAATGAGAGGTTCAAAACTGTATTATAGATGTGTAGAAGAATTTTATAATACTAACAAGCAGCACAAATAGATCTTTGTCTTTTATGTATGTTCCCAATATGTAGAAATATATATTTTGTGCATAAAACAAACAACACGTATCAAAATGCTCTATTGAAATGAATCCATGAAGATGCCTATGAAACTATGAAATTTCCATCTTAAAGCTAAGTTGTTCATATAAACTGCACACCCTTTTGACTTCTCCTAATAAACCTAAGTGGTAAATGAGCCTATAGTGATATTAAAATAAATACTTCAGAAATTTAAATTTGGCATCAAATATATATGTTTATATAAACATGTAATTTATATGTAAGTATATAAATACAAATATATAAATAATATATGAAACTAATAAAAGAGATTTTGTTAAATAAATACATTCCATCAGAAAGTACTATAAATGTAAGCACTTATTTATGGAATCATTAAGTGTTTCCCATTTGCAGACCGAGAATAATGTTCAGTTTGAGGCTATGATAGTCATGTGTATTGCTGTGAAGTACCATATGAAGATTAACATTTTAAAACTGCATTTGAAAATTATGAATTAATTATTGGTAGCTAATCAAGTACTTGCTTATATAGCACATTTTTTTTTATTTCAGCATGTTATGGGGGTACAGATGATTAGGTTATGTATGATGCCCTTACCCTCCCTCCCCCACCAAGTCCGAGCTTCAAGTGTGTCCATTCCCCTGGAGGTGCTCATCACACTCATTGTTTGTATATAACACATTTTTGATGTATTGTCCCACCTGTTCATTTTACTATTTCGTATAGAAGGATTTATCAAATTGATTGTTCAGTGATCCATATTTTTTAATAAGGCCACAAAAATAACCAGGCTGATTTGTTAAGTCTTCAATATTTAGTATCCACAGCATGAATCACAACACTCTTTATGTTTTGTTTCTCAAAAAAGATAGCCTGTATTGTCTTAGAGTTCCCGTTATTATATCGTATAAGCAAAATGTTTTTAAAGAATGGCATTTCCCCCTGTATGACCCATCAATCATATACTGTGGAATGGAAACAAGAGATTAACCTCTCCTGAAAAAAAAATACTATTGATTATAAAGCACACAAAGATTATGATATGGAATTTACTTATTTTATATATAAAGAGAGTTTGTGTGCGTGTGTATATGTATATCCTGTTTTTTATATATATATGTACATAAAATCTTATTAAAGATCCTATTTTTTGTTTCTATATTGAAATTTTCCCCTCTTGTTTTTAATTCAGCATTAGCTCCTCTGAGCTTCATCAAAACATGCTACAGGGTTAGAAACTAGAGAGAAACATGACACAGGTGTGATGAAAACTCCTTTGTGTTAATTCATGAATTAATATGAATCTCTGATGTTGCAGATCCTTCCAGATTTCCCCCCCGACTTTGTTCGACTGGTAGAATATGACATTACTGTGTTTTCATATGTTAGCCCTTTCTTTGACATCCGAATTTATCATAGCTTTGGACATGTTGGATAATGATACGTTCTTTTATGGAAATAGATGATCATACACAGAACTCTTGTAAATTATTTCTAAAAGCGGAAAGGAATAGTAAGATAAATATTGAAGGACAAGCGGATTCAAAGATTGAATTCATTTGTTATTTCTAAAAACAAAGCATTAAATTTTAATATTGCATTTGTTCATGACAGTTAAAGTTTTTGAGTGGAATGTAGAGATCTCTTATTCCAGCCCCATCCTAATGCAGGATTAGTTTATTTTGGTAATTTATTATTGTTAGAATTAAATCAGGCTTCAGGCTTTCTCAGTTTGAATTGAGCTTATACTTTTGCATGTGTGGTCCTTTGGTCTAAGGCTGTGGCAGACTGAAGATGGTCACAGATGCTTTGAAATTTTCCCAGCAGAAGGCAGGGGCCGTTTCTGAGGCTGGTCTGTGATGGCTTTGACCAACAGTGTATAGCAGAAGTACCACCATGATAGTTACAAACTTGGGCTGTCGGAGAACTGGCCGCTTCCATGTCGGAGTTTTACATCCCTGAGCCACCTTATTAGGTGTTTACTACCCTAATGAAGAGACCCCATTCTAAGGCCCTAGGAATGCATAAAGGGACTCAGCAAAATTCAGACTTCCAGATGCCTCTGTCAAGGTAGCAGGCATATGCATGAAGCCCTGGTGATCCCTCCAGATAAGCCTGGCTACTGGCTGACTACCAATCAGTGACCTGAGATGATGCCACCTAGAATGGAAGAATCACCCAGGGGAGACCCGTCTGAATTCCTGACATATGACATCATGAGACATAATAAAATGGTGGTCATTTTAACCTCTTATTTTGGGGTAGACAGCAATAGACAACCAGAACAAAATCACCAAGGGAATGGTTAGCATCACCAAAGTGGCCAATAATATTAATGGTATTCAATAACTTTTGAAAAACAGTAAAAGCTAAAATTTAAATTCTGAGGTTCTAGTTCAATATACAGTTGGCCCTCTGAATCCTTGTGTTGTACCTCCGTGAACTCAACAACTATGACTCAAAAATATTTGGAAAAAAACGCATCTGTTCTGAAAATGTACAGGCATTTGTGTTGCCATTATTCCCTAAACAATACAACGTAACAACTGTTGACATGGCATTTGCATTGCATTGGTATGATAAGTAATCTATAGATGATTTAAAGTATCCAGGAGGATGTGTATAGATTATAGGCAAGTACAATTCTATTTTATATCAGGGACTTGAGCATCCATGGATTTTGGTATCTGGTGGGGATTCTAATACCATTCCCCTGCAGATACCAAGGGATGAGTGTATATGCCTTCAAAATATCCTAATGACCCCAAAGCCAACCCAGTGAAAATTCAAAATAAATAAGTTGCTTAAATACATAACTTAATAAATCAGTGATTTCTATACAAATAAGTTACGTTATTGGCTTAATTTTCAACTTTTCATCTATTGTGCAGGTCAGAGCAATGTATATTTAATAACCTGTGGACTTAAGAACCAATGTGTTTCTAACAGTGTTTTGAGTAAAGAAACTAAATTAAGAAAAGAAGAGAATACATGAACTTTTTGAATGTGGTGGTTCAGGTTATCAAAAAAGATGCAACAGCAACTGATGGAGAGAGGTTGGCTCATAAACTGGTCTCCTCAGCCAGTCAGTGCCTTTTATCACGTCCTTGTTTCTTTACTGCCTTGGAGGCTTCTGCCTGGAGCCCCTTCATTTCTCTCCTATGATAGATGCTTCTTATGTCACTTCATGACTTACTTAAGGTCACACACTCAGTGACATTTTCCTTCTGATCATCCAATATCAGAATGCTTAATTCCTTCCTTCTTTACAACACCATAGACCTGGCTGGGGGCAAGCTACATGAATGTCTGGATCTGCATCTTCCTAGAGTTGGGCCACTGTAGGTCTGGTGGCTGGGAGCAACAGAGAGATGCAGGCTTCTTCACAATCTTATGGCTTCATTGTCATAACACAAGACCTTGTGGGGTGCAGGGAAAGAAAAGGCTTCCTGCTGACTCAGCCCACTTGTCAGGGCAGCTGGAAAGGCAGGTGCCTATGTGTGCAGGGGGGAGGATAACCG
>NW_012152951.1:6300490-6305763 GCF_000956105.1 Propithecus coquereli
TATTGCTCAATTTCTTGAATTAAGGTAGATTAAAAGTGGAGATTAAATATAATCTTTATTCCCATAGTCACTCCCCTGTACTGTGCTAGGTACTTAGGCAGCACTTATATTCTTTGAGTCCACTAGAATTCCATTTGCCCTGTCATTATTTCAGCAAAAGAAGCTATTTGCATTTGTGGAGACATGATTTAGTTATAAATATTTAAAGTGTATGTTTTTCATCTTCTCTTTTCTTACCATCTCTTTTCCCCTGGCTTTTCTGTAGCCTTGGCGTGTGGAATTGGTCTATTTCTTCTATAGCCCAATTTGTGAAAGGGTGCAAGAGGAGGAGTGTGGGTGGGCTGAAGGCAGAATTAGCCAGGGAATCTGATCCCTTCAAATGCCCTATGCTAAGGCCACTCCACCCAGTCAAGGGACTATCACACTCCAGTCACCTCCAGTTTGTTCTCCAATTACCACACCACCCTGGAGCTCTGAACATATTCCATCAACATACATTCTTGTCTCCTCTTATGTACTTTATGGTATGGTAGGGGCTGGAAAACTTACCCTATTTCCCAGACTCCTTTGTAAGCAGGCTCATGGTACAAATTACATATATTCATGCTATACCTGGAACTCCTCTCTGAGATGGAAGCCACCAACCTGCTGCTGTTTCTGCTGGTAAGCAAGGTCCCAGGGACACACACAGTGAAGCGGGCTGTGGAGGCAACCTCTGGAATATACTTTCTCGTCACTGTAAGAAGGTTTTGAGGTTTTGTGGGAGTAGAGATAGCAGTGGTGGTGGCTTCCAAGTCTTTAAGTTCATGCTACGGCAGTGGTTTCTAAACAAGATGGAGCCATTGGTAGTCCCAAGTCATGCTATGTTAGCCCTTGCAAAAATGTTGTATGTCTTGTGGTAAATCCCTTTCTGCTTAAAATACTTAAATCCATTTGTTGCACTGAATCTGTCTGGTATGCCTAGAATATGACAAGCCCTGGAAGGTTTCCTTCTAATGCTGAGGTTACCAGGTGACATGTAGGATTTTTCACTCTCAAGGGTTTATCCTTGGTTTTCCCCAAGCTCCCCATTTAGCCTTTAAGTTTACTTTTTTATTTGTTTTTTTGATATGGGTTTTGTTGGGGGGGAATCTATTTTACTAGGTTAGGAGGGAGAGGCAGAGTCCGGGATCCTGTTGTATTTCACCATCTTTCCATCACAGGGAAGAGAATGATTTAAAAACTCATCAATAAGAAACATGCATTAGGCTAATTTTCTTTGACAGATTCAATTTAGGTCTTTCCCAGAGGCCTAATAAATTCAAAGTGGAAAGAAAATGTACAATTAATTGTATTTGCAGTTAATTTGTTTTGGGTCTTTTCATAATATAATATTGTATTTTGGTATATGCACTTTATAATATAAGGTCTTATTTTTTATAAACATATTGTGACCATTTTAAGCATTTGCTCTTTGGATCGATGACTATTTATAGTGTTTATTATGCACCAACCACTTTGCTAAGTACTAGAGAAAAAAGATGAATGAGACAAATTCTCAATTTTGTGTCTTTAATGAACATTATTATATCAAAAACTTGCATTAAATGTATCTAAAAATACCAATACCCTAAATATAGTAATCTATTTTTCTTATACCTCACTATTGAAAGGGATTAATGTAGAAAATTGATATATATTGGTTCTGTTACTTATATTGTTTCATCAATGGTCACAGAAATCTTAATAAGGAAATATCATTCAACTTTTACATATGGGGAAACAAAGATCAAAAACATGAAATCACTTGAAAATCATCTTTCAGCCCATTTAATGATGGAGCTGAATTCTAAAATCCATGTTCTTTTCACTTCCCCCTGCATTTCTGCAGGAGATAAAATTATAAAAGGATAACTTTTGGAAAAATGTAACATTCATATTGTCTTACATGAACAGTCTTAACGCAGTTCAAAGTAATTTTTAGGTACATTTTTTCATTTAGTAGTTTAATAGTCCCAGGAGATGAATTGACAGGACTGAAATTGGTGTACCCAATTTATAGATGGAGGTAACTAATCTAAGCTTTTACATTTTACTAATTATATCAAGTTATTTTTTTTTAATTTCTCAAAAGTCATGTAATTTCTGAGTGAAACAGCCAAAAACTTCCTTTTATTTTTTTTATATACTTTTTTAGAGTTGGAGGTCTCAGTATGTTGCCCAGGCTGGTCTCAAACTCCTGGCCTCAAGTGATCTCCCTGCCTTGGCCTCCCGAAGTGCCGGGATTATAGGAGTGAGCCACCATGCCTGCTCCAAAAGACTTTTTTTTAAAAGGACAACTATTTTTACTTGTCTAAACTTTTTTGGGTAAATACATTTAGCAAAAATTTTAAAAATTAATTGGAGAAACTCTTGCTCTCTGACAGTCTCTGTGGATAATATTCACATCAGTTTTACTTAAATGATGATATTTTGATCCATTTTTCAAAATTTGGTTGAAAAATGAACATGAACATCAGGAAAGATGTACGAACAATGTTTTAATCAATTTTTTAAAAATTCAGCTGAGAAATGAACATCAGGAAAAACTATATGAATGTATCCACAGAATTTTAAAATAAATATTACTACGCAATGGCACTAGCCTGTGAATTAGGACTATAATAGAAGCATAATGTTGTTGAGTTCAAAAACAAACATGCTTATTCTTGCCCCCAACCCTTTGCTCTGACGTTACCAACCTCAGTATTTTTCCAAACATCCTAACTATAGACTAGAGGGAAAAACAAGCACCATGGCAGGTCCAGAAGAGCACTGCCACCTGTGTAACTGAGCTGCGTCCAGAGAAAGAAAAGGAGTGAATGCATAGATGGAAACACATTTCTTACAGACATGGCATTCAAAATGCTTGTGGTGCCCTTGAAAGAAGGAAATGAGAGTGATCAAACAGGAAGGTTCAAAGAGACCTTGGAAATCATTGACACAGTTCCTTCTGCCAGGCAAAATTATACTAAAACCACCTGGGATTGTTTCAAAGTCAGCTATTTGTCTTTGGTTGTTTTTCTGTTTTACACTAGTCAGAATTTGTTCATTTTTAATCTCAAAGTTATTTTATACTTCGACTATTTTTTAGAATTGTCAAAATTGCTTATTCATGGAGTTGCTTAATACACCTTGCCCTCATTCAATTCTCAGCCCCATTTAAACTTACATATTTTGATTACCCCTGTGTTACCGTGGTGAATTGATAATTACCTCCTTAAATGTCACAGGCAATGTGAAGTATGACTGGATGTCAGCTTGTTGTCTTTGATGCATTTCACATTAATTTCAAGATAGCTTTCTTAAAGATTACAGCCAAAAGGGAAAATAGAAGAATAATTCTATCAATCTCATAGAGCTGTTCAGAACATTAATTCGTTCAAAACTATGGGTGCTGAAAATTCAACTGAGATAGCAGAGAGTTCCCCTTTTAAGATGATACAGGAGCAATTCAGATCCTACTGCTTTCTCACACACACACACACACACAATCAAAATCTAATTCCTAAAAATGTAAAATGTTGCCAAGTCTTCCAGCTAGAACTTATCAGAGCTTTCAGGGATTTCCAATTCATACTTTCATCTTCCTGCCAACCATGTGTCTGTACACAGTGGCTTGAACAGCCATGTTGTCCTTCCCAAGATATATTTTAATAACATAGGTGCTGCTAATTTTAGAATTCTTGGGTGGGTGCATCTAACTACTGACAAACATGTTGGTTTTATGCTTTGCAAATTATTAGCAATCAACGTGCAGTGGATTTTGTAGCACAGAGTGCCAACTAATAAACAAACTGTATCCTAATGCTCCTAGAATTTGATGCCATTTACTAAATGAAGCATATAAAAACCATTTCTATAAACAGAGCAAAATGAAGCCATGATAGAGAAGGCTTATAGCAGGAAGAGCATGTGGAAATATGATTTTTGCATTTGTATATATGACTGAAATAAGAGCTGGCAAGATGCTTATTGTCAACTTC
Organism: Propithecus coquereli; assembly: GCF_000956105.1. Taxonomy (NCBI): domain Eukaryota; kingdom Metazoa; phylum Chordata; class Mammalia; order Primates; family Indriidae; genus Propithecus; species Propithecus coquereli. The sequence continues at coordinate 6,304,495 of NW_012152951.1, forward strand.
ACCTCCCCATGCGTTTTCTGTGCGGCAGTCTTGCTTGACTTAGTCTAGCTGGACTTACAGAATTTGAGGAGACCAATTGCAATTGTAACCAGAGAGGGCACTAATGAGCGATGCAGTGGCATTGTATTATCATTAAGCAAGGATCTGATAAATAGGCTGATATTAAAAAAAATCGACTCCCAATATCTTCATATTTTAAAAGCGGTGTTGAAACAAATATTAAATATTTATTTAATTTTAGGCAATATAATAGGTATCCAGGGATCTTGGCCAATGGCTCACATATTGTATGATTTCGGTTGTGAACATTTCTGACCATACTGAGTAGGAAATGCGATGTTTTGCAACTCCACTGGATCACCCAGCACAAAACCAATAGCCAAGAAGAAGAGCATGACAAAAGACATTCTCAATCCATGTCAACCACTTGTTTTGATTACACCCTCTACCCAGTGTTATGTTTAAGGGATTTGGGTGTCTATTTCTAAATCTGATGATGAATTTCTCCCTGAGATGCTTTGCTTTATAGAGGCCCAAATGGAATGATCACACAGTAGGCAAGAGTTTCTGTAATCTTCTCCTTGATGTTCTACAGCCAGTAATATTCATAAGAGCAAACATTGGGATGATCACTGTATTCCAGAAACTTTTGAAAGTGTTTTATGTTAATTCCCTTAATTCTCCTAACATGCTCTTGTGCAAAGTATGGTTATTGTCCCCATTTTACAGATAAGGAAACTGACACACAAAGAGATTAAGTAAATTGCCAAAGGAAGTAACAGAGCTGTGATTTGTACCAGGGAGCCTGAATCCAGAGCCCAATATATTCTAGTGTCTCTCTGGAGGCCTTTTCAAATTAATCGACTGATAGGGGTAAGTTTCTAATACAGATTGCAATAGTTACTTATCCAAGACACCCAGTTATCACGATTATCTGTTGTCTTTCGATATTTCTTTTCAATTCTGCCATGTTTGTTTCTGCTGTACCATGATGAAGACCATAATTGACTGTGTACAAAGATGTAGCCGTCTTTGTGCCAAGAACATCCTTTCCCAGTAATCTCCTAGGAAGCTTTCATAAGTACATGATTTATTACATAATTAAAAGAAGATGTTCTGCTTTGACACCTAATAAACATTGCCTCAATTTGGAAGAGAAATCACAGCTTTTTAGGCTCAACTGTAAGGCTTTTATTTTCTAAACTGAATATGTTCACAATTTATTTTCACATTAAAGAATATTACATAGATTCCAAAAATATAATGAGA
>NW_012152951.1:6305813-6306839 GCF_000956105.1 Propithecus coquereli
TTTAGTTGTCCAATTAATTTCTTTCTAATTTCAGTAGAGGTGGGGTCCCGCTCTTGCTCAGGCTGGTTTCGAACTCCTGAGCTCAAACAGTCCGCCCGCCTCGGCCTCCCAGAGAGCTAGGATTACAGGCGTGAGCCACCGCGCCCGGCCTATAAATCATTCTTATCTGAGATAAAGCTATTTGGATAGATAGGCCCATATTCACAAGGCAAGAAACAGTGAACATCTACGAATCCTAGAACTCAAGAGATTGTATTGTTCGGACTCCTAATGTGGTTTACCTGGGGGAACCAAGACCTGGATGGGGTCCTGTAGGTAACCAAGGATACACATCCAGTGAGTGCCTGAGATAGGATGGAATCTCTTTGTCTAAGCTCTCATGGTAACATTCTTTCAATCATATCATAGATGATAAAGAAACTGTGGAGAGAAGGGAAATTTGAAATCCAAGGCATTTACCCACCTTCCAATGGTCTCCATTTTCTTTCTGATCTGAAATTTCTTAGTCTAAAAGTGTATCAAGTTCAGGCCTTTGAATCTGGAAGTACACACGCACATACACACACATGCGCGCGCGCACATACACACACACACACACACACACACACATACTCTAAACATGGCCTTTGGATTCACAAGTGTTGAAAAGCATTAACTGTGAGTTTAATTTTTGTTGTTGTTGTTATTTGCTAAGTAGAGCTTGGGATTTCTTCCTGCTTGCCAAGAATTTCTTATAAATCATTTGCTTAATGAAAAGAGGCTTGAGAAAGATTCTTACTTTGAAAAGATTATGATTAAAATTCTTAGAATTGCGGACCACAGGGAAGAATATTATTCTGAACTAGACGATTTGAAGAAAGAATTTGTTTTAAAAATCAACTCTACTAATTAAGTTTCCAAATTCATGCCTTAATTAGTAATTCCATACACACCCACACTCACACACATAAACACACACATATACATATACACATATATCCCACAGCAGTAGAATGAACACCTTCCTTAGCACCTGAGCTATGAGTC
>NW_012152951.1:6317734-6331216 GCF_000956105.1 Propithecus coquereli
AGGTGATACTGAATAAATAGAGTTTGGTATGAGAAGGTAATAGAATGGGAAGGCACACAAGTTTTGTAAGGGAAATACTCTTGGCATTTGAGAAGTCTTTAAGAAAATAACTTAGCATCAGTTAACAAGCTAGTGTGGAATAGGAGAATGAGCAAGTTGGGAGATGAGTTGGGAAGTTATATCAAGAATCTGAGTGTGAAGAGAACAGCTTAAGTAGAGAGATAATGTTGAATACAAGCATACTTCACAAGAAATATCAGCAGAATATCAAACTGGTTGCCTTTGATAGTTCAAAGACGAATTAGGACAGACAATTCTCAAGAGATTAAGTGGGCTGCATGAGGATTGGAGATGTTAATGGATGTAGGAGATGACAAGTTTGCTTTTTGTCCATGTTTTTGAGGAGAAAGTCGCTTATTAAAGTTAGTATATCATGTGGCTGGTTTTTATAACTCACCCATGAAAACTTGTAAGCTCCTGGAAGCCAAGATGTAGGTTTTATATATTTTTTGTAACCCCCACAATCACAGCAATCATTCAATATATTTAATGTATACTATTTAATGACACTGTATGGGTTGGAAATATTGGAAGGGAACTAAAATAAAAATATAGATAAATTATTTATCATGATCTTAAAAGGGATAGTTAAAGACCTGAAACTGTATCTTCAAAAAGAGAGTGTGTCTATGGAGGAGAGAAAAGCATTGAGGCTATAACTTTGAAGGAACAGGATTCAGAGAACGCAGCTGCAGTTGTAAGAGAAAGAGAGTTAAGAAAGAAGCAGGGAAGTAGAGAATCGTCAATGACAAGAGCCTACTCAAAGGGGCAGCATATAAAGTGTCAAGTGCAACAGAAAGATATTTGACACTAAAGAATGATAGAAGACTAATAATTTTGGCTAAAAATAAGTGAGGACAAACTACAGTTTTGAGAACTTTGGTCACAGATAGATCAATAGTGGTCTCTGGGTAATACAGCTGGGTATTAGATTGCATTGGTTCAACTGCATTGGTTCTAAGCTGGCCTTGCACTTAGAATTTTTTGCACCAAGATAAGTCAATATAGCTAATATCAGGGCTTGTGTAAAGCATATGCAGTTGTTCAGAAGCTTTTGCTAGTTTGATATTACCACCAGAACGGACACCAAAATTAATGATCCAGCTAGGTTTCCACCAACATGAAAACCTATAACATGAAAACCCTTTCCTCTCACTCCTGGTAAACTAAAGACATACTGGTGCTTAAGCCTACTCTTTCTTCTGATTTTAGTTTCATGTTGCTTAAAAATAACTTAATATTAAATAAAAGCATTCAGACAGTTTTAAAATAAATTATAAAGGATTATACAATGTTCAGATATTACTAGTGGTGATAATCTTAGCAGTGGTAGTAGTAGTAGCAGTTATAGTGGTAGCAGCATAGTGGTAGCAGTTAGGCAGCATAACATTAGGTTAGGTTAGTATATGAACTTTACAGGTAGTCCATATTACTAATTATCTGTTATGGTTTGGAACATCTTTGCGTAAACCCACAGCCACAGAAATCCTGAGCATAGGGTGACTACCTTTTGGTTTTACTAAGTTTTGTAGATTATATTTACCTTTAGATAGAAACACTGGCTGAATTATGTTCTACTGAATGATGTCGATATATGTATTTTACTTCCTGACTGACAGTAGAGGCTGGGATCGTGTATCCAGTGCAAGCATCAGAAAGTTAATTTCTTAAAAGAAAAAAATCTTTCTTGAAAGGTCAATATTTATTTAGATTAGCAAATTTTTCCTTGAAGATTAAGGAACCATAGGATTATCCTGCTTTCAGTCACCCCTCAATATTATATGAGATTGATAACTTCATGGAATCTAAGTGTAGATTATACCGAAAAAGAAGAAGAAAAGAGGGGAAGGGAAGGGTGAAATGAGAAGACTGGGAGTTAACCACTGACAAAGGGCTGGTGAAGGACTTATCTCTCCCTTTTAATCTTAGAAACCTCCAGAAAAGTGTCTTACAATGGGATTAGATCTATCCTCCTTTTTGATATCCATAAGGGTTTAAAATACACAGGATTTTGTGAAATTTTCCCTTGGGTACAAAGGGAGGCATGGGGAGATCAGTCATACTCCTCTCCAATCAAATTCTCACCAGCCCAGTAAACTTTGTGTACTTTTATATTTTATCCTATACTTTATGAAAGTCATAGTTTGAAGAGAATTCATAAATGTCTAAACTTGAGGGGACAGTTTTTCTAATTAAAAGAAACTTAAAAAAAAAAAAAAGCCAAGAGAAATATAACCTGGCAAGATGAAGGTGATAACAGCAGACAAGGGGAAACATCTGGAAAATGTACGGCGGGTAATCACAGTCCCACTCTTTCTGGGGACGGAGCATGACTCTTGCTACTGAGATTTACAACCCTGAAGCAATACAAGTTCAACATCTGCTTATGTATTCCCAAATGGCACATGTAGCTAAGAATAGTGCTTACGATGTTGATTACCTTAGAACTGCACAGGCGGTTTCTGCAAATACAATCTATAGTCTCCATGCCCAAATGGAACTGCTCTTGGAGAAAGTCCTACCTGGGCAACCTCCAGGTCCGTTTGAGAACATCACTTACTGTTACACCCCATGTGTCAATCTGATTACACGTGGCAGCGCCATCTACTGAAAGCACAGAACTGTCCAAAACTTTCATCTCAGTGTTTTTGAGGTTATTTAAAAAATCTTTAGAAGGATCACAACTGAATTTATTCTCTAGGAATTTATTAAGATACTTTGATAAAATAACATTATATGATAACATAAAATTTGTGTGTTACGTGAGATGCTAGTTTTTGAGATTTTTATCATTTCCATATTACACACATTCAAAATTCTAATCATACATTAAGAAAAATGCTTCACTAGCCAACTGATAATTGGGCATAAATTTCCCTGTACATTTGCTCCATTTTCTTTCATTTAATGCATATAACTGTAAAATGGTGGCTATCACTAGCTCTCATTTTATCAATGCAAGATAAACTAAAATTTAAGACTGGTGGCACTTTATTAAGCTTATTGGTCCTTCTGCTCTTTTTACGTAGCATTCAGTAGCTAATTCAAATGGTTTAAGTAAAAAAAAAAACATCATTTAGGGCAGAGATAAAGCCATTACAGTGCAGTTGTCTATTGTTCCTTCTAGTTATTAAGGTGTGATCAATAAGTGACTCATATATAAATTGTTTTGAGAGATTTCATTTTGCTTATTTGGCCTTGCCTAATATCACAGATGATTATTTTTAGATCTGACAAGGGTTAGCTAGCTGAATCTCTCTACTGAATAGTCAGGTTGGAAATCTTAATTCTGTATTCCTATGTCTTGGAAATGGACCAACTGCTCTAGGAGTTGTCATTGTAGAAAAAATTTTCAGTTTAAAATGTTGAGTGAATACCCACTTTTATTTCTGACTAAGTCTTGGAAGATGTGATTCATTAGGATATTTTTTTTTCAAACAGTTAAATTAAATGTTACATTGAGATTGGTGACAATTCTGAATAACAGATGTGTAGCCTTAAACTAAGGTAGTTTATCTCAAATAACAATCACCTTTAAGCTATCTTATTTTTTTCTTACATAACCCACTAAAATCTTATATTTTTACTTGATGGGACAGTCTAGTTTATATGGTATTAAAAAGTTAACCCTAAAATCTCAATGACTTAATAAACAAAACTTCTTATCTATTCACCCAAAATGTGCTGCATGTCCAAGGTTTCTCCAGGGACGCTTTCTTCTGAGTAGTGACTCAAGGATTGGGTCTGTTTCCAGCTTGAGGCTTCACAGTATCAGCACAGTCACCTTGGCAGGTGATGAAAGAGAGGGAGATAACTCATGCTTTAAACCTTAAAAGAACATAAATCACTCTGTCCAACTGGCCAGAAGGAATCACATGGCCTCAAAATAACTAAGGAAGGTTGGGAAAGAAAGGCTGCCTCTCTGACTAGGAATATGGAATAGGATTTAGACAGTCAGCAAAAATGTCAACAAAATCCTAGCAAATCAAATCCAGCATTATATAAAAGGATAATACAATATTCCAAGGAGGGTTTACCCAAGGAATGAAAGACTAGTTCCACATTCAAAAATTAATGTGATTCACCTTATCAATATAATGAATAAGGAAAAGCATATTAGCATCATATAAATACAGAAAAAACATTTGACAAAGTTCATTATCTGTGCATGATAAAACTCTCAACAATTTTGGAATAAGATACTTGCTCAAGAAGAAAAGGAGTCTACAAAAAACATTATAGCTAACATCATACATAATGATGCAAGATTCAATTCTTTCTCCCTAAGGTTGAGACGATAAATCCATCCTCTCTTACTACTCCCATTAGCATCAAATTGAAGGCCCTACCCAGTGCAATAAAAAAAGAAAATAATAATAGTAATAAAATGGATATAGAAGAAACCAAACTATTTGCAGATGACATAATTAGGTATAACATTCTAAAATATCTATAAACAAGCTATGAGCACTAATTGTGAGATTACCAGGTCATAGGATATAGGGTCAATAAGCAAATCCCAATCACATTTATATCTACTACCAATGAACAATTGAAAATTGAAATTTTTAAAGTACAATAAGATGAAACTCTTAGGTATGAATCTGACAAAATGTTCAAAATATATGTGCTTAAAACCATAAAACACTGATAAAAGATCAATAAAAATTAAAAAAGGAGAGATAAGGCTGGGTATGGCTGCTCACGCCTGTAACCTTAGCACTCTGGGAGGCTGAGGCCGGACGATCATTTGAGGTCAGGAGTTCGAGAGCAGCCTGAGCAAAAGTGAGACCCTGTCTCTACTAAAAAAAATAGAAAAAATTAGATGGATGTGGTGGTGCTCTCCTGTAGTCCCAGCTACTCGGGAGGCTAAGCCAGGAGGATTACTTACTTGAGCCCAGGAGTTTGAGGTTGCTGTGAGCTAGGCTGACACCATGGCACTCTAGCCCAAGAAACAGAGCAAGACTCTGTCTCAAAAAAAAAAAAAAAAAAGTACCATGTTGGTAGTTGGAAAAACTCAAACTCGAATTTGCTGAGATATCAATTGTGTCTAAATTAATTTATGGACTTGACACAATTCCAACCAAAATCCCAGCAGGATTTGATGTAGAAATTGACAAGCTGTTTCTAAAATTTATGTAGAAAGGCAAATAGTCAAACAATTTTCTAAACAAAGTTAGAAGACTCATTCTATCCAATTTCAAGACTTAGTGTAAAGCTACATTAATCAAGACAGAATGGCATTAGCATAAAAATGGATAGATAAATAAAAGAAACAGAATAGAGCAGGGATCAGCAAACCACAGCCCCAGGGCCAAATTCAGGCCACAACTGGTTTCTGTATATAAATTTCATTGCAACATGGCTAAAATTATACATTTATTTATTGTCCACAGCTGCTTTTATGCTAAAATGGTAGAGTTGAGTACTTGCAACAACGATTGTATGACCCATAAAGCCTAATACATTTACTTTCTGGTTCTTTGATAAAAAAAGTTGCTATCCCTGGAACAGAGTTTCCAGAAAGAGATTCACACATCTATAGTCAATTGATTTTGACAAAGGAAAAAGACTACTAAATGGAAAAAGGATAATCTTTGTAACAAATGGTGCTAGAACAATTGAACATGCCATATGCAAAACAAACAAATACCATCATCATTGCATTGCATTATTTTTAAAATAAAAAAAAATTCAAAGTGAACCATCAACCTAAATGGAAAATCTAAAATTATAAAACTATTAAAAAGATTAAACTAAAAAAAAAAAGATTAAACTAAAAAAAAAAATGACAATACAAAATACCAGTGAGGATTCAGAGGTATATATTGCTGGTAAAAGTGCAAAATGGTAAAGCAACTTCTGGAAGAAGTTGGGTGGTTTCTCATAGGGTTAAACATATACCTATTATACGACCCAGCAACCTTACTCTTGGGTATTACTCCAAGCAAAACAAAAGCTTATGTTAACACAAAAACATGTATGCAAATGTTTACAGTGGTTTTATTTATAACACCAAAAACTACATACCACCCACTTACCCTTCAGCTTGTAGGTGGATGAACTGTGGTGCATCCAGACCATGGAATACTCTTGTTCAGCAATGAAAAAGAATGAGCTGCTGTATAAGCCACAACATGAATGAATCTCATAAGTATCACTCTAAGGAAAAGAAATCAGTCTCAAAAGACCACACATTATATAATTCCATTTTTAAAAATGCAAAACCCTAAGGATAGAAAAAAGACCAGTGGCTGCCAGGAAAGAGTTGACTTTAAGGCAGCACGGGGATTTTTTAATGACAGAACTAGTCTGTATCTTCATTTTGTTGCTGGTTGCATGACTACATGCATTTGTCAAAACTCACAGAGCTGTGCCCACAGAGGAAGAATTGTGCTGTGTGTAAATTTTAACTTTATAAAAAAGCAAAACTTTATTATAGAGTTATATTGGACAATATATTACTTAGAGTACTAATGGATAATGACTTAATCTTGGAGTTAGACAATTTGGGTGCAATGCCAGTTATGTTAGTTCTGAGTAGGGTGAACTTGGGCAAATTACTTGCCTTATTGTATCTCAATTTTCTTGCTTCTATTTTTTTTTTTTTATCGTCAATGGCAATTGGTATTCTTGCTTCTAAATAGAAATAGTATATACCTATATCATAGAGTAGGAGAAACAACTAAATCAGATAATTCCTAAAAACTACTTAAGGCACTGTCTATCAAATAGTACCTATTCGGTCATTGGTAGTAGTTGGTAGTAACAGGATACTCACATATGCTCAGCCCAGATTCTCGCCCACTGTGATGATTGTCTCTTGTCTTATTTCAACTGATCCATATTTATTTTAAATATCCACCATTTGCCAAATACCAGAGGGAGTCAAATGCAGAGCTCTTGCTCTTGCAGAGTTTACAATCTTACTGAAAAGATGAGTTAGGCTCATGCAAATGTTTAATTAAGCAAGACCTTATCTGTTTTGCAACATATGCTGGCATGATATTACATAGAGGCACGGCATGGAGTCTTTGGGTACAGAGATGCAAAGTCCTGATGTCTGCTGAGACATCTGTTCTCAAAGATCTTACATCCTAGTTGTAGAGATAAATATGAACACGGACCTCAAATCACTAGTATACAAAAAAACGAAAGTGCAGAAAGAGAAGTAAAATTTAAATCCTGAAGGTTTTGGAGGGGATAGAGAAAAAGACATTTCTTTAAAAAAAGATTATAGTATGTTTTAATGTCAAAAGGAAATTGTGGTCAAAGATGACTTGAATTGTTGGAGGAATTCTTCTGGACCTGTTGGATCTTGAATTGATCTAAAAGAGACAGAAATTCTATGGATAATTTAGAAAAAAAAAAGCAGGACAAAACTGTAAACTCTTTGCAGTGGAAAGGAATTTATTAATCCAAAAGAATTCTAGGAAATATAGTATTGCTATGTCTGTGGTATCATGTGGGTAGAAGCTATTTTATCCATATTCTTTTATTTTTATTTCACTGTTTTGAAAAAAAGAAATTTGAGAAGACATTGTACCCCTCCTTCCTCCACCAGGAATCTAGAAGCATCTGTTTTGAAATAGTGCCAGAGTCTCTTGTGTTGACTACCACTGAGTCTTGCCCAGTACTTTCTCATATAATTTTCTTACGAGCAATTCATTATTTCTTCCCACTGATTCATACAATTCCCTCTGGTTGACCACACAGAGGCCAATGGCTTTCACACTGACATTCTGGTCACCTCCCACACTGTCTCGGAGTAGCCTTGTCCAGTGGGCAGAAACCAGATTGGAATCTGGATCATTCCAAATAGTGTCTTTAGCCCACAATTCAGAGAATTCTAATACTAAACACACTTGGCTGTGTGTGCGTGTGCTGGGGCAGGGGATGGGGAGGGCGTTGCACAGCCCTGTGACAAGATTCTATGTGTATATATGAGACGACATTATCCTTGGACATTTATGCAGGAACAACTAACTGTTAATTGTCTACTGAGAGTAAAAATAGAATTGGCTTATACTATAGCTAAAGAAGTGTATCTGCAATTGCAAAACATTTGTTCTCTCAGAGGAACAGTTTGTTTTTATTGTTCTTATGACGATGATTTACTCCTTACCCCCACGTAGCGCCAGCCAAGAAGGTATAGGAACTTAGGTAAATCGCTTCACCTCTCTGGGCCTCTTGAATATAACGGAAAAATGGCTTAGACTATTGGTTGTGTTTCGTCCTAGCTCTCTATCTCTCAAGTCTGAAGACTTCAGGGCAGGAAGTTCACCCAGAGAGTGTGTATAAAGAGCCTACCTCATGGGAGTTGACCAGCAAATGTCAGGTCTCTGTTCCCAAGGTTGCCCCTCAAATTCCTGTCCAGCCTTAGAAATGTATGATCCTGCAAAGTAATCACTGGAGGGAGGAGGAAAACATTGATGGGGGCATAATTAACTCCAAAAAAGGGAAGAATTATTACAATAGGAAAGGGTACCACACCATCCCCTCCATACCAACTTTGTTTAGAAAGAGAAGAAATGAAAGACAAAAAAAAACACACACAGAAGTTCATTGTACAAAGGTTAAGAGAAAAATGAACATGAACCGGAAAAGCAGTCTCCTGAGTCCCTGAGGACTGAAGAGAACAAGCTAATTCACAATCCCTGTCATCTGAGCCCTGGGAGTATCACTGTACCCTTGTCCAAAAAATGGTCCCCCCTGCTGGGAAGCCTGAAGTCAGGTATTCAGGATTGCACAAAAGTACCAGATGTTGCAATCTTGGCCTATTGTTTATGCACATAATTAGACACACACGTACTTCTATTTGGAACACTGCTGATATGTTTTCAGCTAGATGGCCCAACAAACACGTGTATAGAGAAATAAAAACTCAAATTTGCCACAGATTCTAGCAATAAGCTATTGTACATTAACTTCCTCTGAGGTGCAGTTTATGCAAATGCAAAGCCCTCAGCCGTAATTGCTGCTGGCTTTACCCAGACATAAGTAAGACCTCAGAACAAAGTTATTTATTCCGTACAGAGCCAAGTGACCAGTTTGAAGTTTTGAGGGAGATAACCTTTAATCTGACTCCTAGAAAAAAAGCAACCAAAGACAATTTATGTCGTGTATGAAAACAAAAGTAACTCTTGCTCTAACGCATCCCTTATTTTTTTTTAAGGAAAAAAAAACAAAAACAAAAACAATTGAAAACAATTAAAAGTATGAGATTCAAAATAATTCAACTGCGGAAGAGAAAAATATAAATCTTTGGATTTGTCACATTATTAATCCATCCTAAATATTGTTAAAAACTGACAGCATCGTAAACAGAGAATATTTTCAGAAGACAAAATACACAGAAAAAATTGTCCATGCAATGAGGGTTTCGAACTCTAAAGGGACTCATATTTTTCACAAATAATCGAAGAAGGATATTGTGGGAGGATGAATTGTATTGAATAGAAAGTACACCTTAAAATAAGAAAATACTTTTAAAGATGAGGTTGGTTTCTCATCCCAAAACATCCAGACTGTCACTGTGTTTGTGCAGTGTGTACTTTTAAGGCTTTTAGGTTCAAGGAAACAGTGACTTTGCACCAAGAATATATATTTTTTTCGTTCTTTATCTTCTTAGAGAAGAAATCCAAGGAAAGCAGGAGGAAAAACAAACCTAATATTTTAAAGTCAAGTTCTTTTCAGAGTCTCTCATGGAACTAAACCATTACTATGTTGGCCAAGAGAGAGGCCAGGCAAGGGAGGGGTGGCTAGGGAGAGAGGGGTTTGCAAGAACTGAAGGCTCCTGTACCCACCATTAGTATTATGAATCCTAGGTTTTAATAGTGAATATAGGAGCTATGTCTAGAAGAAAAGCAGGGCATTTGGTTTATTTTGTTTTGACATGAACTGTCTTGCTTCCTGGTCCCATCCCCTGTAAGGCTGAGCAAGAATTAGCAACAGGCTGTGAATGTCAGCACACAGCCAAAAACAGAGAGGCCGTTTTGCCTCTGCCCAACCGAACACTTGCCAGGTGAGGCCTTTCAGAGCCCGAGGATGTTAACACAAATGGCAAACTCCTGGTCCGCAGGCTGCGGTTCTAATCCAAAATAGCCACGATTCTTCAATCGTTACGGGAGTAAACAGTCCCTGCTTTACATGCATTGGTTCTACTCCTTTGACTTCTTCTTTTTCCCTTTTGAAAAAGTGGTAATAATCCCAGTGTTTTCTCACCAGTATTGGATTGCTCCTGTTGCAGCCAAATTTTACGGTTGCAGAAAGCATTAGCAAACCAGGCCAAAAAACACTCTGACTTTGATTTAATATGAAATTGTACGTTGCATTTCCAACTCTTTCCATCATTACAATAATTATTTGGCTTATTTCTGTTTTCATGCTGACTGTAAAAAGTTTCCATTTTTTTTTTTTCAGAAAAGCTAGTGTTTGATAGTAAATGAATATACCTCAGATCCAAATAAATGAATTCGTCAATAGTACATGCTCACATGGCACTCTGCTAATAACTTTTTATAAAGACTCAATGTTATATTGTTTTACCCATTAAATTTTAGTATTTAATGCATTCACACAAATAGCTTAGGTTTCCTGGTTCTGGGACTTCTGTCATCCCTATAGAAGTGAAACCATCTTTTTCTCTCTGTCAACATATTAGATGATCTCTACTATATATAATAACATATATTATGTATACAATATATAAAATCATGTCCCACGAATTACATAACTATTACAAACAAAATTTATATTAAATATGTTTTACTTAGATGGATATTTCAAGATAAGTCAATTGTCAGATATTTTATCTTCACATTGCTATTATTAAAATGAACCATATATATATTCATATATGTATATGCGTATATATAAATCCGTTGGTTACAAAATGAATCGTTTTACGAATTGTGCTCAACACATGATGAAACACTTATTCCAGGTATTAGATAGAAACTGCGATCTTAATTAAAAATTATGCAATGATAATTTAAACTAGTGTTATCAAAAATACCCTATTGGTTGGTCCGAGTGCAGTGGTGTTTACAACTAATTGATCACAACCAGTTACAGATTCCTTTGTTCCTTCTCCACGCCCACTGCTTCACTTGACCAGCATTAAAAAAAAGAAAAAAGAAAACAGTACCCTATTATCTGAAGTTAATATTTGTTTATTTTTCTGCAGCTACATATTTTTCTGTTTCTGATAATACCTAGCTCCACTGCAATTTTTCTGTGTTCTATGTGGCAAAGAGATATCCTTAAACAGAAATGCAACTACAGGCGCATAGAGTGGTTAAGTATTCTGTCTCTCTGAGCAAAAAGAAGTGAAATCAGGTTATCTGTGAAACTCCTACGAGGCCAGAAAAGTGACATAAAAAGACAGAGCCCTGAAGATAGTGACACCTAGCATCCCACAGTCCACCTCAAAAACAACGAATGGAGTTACTGCTCCATGACCTATTTTGTCTACACTACGGTCGGATGCCATGTGACAGTCTATTTTGGGGACAAAACTCTTGCTCAATCAGAGTATCCTTCATAACCCCTTGAATCTGGGAATTGGAATTGCTCAATTTTTCAGCAGTCATTAGAGGTAAACTTGCAGACCATGTCTAAATATGTAACAATATAACTGCAAAGCATAAGCTCCCACTTCCTATTTATGACAGAGACCCTAAAGAAACCTACTGTTCACTCTATAATGTTGTGCCAGTAGACTACTACTCATTCATTCAGCCAAAACTTAGTGCTTTGAACCATTTTGCTAAGAAGTACCCAACTGATGTCTAAAGTAAATTATGCAAATCTCAATAATATCATACCAAAGATTTTTTAACAGAAAATATTAATATAACTAGAACTATAATTGATTATTAGAGAAAATAACCATACAGACTTCCTAATATTAGACCTGTATAAAGACAGAAAGGCTGTGTTGGCAGAAAACCAAGCATTTGCCGTTGGAAAGGACGAGGTCTCATCCCTGAAATGCTCATTACAGTTCACAGAACCATCTGGCCTTGATACTTCAGAGTTGAGTTAATGACCAAACTGCTGGTTACATCCCAAGACCTGTAAAATCCTGGTAATCTTAATGTTTCCCTGAATACCTGGAATAGCATTTCGCAAACTGTGTTCCTGTGTCCCATGATCGAACAAGTATAAAAATAGTGCATACATTTCCCCTGATTGGAGATTTAAAAATGTGTATTTGAAAATATAAGATCCTAGAAAATTCTGCAGTAAAGAAATCTGCCCAACTTTGTCTAATCCAGTATTTTCCCACTGTTTTACTTTTCACAAAACATGTTATTATCATGCCATTGAGCACTCATGTTCTGACATACCCTGTGAGGCAATGTCAAACTAGCAGATTTTCCTTCTTAAATCTAGCTCATTTGTTTTTATGAAACTAATCATCCTTACAGATGTTTAATTTGTCATTGCTTTTGAAAAAGTCAAAATTCTTTAGACTGTCACTCAAAGCCAACACATTTTTTTCTTTCTAGACTTATCCCTCCATCCCTAAAAAGACTATTTTTCAGTGTGTCTTCAATGCATAATACTTTTTTACTCTCCATATCTATTACTTGTACATTTTCCCCACTTCCCTTGGCATCCTCTCAAGATTTTCAAGCCTCATCTCACACTCATTTTGTAAAGCCAACTTCCCCCTTCCCAATAACTTCAGGCTGCACTGACACAGTGTAGAATCTATACTACACATCTTAATACTTAAACATCATTTCTTGGGATTTTGTTTCTCTCTCTTCCTTCCTTCCTTTTCTACCTTCCTTTCTTTATTTTTTAAATTTGTGCTAATCTTACCTATTCAAATTAGTCAAATTGATTTTACACTTTTTGCAAAGAAAAGCCATGGCTTACATTTACTTACATATTCCCTAGAATAACAAAATTTTGAGTTATATGAAATGGATATCTTCCTTCATGGAATTTATAATCATGTAAATATATGAATTGCACAAAGAAAACCATTCCTTTAATCAAAAGGAAACAGCAATTAAGAAGCCTTTACTATTGGAATTTATGTCAAGTGCTACACTAATAATAAGCAATGCCAGGTTAATAGTGGGCACTCAATCTGTTGAATAAATTAATCAATGAATAAAAAAATCTCTTTGATTTTACTTTATCTCCTCCTTTTTCATATTCTACCCACATTTAAGTGTATGCATTTGCTTTTCTGGAAGGAGAGGAGGTAAAGGATCTGTTTGTTTTCACAAGATGTACAAAACTACAAAATCTGAACACTCATGGAATTATAAGTGTCTTAATGAAATCTTTTCATTCATCTGGGTGTGCATAGGTATTTTCTTGTAATTTAATGTTTTGTTTTCTTTGGTTTTGTTTTCAACAAAAAATCCAAATTGTCTTTATTTTGATAAGACTGGTACT
>NW_012152951.1:6333066-6336721 GCF_000956105.1 Propithecus coquereli
AAAGTGTTAGTATTTGTCTAAATGAACAAGTATCTCTATGGAAGTACTAGTAATGGAACACAGAATTTCAAAGAAGGGTGAAAATGTACCCAGTCATACTTGTCACTAAACAATTTTTTTAAATGAGGCATTTTTTAAAGGCCGGGTAAGAAGTTAGCAGGTTGATATGACAGGAAGAAGGAAAAAGAAAACCTGTCTGGTAGAGGACTGAACATGTTGTAAAAAATATTTAAGGACCTGCTTAGGGACCTGTGTTGGTTATAACACAGGAAACATATGAGAAGCAATGGAAGATAAGGCAAAGGGGCTATTTTAAGGGATGAGTTTGGAAATCATTGAATGTTGGGTTCAGGGATTTGTATTTAATGATGGAAACACACTGAAGTTTTTAATATTTTAAACAGAAAATGACATCATTGGTACCCAAGTCAAAAAATATTAATCTGCCAAAATGGAAGCCACGCGCAAGGTTAATGACGTGAAGAGACACCAGAGCCCATCAGATACAGCACAACAATAGGACCAGGATGCAGCCTGAAGTCTGGAAGGAAGTGAAAATCAATGGGGGGATGGATATTGAGGACATTTGGCAGAGAATCTTTAGGACTTGGAAAGTGACTAGGTTGTGAGAGCAGAGAGGACGGGAAAAGGGGGCTCAGGACGGTTTCTGAGTTCCAGTTCTACTAAGCTGTCCCCTACGGTAGTCTGTGGAATGGGAAGAAAGACAAAAGAGAAAACGGTATAGCACTTGTTTTCACTGGTTTGCAATTGACACATGTAGGAAAATTTTCTCCTTACTTAGCCAGTGAGAGACTTTGGCAGGCAGTGGGAGATGTAGCTTTTGGATTCAGGAGATAGTCGGGTATAAAGGGCAATTGCTGTGTGGGATTTACAGGAAAGTCAACGACAATTGACTAAAGAGCAGAATTGAGGGGTTTGGGTAAGTTAGGGAACACGTGGGGAAGGGGTGACCTGCAAGTTCATGTAGTATTCTTAGGAACAGGAGAGGAGATGAGAGACTTTAGGAGGTGTGCAGGTGTGAGAATTAGTAAAATGCTCAAGTAGATGAACCAGAGAATCACAGAGAAGAAATGTCTAAGTGACTCAATTGAGTGGACTCATTTAAAAATCACTGGGGAAATTGCTTGCAACAGCTTAATCATTTTTTAGAAATTATGTAATATGGAGCTACCACTTTGACATCTAGCTTCTTATCTGTAGATAATCTCAAGAGTCTTAAAAAGAGAGAAATGAGGTACATTTTCCAGCATAAAGAAAAATGTCTATGTTCATGTGAAGCAGACTTTTGATTGGGCACTTATTACATGGAACATGCGTGTTCTCTTGTGCCTTTAACAGTTCTCTTGTACTGATCTTTCTTCATCAAGATTTTCTTGATCACTAAACTCCAAACATTATCTTTGCCTGTGTGACTAAGAAAAATGATTTAAGCTGGACTTTATCAGATATAGAAAATAACAATCTACAAAGCAACTTGAAAGGCAAAAAGGAATGAATGTTCCAATTGACTCCTAATATATACTTATAATACCATGTGGTTGTTGGTGATTGTTTTCTCCCTGTTTCCTAGCTTTGCATATGTTTTCTGATTATAACAAAAGGTATGAATTGGCAGGGGGAAGAAGGGAATATTAGAAACACAAGGTATTCCCATGATTGTTGCCGAATATAAAAGGACTATTGAGTGAAAGAAAATAATCCAGTGTAATGGATTTTTTGCACTTTGAAATTATTCTTAAAATTCATGTAGTGTTTTATTTCATTCATTTCACTTATTTATTCAAAATATTTACTCATTAAATATTTAATTGAATTAAATAACTAGCATAATAAATAGCATGTAGGCTGTGTACAAGGCTTTGGAAGAAAAACAAGCATGAAGAATGCATAGACACTGCCCTCAGGGAGGTTCTAGTCTCAGAAGAGAGATGAGGCATGTACAAGAATAACTACAATGCAAAGTAACATCTTACCAAGAGCAACTTCTACTTCTGGCCATACAGAGTAACTGGTATCAGAATAATCTTCCCACTGTAAACAACTATGAAAATGAAACACACGCAGTGTAGAACTATGATCCTACAATGAATGAAGACATGTAATGTGAGCTTCATGATTGCTCCAGCCTTTTGCCTGGAGGCACTTTCTAGAAATGATGCAAAGAGATGCTGTCCAAGCAGAGAAGAATGATCTCACTGAGATGAGTAGACAGAAATCGGAGTTCAGGGCTGCTGGGCAGGCTGCCATGTACAGGATAGTGAAAAGTATAGGAAAAAATGGTGCTGAGAAAAAGACATGGAAATATAAATGGGTTTCTCCTAAAGTTCTTGGAAAAATAGCAAGCAGCACACAGAGACCTCACTGAAAAATCCTGGCATTTATCTGAGACCTCAGAGCTGCAGTTTAGAAGTGAGAATACTAGACCTGGAAGATTTCCTTTATATTCACCCTTTATATATGTGTGTGTGCATGTGTGACAGCCTCCATGTGTGTCCACATTTAACATGTAAAAGTGTCCCTTACTCTGTCGCCCACATGTGCATTTTGCTATGGTCAGTCCTATCAGATCTAATACTCCCTTTCTGTAACTAATAGTTTGGAACACAGCTTTACTCTCTTGGAAAAAGCCAATTGCTAATATAACATATATACAGTACTCACACAGTTTTAAGCAGTTATTACAATATCCCAATATAAAATAAAAGGTGAATAAAAGTAAGTAATTTATAATAAAAACATGTATTTCATGCTCAGGTACAACTACACCAGAAGATATTATAAAGTGGGCCCCTTCACACCTATGCCTAGAATCACCATGAAATTGACCACTCCTAATTTCAATGGCCACAGGAGTGTTGTGTTGGAGACTTTCATCCTGCACTTGTGTTGCCAACAGTGACCTGATTTTCCGAAATGTTGAACAACTCTTGATAAAGTTCTAGACAAAGCAAATCCGTGTTCAGATTTATCTTCACTTAAATAATTTTTGCATTGTTAGCAAACTTACTGTGTGTTAGAAACCTGCAAAAGTTCTTTGTATTTTTATGTAAAAGAGATTTAGGTTTTGGGCTCAGAAAATTAGTCCATTGCTTACATGAATATTCAGGAAGACGTTGTGAAATTGTGTGGGTGTGTCTCACTCCTTGGAGGGCGTTTAACATCCTGGCTTCTTTCCTCAAAACCCATCCTATCCCAGATCTGTGTGAAAATAAAACTACCCCATAATTTCCTAACTACATCACCTCTTTTGAAAACACAATTCTAGAATAAGGAAGCCCTGCCATTTACTAATTTTTTTGGCTTTGGTCAAGCTCTTCAACCTAAGTCCCAATATTCTCATCAACAAAATTGAGATAATGTAAATATCTACAGGACAGTGTTTTACTGAAGATTAAATAAAGTAAGGTATGATAGTACAGTTACTAGAATACAGTAAGGAACAACAGTTGTTTGTTATCTTAATAATTGTTATTTTGAAGGGTATATACTATCATTGTAATAAAAATAATGATAATAATTAAACTTTAAAATGTACTTACCAGGGACGGATGCACTTGAAACTTGGACTTGGTGGGGGGGCAAGGGCAACATACGTAACCTAAACATCTGTACCCCCATAATATCCTGAAATAAA
>NW_012152951.1:6337786-6344143 GCF_000956105.1 Propithecus coquereli
AATTTACTTGTCATTTTATTTTTTTGTTAAAGTATGCATACAAACATGCATAACAACAACATTATTAAATGTTGGTGGAGAACCAACATTTGAAATTTACATAATCATTGAGCTTGGTGAAAGCAGAGTATGAAAATCGATGATACATGAAGAAAGATAATAAACAATTGCTTAAGAGCCATTTTCAACTACATTTCTGGAAAGTTTTAAGTTTTCCTTTATGTTTAATCATACCAGAAATGTGGTTTTTTTTTTTTTTCCTTAAGCCAACTCTTACTCTATTTGGTCTCTAAGCCCCTGAGGTGCACACTTGAAGATTGGGAAGGAGATTTAGATAAACCAAAGATTTTATGAATATATAAAATTGAATCTGGGCCATTTCTAAATATAATTTATTATTTTTTCAATACATAAAACAATGAACATTTTTTTAAAAAAATCAATTTTAAGTCATAAAAACGGAGCTTTTGTGTCATTTGCTATATGTGATGTAACCAAATATATAATTAGAGGGTGGCTTCAAATATTATTCACTGGAGCTAATTTTGCCAATTAAAGCTAAAAGCGTGAGGATAGGTAAATAATACTGATCACTTTTATTCTTCTTTGAAACAAAAGTCCTGCGGTACCTTTCCTGTCCTGGAAGATAATACTTGTTTTGTAATAACTCTGTGTTTCTGGTTTACCTTTTTAACTATTAAGGAAGATATTTTCTTTCTTTATTTCTTTTTACATAATGCAGTTCTGCAGTTTAAATGCTAATTGGCCATTTTGGCGGAGGAATTCTACTTAAAAGGTTTGCCATTTAATCCCAAAGTGTCTTTTGATTTCTTGAGAATGATTAAATGGAAATTCGGCCCTGGTTCAGTATCATAGAAGCCCATGTGCGATCCCCTGTTGAATTTCCATGGTTTAAGCAGCCTGCTGGGAAACCCAGGCTGAGATTTTATTGAATCGGGCCCTCCGTATTCACACTCAAATAACCTCCAGCACACTGATAAAAATAATGACCCTTTTGCAGTTGTAAAACTTGAAACTATTTCTTAAATGTTAACTAATACTGAAAAACTGTTTCTGCAAATGAAATGGGGCCATTGGAGCCAAGAAATCAGTCTGGGTGAAGACCTAGAAGTGACATTCCACTTTCTCTTTTAGTCATTACAAAATCATGCACTTTTCCTCAAAGCTTGTCAAGCCATCATTTTAGATTCTATTAGGAGAATGGTACCTAGAGACGATGATGATGATGGGCAGTGTCTTAGGATGAATATGTATCTGTGTCTACATAGTCCACCATGAATGACTTCTCAGTCCCCAGTGCTAATGGCTTCTGCAAATAACAATATTATTTAGCTGATGGAAAATAAAAGGTACAAATTCAAAGTAAGTGCTAAGAAATGCTGATAACTTGCAATATTTGACATCCATTTCCCAAAGCCCTCAACGTTATAAACACTTTCAGGTAAAACAATTCAGTTCTCTCATCCAGCCCATCCTCTCTCACTAGCCAGGAAGTCTTTTATTCACAGCCAGTTTAATAGGCAAAGGGAAATAGCCCCATTAGCTAAGTTTATTTATGCTGACACAAAGAAAAACCATGAAAAATCCAAGTTCTAAACTGTAATTTATTCCTGATAAGTAGTAAATCAGCAGGATTCTAGTGCCCAAGTAGGGACTTGCCATTAAACAAGAACCGAAACATAATGAGTCTCATAAATGTTCCCAGTGTTACGGAGCAGTTATTTATACATGAGCTCATTCAACAAACCCTCCTGCTGGTCTGGCCGTGATAACCTGGTGTACCCAAGACACTCTAAGATATACAAGAATAATTTTGACCCAATTCTAGAGTTAAAGTTCAAGAAAAGTTTTTTGAAAAAATAACATTTGCCTCATTCCGCCAGGTTAATCCGGTCACTGCTTCCAAGCTTTTCTGAACCTCTAAGGTTGATTTCAAAACGTCAAGTCTTTTGCTATTATTGTTGTTGAGGATGCTTTTAGTAAAGGTAACAGTTGTCTAGACTATAGTATATGAGATGTCATTAAACTTTTGGCAATTTTTCTCCAACTAAAACAGAAAATGGTCGACCCCATAAGAAATGATGTAGAAAGTTTATAGAATAAGATCATGGTCTTCTTATTGCCAAAGTAAATTAGGGCCCGATACAGTGCATACATCAAATATGGGCATGGGGACAGTTACACATTCATGCAGAGGGCATGACAAAAAATTGGGCCTTTCAGAATTACTGTAGTGGAATATAATATTGAAATGATCAAAAAGAAACCTGCTACATTCAGAGGAAGAAGGATGAAACTTTAGTCTCAGATCCTCTGTTTTTTAGCCACGTTAACTACATTAACTCACATCTACTCAGCCATATAAGTTTTATCAGTAAGAGAAGAGACAGGACGATATGAACACTGAAGGAGTCGAGGGATGCAGGGGAAGTTCTGGAACATGAAAACACTGTTAATTTAGGGTGGAGCTAAAAGGGACGTCACAGGGGGCAGGCCTGGTGACCTGGTAGCAACATGAGTATTCGGAGCACTTTGGGAAAAGGCAGTACATAAACAAACAAAAAAGATAGGGAGCACCAAACGTGAGCTGCTACCTTTTTCCCCCTCTAGAGCTGACATTGGATAGGCTATAGAATTTCACTGAGCGTGTAGTCTAAATCCCATGCAAGCACGTGACCACTGGTCTCTGCTTCCAGCCCATGTGCCCCTCTGCATGTGGAATTCCACCTGATTCTGAATGGCACATGTGTTTTCTAGTAGATCTGGCCTTTTGTTTTCATCAAGGGAGATGAGGGAGAGAACAAGGACATCGTTTTCCTACTTCTAAGCCCTGCAGCGAAGGCTTTCTCCATAGCTGGGCTTTCTATATAAATTCTCAAACAGGCCAAGCACACACTACCAATTCTGTGTAACCCTGGCTGAGCTATTGCTGAAGGGAAAGTAAAAGTGGGAGAAGAAAGAAAGGGGACAGGGTCAGAAAAGGACTCCGGGGTATATTTTATTACACCAAGAGTGTACCTGATATATGTTGTAAAGACGCAGTTCTCATAGATCAAATCCTGGGAACAGGGTCGGCTGCTTAATTCAGGTATTCAAGATGGGGCACTCTCACGAGCTCTCTTTAAATATAAGTGCAGATTAGATTGCTTTGGGGGAAAAAAAATGCCCATGAATTCACCGTGGATGGCAGCCTGTCCGTTACCTCTTTTTGTTTTCTTTCTATGTTGAAGAGTTTGCTGTTTATAAGTGGGATTTCGATGTCATAAGTCTCTGTTGAGACATACTCACTTGAAAAAGCCATCCTCAACAAGGGAGAGATTTTAAGGCCTAGCAGAAATGGAATCCAAAACAAAGGGGATACTCCCTATGAATAAGACAGCTTTGGCTTCTCTTCTTGTGCGTCATGCATTGTTTCCAAAATAACCTTGGCTCTCTAGCTGGGAAACTTGTGCCTGTCAGTAAATCTCCTTATGTTGATTTGCATGTCTGTGTAGGAACATCTCAGTCTCTACGACCTCCTTGAAAACCTTGCTTCCTTTACCTAAAGTCTGCATGTGGTGCACTCCTCAATTGGAAATACTAAGCTACAGGAATATACACAGTTATGAGAGCAGATTATACAAGCAATTTCTTAAGATCTATTTCTCTCCCTGGGAAGGGATTGAAAACATAGTTATTTCCAGAACTCTCTCTCTCTCACTCTTTCCCTCTTCCTTTCACTTTGCTCTGGAAAGTAACTAATTTTGGATTGCGTATTCATATCTATGCAAAACTCAAAGAGAACTTTGAAAGGTGCAGTCCAAGTCTTATAAAAATTACGAAGACTTTATTTCTGCACTGGGAAAAGTCACCATTTATTTTAGAATCAATCATTTATTGAAAGTAGATTTTTGCACACGCACACACAAAAAAACAATAAAAAACACCTGTTTTACCTGCTTTTGTGCTCTGGGATATAGATGAAGTCTTCAAAGCAATCAAACATAGACACACAAAATAATCAACTGGTCCAACACAAACCAGACAAAAACCTAACCCAAATAGAAAAATTGTATTTTTATAGAAGAGTGGTTCTTCCCGTAAGAGCAGAAACTATTTTTAGTAATAAAATTGCCAAGAGCCAAAAAGAAACTCAAGGATGCTCGAATCTCCACTGCAGGGCAGATTCTGTCTGCACGGCAACACACCCTCCCGAGACTGGTCCTGCCACACACACCCTGCATTACGGATGCAGGGAGGGAAAATCAGGATGCATGTCTAGACAACCAGCAAAATGAGACAGCAGGAAAAAACTGATCAGAAAAAAACATCCAAAGAGAGAAGAACAGATTTCTTAGCTGCTGGTAGCAAATGGCAGTGGAAAATTAAAACATAGTATAGTGCTCGAAATATTTTTAGTGGATTTACAAATAGATTTCAGGTATAAAATCGGGAAAGAATACTTCCTCACTGCTGACTTAGGCCCCAGTGTGTGGATAAAAGGCTGAAATCCTGAAAAGGTACCAGTGGTCTGTTTTGGACACTCAAATACGGACTCAGCGAACCTGAGAAGTGCTAACTCATCCGTGTAATTTCTAAGATGCTTTGACAATGTGTCTTCAGTTTGACTTGTCTTTACTAGAGAATATTGCTGAACACCCTGAAAGTGTTAGGGACAGAAAAACGAGGTAATGGAATGTTAGGGACAGAAAAACAAAAGGTAATAGAATGACAGGAGCAGATAAACAAGGAGGAAACAGTTAAAGAAAAACAATAAAAAGGAAATAGTTACAGAAAAATAACCGGGGAAACAATTATTTAAGTCTTAAAGAATGGGGTGATGAGACCATGGAACAGTGACCACCAATCAGAAAATAGAATTGGCCATTTGCATATCCTCTTCTGTGAAGTTCTCCTCATTTAGGTCTTCATTGAGTTTTCCAAATCTTCTATATGTGTTTTATTTTATGTATACTTGTTTTATCAGTTACCGAGAAAAGAGCATTAAAATCTGTAATCCTAGCATTTTGGGAGGTTGAGGTGGGAGGATTACTTGAGGCCAGGAGTTCAAGACTGGCCTGAGTAAGAGTGAAACCTCATCTCTACAAAAAATAGAAAAATTAGCTGTGCATGGTGGTGCACACCTTTAATCCCAGAAACTTGGGAGGCTGAGGCAGGAGGATCACTTGAGCCCAGGAGTTTGAGGTTACAGTGAGCTATGATGATGCCACCGCACTCTAGCCTGGGTAGCAGAGCAGTCTCAAAAAAAAAAAAAATTGCCAATTATGACTGTAGATTTGCCTCTCTTTTTATTTCTGAAAATGTCTGGTTTGCATATTTTGGGGCTATATTATGTGGAATTATATATCTTCTAGTAGTTGATCTTTTAGCTTCATAAAATGCCCTTTTTATCAATACTAAGAAATATTTTTTAAAAATCTGCTTTATGCTATACTAGTATAGCCATATCAGGTTTCTTTAAGTTAGTTTTTGTGTGTGATATCTTTTTCCATCATTTTGTTTTCTACATTGGATTTAAATTAATGCTTTACTTTGGTCTTCCACTTGACTACCTTTTCTATGTTCCCACTGCCTTCCCTTATTGCCTTCTTTTAGACCAGTATGTTCAGTAATTCAAAATATTCCCTCTGCTAGCTTGGTTGTTATGCATTCTCTTGCTATCAGGCTTCTTAAGGCATTATGATTTACATTCTTGAATAGTAAGACTTACAATAAATCAATTTTTAAGCACATCACAAACAATGAAAAAACATTATAATCCCTTCAGTATATTTGCCTTCTCAGAAATCTTGTGCTGTTGTTATGTATTTTTATTCTCCTTGTATTTTAAACAACACGAGACATGGTTTTCTTATATAATAATAGGAGATATTCATTTAGATTTTCCCATATATCCACCCTTAATTTATTGCTTCATTCTTCATTCATTCCCTTCCCTCCACCTGAAAATATATTTCTGAAGAACTCTTTTAGTGTTTTTGGGTGTGCTTGGAGTGGAAGTGTGGTTAAAATTTCATTTACTTTGGCCTTTAACAAATATTTTCTGGCTTCCATTATTTCTGTTAAGAAGTCAGCTGTTAGACATAATATTGCTCATTTAAAGTTAAAGAATCTTTGTTTCTCTGGTTATTTTAAAGAAGTTTTCTTTCCCTTTGCTTCACATAGTTTTACAATTTTTACCTACCTATGGCTGTTTTCATATACATGTTGCTTAAGGTTCTTTGTGATTCTTGGATCTGTGGTTTAATGTCTTTCACCAATTTTCAGAAATTATTTCTTCACATGTTGCTACTGCCCCATTCTGTTACTTCCTCTCTTCAGACTCAACTCATGTGT
>NW_012152951.1:6356607-6357756 GCF_000956105.1 Propithecus coquereli
TTTTTAAAAATTCCTAGAATCCTCCCTCTTTTTTTTTCTTTTTTCTTTTTTTTTTACTTTCCACAACCAACAGAATTTAAAGTGCAAATTCATTTTACTAATCGGAATGTCCTTGTAAGTCATTGTTAAAGCAGGACAGCATTTGCGTGACGGTGGCAACTGCCATGGCTGATGCAGCCTCCCGCATCCAAGTGCACACATACCCCTCACCCATAACCTGCCTGCTTCTTGTCCTACTGATTATGGCACAAGGGAAGCATCAAATGCCCCTTCAATCCTTCCCTCCTGAGATTGAGGGGCTGTGAAAAGATGCCATTATTTTATTTAGTTAGAGAATAGATACTGTTCCATCTCTTGCCCGTAATTTCATGTGAACGGTCACTCTTCATGACCCCCATCCCCACTGTGTGCCTTTGATGCTTTCCATCACTTTCCTTACTATTGGAAAAGAGGATAGTATGAAGTTTCCAAGCAATATTCCAGATCAGAATTTCGAAACAATAAAAACTATCACAAAAGCTACATGGTAATGACACACAAACATCATTCCACTGGACAGTCTACAGTCAAAACGGAAAGGGATATTTGAATTACAATTTCCAACTAATAAGTCCCTGTTCTGAGACACTATTACATGTAAATTCCTGATAATATTTTTAACATATGGTCACTAGCAAATATCCATCAGGGATCATCATCCTGACATGCCTCATTCTGATTGTTGAAAAGCAACTGTTGCTACCATTTGGCACTCCAAGCAGATCAGAAAATATCTAGAAATAAAAATAAAACTTCCTCTGGAAAATAAGCTAATAGAAATATATTTTAAAACATTCTAAACAATACTCTTCCAGCGGTCAAGATCAATATATTAGTATTTTCTGTTCTTTGTCTCCAATAAGCATGTGAGAGCAAAGTATATCTTCCATTGCTCTTCAAATTTTGTTATTCTGCTTTCAGACTTGTAAATAATTATTTTGGAAAGGGTTCAAGTAAATATTTAAGTTGATTATTCTTATCTCATTGGTGCATGGCTTTTAAAAAACAACTGGCTGCCAAGTCGATAGTTCCAGTGAGTTCATCTTGAAAAACAGGGCATTCCAAGCAGCATATTATAAACATTAATGAAGTTACTCTGAACAATAAGCT
>NW_012152951.1:6357921-6361195 GCF_000956105.1 Propithecus coquereli
TGTTTGTAAGTGTGTAACCATGTGAAAGATAAGGAAAAAGACTCAGTTTTAGTTGACATCATATTAAATAGAAACACTTGGTCTGGTATAGTATGGTGCATTAGTCAGGGTTTTCCAGAGAAACAGAACCAATAGAATGTATGTGTGCATGTGTGTGTGTATGGAGAGAAAGAAAGAGAGAGATTTATTTTAAAGAATCAACTCGTGTTATGCCTCAGCACAAAAGACTGGCAAGTCTGAAATCTTCAGGGTAAGGCAGCAGGCTAAAGACCTAGGAAAGAGTTGACGTTGCAGCTGGAGTCTGAAGGCAGTCTAGTGGCAGCATTTCCTCATCCTCAGGGGCCCTCAGTTTTTCTTTTACGGCCTTCAGATGATATGATGAAGCCTACATCATTATGGAGGCTAATTTGCTTTACTCAAAGTCTACTGATTTAAATGTTAATCTCATCTAAAAAAAATAACCTTCACAGAAATATCTAGGCTGGGATTTGACCAAATATGTTCATACTGTTGTCTAGCCAAGCTGACACATAAAATTAACCACCACACAGGGCATGGTGTGATGGCTCACAAATCAGGTCAGAGCCATAGTTACAAAGAGAACATACCCTGCTTCGACAAGAAACCCTTGCATTTTCACAAGTACTGCAATGGGGGCTTGCTAATGCTTATAGATCTTAAGGGCAGACAAACTCATACTGAGTTTTGAATATAATTATTTGTAGTCTATATACATTTTAGTATTTTGTTAGCTAATATAGAAATATTAAAACACACACACTAATACACTGTAATGAATACTGTAGTGCTCTTCCAAAACCCCCTTTGAGGTTAATGGACTCATCCCCCAGCTTGTAGGAATATTTGTTCCTGATGCTCACAACTGTGTCCCTCACTGGGAAGTGTTCAGAACTGCCTCACTCAAGGTTATGATCTATGCTAGATAACAGACAATTCCCAATCACTGACTTAACCGCCTTAATACAATTTAGGAAAATTCTGACAGACAGTTCCAGCTCCACCTACAATGTTCCCCACAGGAGTCCCTAATACTAGATTTGAAGCTTCACTGAAGGTCCACCTTTTCCTTTGTCCAATCTCCTTTCTCATCTCCTTATATTTTTCCAGAGCATTTCCCAACAAATTTAGTGTGCTTACATTAGGTACATATTCCTGGGAAGCAGAAATTTGCATGTAAAATATTTATTGGTGAGTATTCTCAGTAGCAATACCTTAAGGAAATAAGAGTGGAGAAAACATTGAACTGTGATGCAATTGCAGCTAAGGCTTTATCCAGTCCCACAGCTGGGATGGTTCTGCAGTTTTCCTGAATTGAAGCAAGGGGTCTAGAACTTTCCAGCTCCATAAGGAACAGGCATTGCGTGCGGGATACCCTGACAAAGGCCCATAGGTGTGGGTGGGGCAGCTCTTTTTCAATAGAGAGATAATCATGGGAAGACTCCCTTTTGCGCCATCAGCAGGCAACACTCTTGGCAACTAGGATGATGAGTGCCTTAGTCCCAAAGAGAAGATCCAGGTAGCACATATAGTGCTCGTTATGTCACTGAATTCTCTGCCTCAAATTCTGTTTCTTGATTCCAAGAGTGGCCCTGGGAAGCAGACCCTACAATGCGAATTTTGGACCTGGTTGCCTGACAATAAGGATCTGTTCCTTGTAATAGTTCTTGTGTGAATAACCACTGCTATGCAGTAGCTGTCCAACTCTTTAAACTTTCCCTAATGTAAACCTTCACTGAGAGGAATACTAGTGGAAGGAGATGTGCTGGCTGATGAAGTATATCCTCTGCAAAAGAAATGATAAATTTAAGGATTTGGGAGATTGGTAGCTGTTGCTAAGCACCGATGATTTGTTAAAAGACATAATATCAGACTTGGAGAGGTTAATTACTAATTCAGGCAAAATATGAAAGCCAGAAGATGATGTCCTTGATATAATTTCCTACAGCTAGAAGGCAAACAGATCAGAGAACCAGGCTCAGGATTTAATTTTAAGAGTAATAAAGCCTCAGAGAAAGTATTTAGTCCTGCCAGGTCTCATCTGCCAGTGTGAGTGGCCAAAGAAGGAATTAGTGAGATGCTGAGACTTGGGATTAGAATACCTGGGTATATGCAGCTCATAACCTTGAATTTCTAGATTCCATTAAACCTGCTGGGTCTAAAGAGTGGCCCACTCCTCCTCGTTACAACATAGATCATGCAGAAGCCTTGAATGAGGCAGGTGCCTTATAAGACAATATTTGTCCCCACCTCCACTAAGATCTACTGCCAGTGCCTTTCACTCTAAAAATGCTGGATTCCATGGTGCAGAATATAAAGTTGACAAAGGTAGAGTTCATGAATATGGAGCACTCTTCCACGTTACAGGATTTATCACCTTGGGAAGAACCTAGGAGACATCGTCAGTATACTGGTAGGATGGATTGAGGAAGACTAGGCAAAGCAATGGCTCATATGAAGTGAAGTAGAAATGTCAGAACTTCCATAGCAGGTGATAAATAAAACAATCAAAAGGTAGAGAGAATTGGATGTGTAAGGATAGAGTAAATCTGGAAATTTCAACAGTTAACTATTTTCATGGGAGAGACCAGAGGATACTCCATTTACCAAAATAATAAGAAATATGACAGTGAAAAGGGCATGAGTGTTGCTGAGATGCTCAGTGGTGGTTGTCTACGGCAGGCCAGGGATGACGAGAGGCAATGCTACTACAGAGTTATATGCCCTGAGTGAAAAAGGGGATAAAATAACAGGTGCCAGGTGTTGGTGCTAAACTATCAAGAAACAAAGTTTGACAAAGTCATTGTAATAGATGGTGGGTGTCTTAGTCTGTTTTGGGCTGCTACAGCAGAATGCCATAGGGAAGAGAATTACAATAGGCTGGGAAGTGGTTAACAATGTGGGCTATGAGAATTATGACAAAGCTATTTTTTTAGTTCATTCCAAATTCCCTGCAAGGTCAAAAGCAGCTTGCACTCTGCCTCTGCTAGCCTGGCGTGGCGAAGAGAATGTTGAGCAGAGAAAGATCTCTCTTATAGCCCTGGCTTCTCAACATAATTGCCTCGTTTAACTCATAAAATAAAGCTAAAAGTAACTGTAAAAAGAATTGTGTATTTATTATAAAACTCTACATAAACATAATTGTTCAAATCCATTCATATAATATGGAATTTAAATATATTGAATTATTTCCCATTTTTTTTCTTTCCAAACTATTTCAAAAGGAAAATAATCTATTCTGTAAACTGTAATCATT
>NW_012152951.1:6362626-6364507 GCF_000956105.1 Propithecus coquereli
ATGATAAATTTGGTCAAGGATCAATTTTAGACATTAGGAAAATTATATTTTGAAATTATATTAATTTTACTTGTTAAAACTATTTTTTATTCCAAGACAGTAGTTATTAAACAGTGACATCGCTTGAAGAAAGGGGGAAAAAAGGTATAATTTCCTATTACAAGGCCCCCATTTCCATTATTAGTTCTCGGTTATCTAAGCATATTAATGGCACAGAAATTCCTTGACGTCCTACTTTTTATAGACAAGTGTTATATGGATTCACTCATAGAAATGTTCCATTTTGAGAAATTGTCTTTCTCTTTTGCTGCTGCTTCTTCTCAAACATGCTCCTACATACTGGGCCTCCACAGGCTGCCTCTGCCCTGGGCCCTTTCTCACCCACATCCATGACTTTAGTTACCTATTGTACAGTCCTGTTTCCCAAGTTTATTATCTGCAGCCCAGGCATTGCTCTTGAGTTCCAGAGATACACATTCATCTCCAACTCTTCAAATTTGCTATGGCACAGCTGAGCTCATCATCTTCTGTGAGCCTTCCTGTTTTTCTGTATCCCTTGTCACCCCCGTTAGCCCACTGACTAATCAAAAAGCCTTGTTTTCTTCCCTTCCCATAGTCTTAGTTCACATCTAACCAATAATTAAGACTCACCTTAATAGTGTGTATACCTAGCAATGCACACCATCTGGGCGGTGGACACACTTATAACATTGATTCAAACTGTACAAAAGCAATACATGTAACCGAAACGTTTGTACCCTGGTAATACTCTGAAATTTAAAAAAAAGACTCATCAATTTACCTCCTAAATCTTGTTTTGTAACATAATAGCTTTATCGATATATCATTCACACAGCATACAATTCATCCATTCAAAGTGGGCAAGTCAATTTTTAAATATATTCACAAGTTTGTGCAACCATCACCACAATCAATTTCAGAACATTTTCACCACTCCAAAAAGGAACACCATGCGCAGTAGCAATCCCTACCCAATTCTCCCCAACTTTGCTAGCACCAGGCAACCACTATACTACTTTCTGTGTCTATACATATTTCTATTCTGGACATTTTATGTAAGTGGAGTAATATAATATGTAGTCTTTTGAAACTGATTTCTTTAACTTAGCATAATAATTTAAAAGTTCATCCATGTTATAGCAAGTATCATTGCTTCATTAATTGTTATTGCTGAATAATATTCTATTGTATGAATATTTATTCATTCATCAGCTGATAGAAATTTGAACTGTTTTCACTTTTTGGCTATTATGAGTAATGCCATCGCACACATTCTTGTACAAGTTTGTGCGTGGACATGTATTTTCATTTCTCTTGGGTACACACCCAGGAGTATAAGTGCTGGGTCATATAGTAGCTCTACTTTGAAACTTTTGAAGGATTGTCAGACTGTTTTCCAAAGTAACTGCACTATTTTACACTTCCATAGCAGTCAGTGAGGGTTCTAGTTTCTCTATATCCTCATGAACACTTAAGATTGTTTGATTTTATTATAGCCATTCTAGGAGATATGAAATAATACCTCGTTTTAATTTTGATTTGCATTTTTCTAGTGGTTAACCACATCTACCATATTTTCATGTACATAATGGTTGTATATCTAGAAGAATGTACATGAAGATTCTTTGACCATTATTAAATCGGGTTATTAATTTGGGTCATTTGACTTTTTATTGTTAATTTTTAAGAGTTCTTTATATATTCTACATACAAGTCTCATATATATGTTTTGAAAATATTATCTCCCATTCTGTGGGTTGTGTTTTTACTTTCTTTATGGTAGCTTTTGAAGCACAAATTTTTAAACATTTTGATGGTCTAAATTTATTTATCTTTTCTTTTGTTGCCTGAGCTTTTGTT
>NW_012152951.1:6365157-6366752 GCF_000956105.1 Propithecus coquereli
ATTTAGGTTGGTGCAGAAGTTATTGTGGTCTCGGACCATGAATTTTAAATCATTATAAGTGGACTCAGACAAATCTTTATTAATCAAAATAGGAACTGTTACAATCAACACATTTTGCCAACCAGAAATAAGTTTGTTTATTCCTGCAGTGTAAAAATCCATGCTTCAGGATGTGACAAACTCTTGGAAAGCATTTTTTGCATCCTGCTGGTTGTGGAAGCATTTTCCCTGCAAAAAGTTGTCGAGATGCTTTAAGAAGTGGTAGCCGGTTGGCGAGAGGTCAGGTGAACATGGCAAATGAGGCAAAACTTAGTAGCCCAATTCATTCAACTTTTGAAGCATTGGTTGTGCGACCTGCGGTGGGGAATTGTCTGGAGAAGAATTTAGCCCTTTTTGGTGACCCATGCTGGCTGCAGCCATTGCAGTTTTCAGTGCATCTCATCGATTTGCTGAGCAGACTTCTCAGACGTAATGATTTCACTGGGATTCAGAAAGCTGTAGTGGATCAGACCGGCAGCAGACCACTACACAGTGACCATGACTTACGGTGCAAGTTTGGCTTTGGGAAGTGCTTTGGAGCTTCTTGTTCCAAACACTGAGCTGGTCATGGCTGGTTGTCATGTAAAATCCACTTTTCGTCCCACGTCACAATCCAATCGAGAAGTGTTTCATTGTTGCATACAATAAGAGAAGACGATGCTTCAAAATGTCGATTTTTTTGATTTTTGGTCAGCTCATGAGGCACCCACTTATCAAGCTTTTTCGCCTTTCCAATTTGCTTCAAATGTCCAACAACCATAGAATGGTCCACGTTGAGTTCTTCAGCAACTTCTTGTGTAGTTTATAAGAGGATCAGCTTCAATGATGGCTCTCAGTTGGTCATTGTCAACTTCTGATGGCCGGACACTGCACTCCTCACCTTCAAGGCTCTTGTCTCCTTTGCAAAACTTCTTGAACCACAACTACACTGTACGTTCCTTAGCAGTTCCTGGGCCAAATGCGTTGTTGATGTTGCGAGTTGTCTCTGCTGCTTTATGACCCATTTTGAACTTGAATAAGAAAATTGCTTGAATTTACTTTTTGTCTAACATCATTTCCATAGTCTAAAATAAATATAAAATAAACAGGAAGTAATAAGTCATTAGCAAAAAAACATAAAGGCAGAAATGTGCATTAAAATGATGTATGACATAACCACATTTTTTAAGAATGTATTCCAATATCAAATGGCAAATTTCAACAATGCTAAAACTGCAGTTACTTTTACAACCAACCTAATAAATTGATTTCTAAGTGAATTGATAAAATGTGAGCCTGATAGGAGAATATGATAAATTAAAACAAAAGTATCAGATATTGGCAGTGCTAAATATTGTGATATATTAAAAGTTTAATTTCTCAATTAAAGAATGAGTATAAATTGAACCAATGGATAATAAATTCAATATTAACTTGTAAAAGTTTAAAAGAAAATTTTGAAAATCAGAAAGAATTATTGATCTATAGCTGTTATAACTTGTTTCATGTGTCTTTAGCCATGCGTTAAAATGTAATTTTAGCCTTTTTCTGTATCCTAAAGAGATTATACTACATAA
>NW_012152951.1:6368153-6384467 GCF_000956105.1 Propithecus coquereli
GAGAAAAAAGTCAGTCCCGTGTTTCCACCACACCCATGACATTTCAGATGAGGTGTTTAACCTTATGAAACTCTCCTTGTTAGTCTGGGGTTTCTCGTCACACAACTCAGTATTTTTAAAGTCAGCTGGTGCAATGTTTTCCACAATCGACTCCTAAGAATATGCTCTTTTCTCCTTCTCCAGGAAAACACCCCAGAGGATTTTATTATAAAGCTATTTCTGCAAGAATGAAAAGAGAACAGGCTGTGAGTGGAAGCTTCACTGGAGGCCGCCGCAGGTCTGAGGAAAAAGAACAAGCCGTAGCAATGGACTCACACAGCTAGTGTAGACGCAGGCCCTTTCCCCAACTTAAAAGAATGCATGTGTACTACAGAATGTTAAGGAAGAAAAAAAAAACCCAGAAAAAACTAAAAATCATCTCTAATTCCACAGGAAAAATCAAATGCAAAAATTGAAAATTTTGTTATATTTTATTTGAATGTGTATACATAAAAGTTCATAAAGAAAAGTTTTTCTCAACATTGAGTATTATCAGAAACCAATTTTTAAAAATGTATTAGAGACTAAAATTTCTCTTACTTTAAATCATTGTAGTGTTTTTAGGTGTGACAATGCCATTTAGGTTCTAAGAAAAGTCCAAACCTCTCCCAACTTAGTAATAAATTGTAAAAAAAAAAAAAAGATGACAAACAGACTTCATGATGGCCAATAATATTAATTAAACATGCCACTAAATAAAGAGTAGCAAGTAACACCCTGGTGTTCGGACTTCTACCTTTTCACATACTCAAAGACAAAGTAGTACATCTCCCATTTTATAATTTAACAAAGAGTGCAAGCAATGAGCATACTTTAATTTTATAATGAAACAATAGGAAGAATGTAAATTGGTTTTGATTTTGAACTACGTCTGTGCATAGAAATGTGTAGAAAGACATTTGAAAAGATGGCACCTGTGGAAATCTATTAATCAATATGTACCTGATTTCAAAGCAATCTAAAATTTTATTCTTTCCTGGAGAAAACAAAAGAGTTTTTTTTTTTTAGTTAATTGTTTCTCTTTTTTTTATTTCAGAGTATTACAGGGGTACAAACACTTTGGCTACATACACATTGCCTTTGCACCTCCTGAGTCAGAGCTACAAGTGTGCCCATCCCCTAGACAGGGGCACCACACCCATTAGGTGTGCATTTACCCATCCCCTCCTCACCTCTCCCACCTGCCCAACACCTGATGAATGTTACTAAATATTGTGATATATTAAAAGTTTAATTTCTCAATTAAAGAATGAGTATAAATTGAACCAATGGATAATAAATTCAATATTAACTTGTAAAAGTTTAAAAGAAAATTTTGAAAATCAGAAAGAATTATTGATCTATAGCTGTTATAACTTGTTTCATGTGTCTTTAGCCATGCGTTAAAATGTAATTTTAGCCTTTTTCTGTATCCTAAAGAGATTATACTACATAATTCATGAATAAACTTAAATATTTATTTTCATAGCACTTAAATCTTGGTTTTCATCCAAGAAGTGACTGCAGAATTTACATGATGACTTGATATATTAAACATTCTCGTTGTAACTCACAGGCATGCAAGCAAACCATCGCATGCAAGAAAAAAGAAAGATTTTTTAAAAATTTACTGAAACAAACATTGCATTATGAACAATATGCAATTTTCTCCTGGGAACTTACCCGTGAAACAGAAGCCTGTTCATTATGCCCTCAGTGCAGCAATGAAAACGTGCAGGTTGCGGGACAATGACACACGCATGAATGGCCAGAGTGTTAGTGGGATCTGACCCAGAATGATCTTGCATATGAATCTGCCTTTCTCCAAAGAAAACCATGTGAGGCTTACAACTGACATTTTCCTTAATTCATGTTGCTGTCCACATTGACCATTTATTACATATGAGTTATTTTGTGAAATAATAGGAAGGGAAGAACTCTGGATTAGTGGTTTATAGCCAGGGAACTGAAAGTCAGAAGTTCATGCTCATGTCTGACAATGGCTTTTTGTATAATATTCAGCAAGGTTCTTGACTTTTGCAGTTAGATTTACCATAGATTGACTGTGTACTATATTAATTTTCCTCTCTTCTAATTTAGGAAAATTAAACTCATTCATTTAAGCCATCAACATTTACTGAGCGCTTACTATGTAAAAGACACAGACCCACCATGCTGGGGCATACATGCTGGAAAGAAAGTATGTCTTAGGGCTTTGATATTCAGGCATTTTGATTGAAACAACCCAGTAATAAAATTTCTTTGCAATGTTAATAGTTCCAATTTGAAAAGGCCCATGAATGGAATGATGGTTTGGCAGGAACACTTCTCAAGCAGTCTCTGTGAGTTTCCTGAATTTCACTAACGCTTATATTAGATTATGTAAAGCTGAGTTTGCAGCACTTGAGACCTGACATAGTACAAAAGAGTTTGGCAAATAGTCTAACCCCTCTTAACTCTGACAACCCCAACAGGCCCAATAAAGTTGCTAGTATTGCCTCCCAAATGTTGGGGGCACAGTGAGAATCTGATTCCTTCCTTACCATTCAAACGCTACATAGCCTCAGGCATGTCAATTTTTCTCAAGGCTTTCTCATCTGTAAAATGGACATAACAATGATCTCACATGCTATTGTAAAAATTATGTAAAATAACCATCAGCATTTAGAGAGTTCAGTAAGCATTAGCTCCTCTGTGTCTTCCTCTGACCAGAAATATCTTAAATGCAGCTGCTACAAATAATTGCAAATTCATATTATGGAGAAATCAGTTCAGTATGTCTACCACCAATTTACAGAGAAACAATAATCACTTTGGACATAAAACAGCAGACTGGTTGTGCTTGTCACATGAGCCAGAACCTTCAGACTTAAAGCTGCTTGTAGAAGTGACCAAACACAGCATCCAATTTGAAAGCTAAACAAAAATAATAATAATAATAATTTATGAGACTTGGGGGTATTCATTAATAATAATAAAATAAGGATCTGATGAGATATTCGAGAAAAAAGTCAGTCCCGTGTTTCCACCACACCCATGACATTTCAGATGAGGTGTTTAACCTTATGAAACTCTCCTTGTTAGTCTGGGGTTTCTCGTCACACAACTCAGTATTTTTAAAGTCAGCTGGTGCAATGTTTTCCACAATCGACTCCTAAGAATATGCTCTTTTCTCCTTCTCCAGGAAAACACCCCAGAGGATTTTATTATAAAGCTATTTCTGCAAGAATGAAAAGAGAACAGGCTGTGAGTGGAAGCTTCACTGGAGGCCGCCGCAGGTCTGAGGAAAAAGAACAAGCCGTAGCAATGGACTCACACAGCTAGTGTAGACGCAGGCCCTTTCCCCAACTTAAAAGAATGCATGTGTACTACAGAATGTTAAGGAAGAAAAAAAAAACCCAGAAAAAACTAAAAATCATCTCTAATTCCACAGGAAAAATCAAATGCAAAAATTGAAAATTTTGTTATATTTTATTTGAATGTGTATACATAAAAGTTCATAAAGAAAAGTTTTTCTCAACATTGAGTATTATCAGAAACCAATTTTTAAAAATGTATTAGAGACTAAAATTTCTCTTACTTTAAATCATTGTAGTGTTTTTAGGTGTGACAATGCCATTTAGGTTCTAAGAAAAGTCCAAACCTCTCCCAACTTAGTAATAAATTGTAAAAAAAAAAAAAGATGACAAACAGACTTCATGATGGCCAATAATATTAATTAAACATGCCACTAAATAAAGAGTAGCAAGTAACACCCTGGTGTTCGGACTTCTACCTTTTCACATACTCAAAGACAAAGTAGTACATCTCCCATTTTATAATTTAACAAAGAGTGCAAGCAATGAGCATACTTTAATTTTATAATGAAACAATAGGAAGAATGTAAATTGGTTTTGATTTTGAACTACGTCTGTGCATAGAAATGTGTAGAAAGACATTTGAAAAGATGGCACCTGTGGAAATCTATTAATCAATATGTACCTGATTTCAAAGCAATCTAAAATTTTATTCTTTCCTGGAGAAAACAAAAGAGTTTTTTTTTTTTAGTTAATTGTTTCTCTTTTTTTTATTTCAGAGTATTACAGGGGTACAAACACTTTGGCTACATACACATTGCCTTTGCACCTCCTGAGTCAGAGCTACAAGTGTGCCCATCCCCTAGACAGGGGCACCACACCCATTAGGTGTGCATTTACCCATCCCCTCCTCACCTCTCCCACCTGCCCAACACCTGATGAATGTTACTTCCATATGTGCACATAAGTGTCGATCAATTAGTACCAATTTAGTGGTGAGTTTTCTTTTCTTTTTTTTTTGAGACAGAGTCTCGCTTCATTGCGCTGGCTAGAGTGAGTGCCATGGCATCAGCCTAGCTCACAGCAACTTCAAACTCCTGGGCTCAAGCAATCCTCCAGCCTCAGCCTCCCGAGTAGCTGGGACTACAGGCGCGAGCCACCATGCCCGGCTAAATTTTGTTTCTATTTTTAGTTGACTGGTTAATTTTCTTTTTTTTCTCTTCTTCTATTTTTCGTAGAGACAGGTCTCGCTCTTGCTGGTCTCGAACTCCTGACCTCAAGCGATCCTCCTGCCTCAGCCTCCCAGAGTGCTAGGATTACAGGTGTGAGCCACCGCAACCGGCCTAGTGGTGAGTTTTCTGACAGCATTTTGTTTGTAAATGAGGAAGTGAATAAACAATCATCCCTTAAGGGAATCTGAACATTCTACTCTCTGTGCAGGCACCAGGTCTTGACACTATCTTTGCTCCTGGTTCCAAGCATGGAGAAATGACTTGGGTAAAACATGGAGGGGTTTTGAAAATTCAGGGCCATTTCTGCTCTAATTCACCTAAGATATGGGCACTTTTCCTTTCTGGGTTTCATTTTCTTTATTCTAATATCTAAATGCATTAATTAAGTTATTTCATTGTAATACCCACAAATGACCATTTCTTAAAGAAAATTGTTGGGATATAGAAATACCAGAGCATTAGGGAAATCCTATGGACTTTGGAATCATATTGCCAGGCTCAAAAAGGTCTACATCATTCTAGACATGATCAAGAACCAGCTACTAAACATGGTCAAGGACTTTTTCATTTTAACTCTCCAGGTCCTAGAAAATAAGTATTTGTTGGACTGGGTACTACATGTGCAATGAAATAAGTATAATCATACACTTAAGCTATGTATACACTCGAAATCACGTTGATAGATGGCTCATTTATAAAAATGCAGTCTCTAATGTTTCAAAGCACTCACCACTGCCTGAAGGTTTTCCACCTAATTTATGCATGTTTCGCAGTCAAAAAGGAAAATTGCATTTTAAAATATAAGCATGTCAAATTCCACAGTTCTGCAGGGATGTTTATGTTCTTATTGATTCTAAATATTAGCTTTTGGTGAACCTGTGCAACTCACATGTGTCTCATAGAGTAGCAGGAGCATCTGTGACCCAGCAGGCCTCTGGGTTGCTTTTGCCACTCTGTAGCAGGTAGTTTACATTCTTCTGTTGTTTAAGTTTATTGTCTTCTTATATTAAGAAATTTTACTTCTGAGAAGCGCTAAAATTAAAACCCCTATTTCGAGATGGATGTTTTCTAAAACACTTTGTAGTTAGCCCGCAAACACAACTACATTGTGAAATTTTCCCACCTACTCCTAGTGTTGGCTACAATCCCTGGTCCAATCCCACCAGTGACCTAGTCAAGCTCCCGGTTTTCTGTTGATGCAGATAAAAGGTAATCTTTAACTGAATTAGTGCTTTTGCACTGTGGAACTTGGCTAAGTGGGCTTTTATAAATATTTTAATTTATTTGCACCCCAGATAACCTAGATAAGCATTTGCATAGCGTATTTGTCTTTGCATTATTTACTTAATTTTTTTTTATCACAACTTCATAACTTCCACTTTCCAGTTGAGGAAACCCAGGTTTTAAGAGGTTATAAAATGTGTCTAGGACTACAAATTCCAGAGTCAAGAGATGGATTTTCTGATTCCAAACCCTTCGTGCTATGCCAATTGGCTTCCTGTCAATACAGCCTTACTAAACCTTTAAAAAAGTTGAAGTAGACTTTTTCTTTTGAGATTCCGAATATTTATCATATTTCATTGGTCCAGGTTTTTGGCTAATGTCTTAAGGATGAAACTGAATTTTTTTCTTCCTTTTTGAAAAGATACCAGCATTTAAAAGTAAAGATTATATTTTAGTCGTTGAGCCCCCAAAACTTGTGATATTGGACTGATGTTATCTAAGCTAGGGGTTAGTTGCTAGTGGAATAGAAGACTGAAAAATATAATAATCAACACAACCATGACATAGCTCCGGTACTTGCTGATAACGGCATACAGGATGTGACCTAAGATGCAAGGAGGAAATCCAGTGAATAATATTATTCAAACTGTATGAGATTTTGTTTCAAAATCAAAAATTGAATTTCTTGCTTCTTTAATTTCCATCAATAGTAAATGCTTCACAGTTTCCAGGACATTTGAAAAGGAAATTGAACCTGAACAATGGACAGCAAGAACGTTTATCTCTCCTACCCAAAATATTTATAAAAAAACAATTACCCAACTGTTTTCTTTTTCAATTCTCCCTTTATAAGTTGTTTTCCCACACACTGTTATTTTCTCATTAGCTAAATGTATGAGTGTCTTAGTCGGTTTGGGTACTTGTAACAAAATATCTTAGACTAGGTAATTTATAAATAACAGAAATTTTTTTGCTCGTAGTTCTGAAGTCTGGGAAGTCCAAGATCAAGGCACCAGCAGATTCAGTGTCTGGTGAGGGGCCAGTTCCTCATAGATGGTGGCGTCCATGTGTTCTGATGTGGCAGAGGGGTGAACAGACTCCCTCAGTCCTCTCTTATAAGGATGCTAATCCCAATCAGGAGGGAGGAGCTTTCGTGACTTAATCACTTCCCAAAGGCCCCAATTCTTAACATCACCATACTGGAAATTAAGTTTCACCATAGAATTTTGGAAGCACACAAGTGTTCAGACCATAGCATTCTGCCCCTGGCCCCTCAAAATCCATGTCCTTCTTCTCACTTGCAAAATACACTCATTCCATCAGAGTAGCTCCAAAAGTCTTAACTAATTCTAGCTTCAGCTCCAAATCTAAAGTCCATAGTGGTGTCTAAATATCTTCCAAATGAGATATGAGTGAGACTCAAGGTATGATTCATTCTGAGGAAAATTGGTCTCAAGTTGTAAGCCTGTGAAATCAAGGTCGTGTGCTTCTAAAATACAATGGCAGAAAAGGCATAGAATGGATATTCCCATTCTAAAAGGGATAAATAGATAGGAAGAAAAGGGTAATTGGTCCCACGTAAGTCCAAACCCAACAGGGCAAATGTTAAATATTAAGGCTTGAGAATAAACTTCCTTAATGTAACGTCTTACATTAAGGAAGAAACGGGGCAGGGTTTGGACCCCCAAGGCTCTGTGTGGTCTTGCCCTGGTGTTGTTGGGCACAGCCCATGTGGCAGCTCTCCTAGGCTGCACTTGCATACCAGTGGCTCTATAACTCAAGGTGGTGGCCCTGTACCCAAGGCTCAACCAGGCCTTGTCCAAGTGAGGGCTCTTTGCAGTGCCCCACACCTGAGAGAGTTCTCTGCCTAGGCCTTGAGGTCTTCCAGGGTATCCTTTGAAATGCAAATGGAGGCAGCCTTACCTCCCCAGCTCATGCACTTTGCACCCTGGTTGAGATAGCAGCAGGAGAGGGCCACCTGTGACCTCTGGAGAGGTGGCCTGAGCCACACCTGGTTCCACTTGAGCCACAGATTGGGTGGCCAGGGAGTGCTGCAGTAGAATGTGGGGAGTGTTTTTTCAATTAAAAATAAAATAAAACTTCAAAAAAGTGGAAATCTCCATTTCCCCCCTGGGAGCTTTGCTGATATGAACACAAGTAGAGGCTTTGACTTGAGCTGTTGGGGGAGATAAAAACCAATAGATCCTTTGGTAGTTGTAGAGGGCTAGAATGACAAAATTGGAGATTTGAGGGGCTTTACATTCACAGCAGGTCTCCCCTTTAAGACAGTTGCTATATTCTGAAGCTATTTGGGGAGGGAGGCTACATATCTATGTAAAAAACCTTTGAGAAGCAAAGTAGAAAGTCCTACAGTTTCTGGGTACTGAAAAGCTAAAGACACTGGGATTTCAAAAAGAAGTCCTTGAAAGCTATGCTCTCAGGGACAGGGACTAACCAGAGATAGATGAATTTCTACTAAAACTTTAAGCCAGCCTGGATCCAGCTATGTTCATAATTGAATTAAGCTAATGAGCCCCCCAATCTCTGAGTGTTAATTCTCTCAAGTAGAAGCATCATCTGGAGATTCTTAAGCTTTTTTTTTTTAAAAAAATACAATGTCTAGAACACAACTAAAATGTAATGGGTATATTAAAGGTATCAGTTCTCCATTGCCACAGTAATGCTACATTAAAAAAATATATATTCCATTGGGCCATACCACATTCACTTAGGTCCCAAGTCCTAGAGTCAATGAATTAGACTGACCTCAAATGGGCAGTTTTTGTATCTGTCCTGACTGGCGGTTGACCAGGAGCTGTCTGATCTGGCTGGAATAGACTTGGCTCTGCTCCTGGTGCCTCACCCTCCTGCAAGCTCCCATGTCCACAGTTTCATGACTCAGGCAGAGGAGCAAAAGGGCAAGAAGGAATATGCAGGCACTTTGTCAAGCTTCTGCTTGCACTATTTTGCTCACATGGTCAAAGCAAGTCACATGGCCAATCCTAGACTCAAGTGGGAGAACGGAACACCTTAACAAAGGGGGAGGGAGCTGGGAAGTTAAAAGGCAAAGTGTAAGGACAGAGGAAAGGGTAAAACTCAAGGTCATGAATGTAATAAATCTGCTACATCAAGAAATAAGACTGCATGAACAACACATAATAGGAGGAAAAACCTACAAGAGTGCACACACAGTTGATTTAACTACCGTATCAACTGACAATAAATTTAAAATAATTATGCTTAGTAAATTCCAAACACAAAAAAAGAATGTACAAAATATATAAAACATTGGAGATTTTCAACAAAGAATTGAATCTTATGTAAAGTAATTGAATGGATACTCTAAAACTGAAAAATAAAATACATGACGTTAAGAACTCATTAAGACCTCAAGGAAGTCAGTATGATGGCAGAAGAGGAGGTCGCCCACTTGTTTTCCCCCAGAACAACAAGAATTCTGCACCCATCTATGGACAAAAGTCCCAATGTGGGAGTCTTGACATTCAGTTAGGAGGTTGTGAAACTCCAGTGGAGCCCCAAATCTAACAGCATCGTTTTGAGAATGCAGACTGGAATCCAGGTGCAGACCTGCTGAATTCACTCTCCAGTTCAATCCCAGAAATGGCCCTGTTCCCCTAAGGGCTTTGCCCCAGCCCCATATGATCTTAAATCTGCTACCAAACCATCTGCCAAGGGGCCCAGGAGGAGTCATGTTCACTAGTGCCTCAGCAGACAGGGCTGTCAACATCAGTTTCAGTAGTGAACCCAAAATTTATTCTGTGACTTGGCTGCAGCACCCCTCAGCTGTAGTGCCAACTTAGTACTGCTTGCACGAGGACCCATATTTGGAATACGCATGGAATTCACACAAATCCTCTCACCCATTAATTACCAAAGATCACTAAAATATATGGCTGTGGTTCTGTCACTGTTTGCTCTGAATTTTGGTAGGACTTTGCTTCACTCATCAGTAATAAATATATTGTTATTGGTTAGTATGTTCAACCAAGCCAAAGTGAAAAGGAAGATGCCATTGTCCCCATGAGGAAGACTGACAATGGAAACCGTCACTTGTATTCTCTTCTGAGGTCAGGTGCGTATCAACTTAGTTACCTATAATTTTGAGAAAGATCTTTTTCACAAATGGCAGCAGCAAAGAGTCTCCTAAAGCTGCCTTTAGAAACCTATGTGTCCAATTGAAAACTGTCACTTAGCTCTTAAGCATATCTTCATCTGAGAGAAGAAAATGACTCTAAAATTACAATACCCTACATCCGTTGGAAAGTAAGGCACAAAGCAGAAGCATTTAATTGTTCTGACTATCATCCCCTCAACAAGTTAACTTTCCTAAAGCAGAATCTTAGCTCTGCTTTTACTTTGACTTAACCACTGGCAACCTCCCTGACCTCAGGCTCCTTTTCTGCCCTGGGTGTCCTACCCCTTTTGCAGAGCCTGCTGACAGTGCCACAGGTACTTGCCGAGCCAGCCTTTCTCTGTGTCCTGACCAACACCTGTCAGTCTCCAGTTCTGGGCTATACCCATCCCCAGAGAGGGCCACTCTGCCTGCAGGCTTCCCTTTGGCATGCAAATCATGGTGACATCAGAAAGAGGTAGAGCTGAATATACTGAGAGCTTTTCACTTGGGTTTTTCCCCATGGAAGGAGAGAATCTATGGCTCTATTTTTATCGTGAGAAGTCAGTAGGTTGAAAAATGAATGCAGAAAGGCAGATTTAGATTACAACATATAATGACTTATTTTCCTCTCTCCTTCTTTATGGGAGAAGACAATAGCCTTTCCCAAAAAGTTGTGTGGGACTGGTTGACTTGTCCCAAATTAGCCTTGTCAATGACAGGGTACCATTCTCTCAGAATATTTTCAACATAAAATGTCTCAATTTGTAAACATTAGCAACAAAGAAAAATCATATAATGTAGTATGGCCCATGTGAAGCACATCCAGAGATGAAGGAGTGCAGGAATTTTTAAAGCTTGGATTATTTCCAAAGGATGGCCAGTCTACATGCATGTTGGATTGTGTGGGGCAGCGGGGTGGTGGGAAGTAGTAGGAGGGAAGTGGTAAGCAGGGAGCAGATTCTACCCAAGAATGCAAGCTGGGGGAGGAAATGTGCACTGTATCCCAACAGTAAGGGAGGATTTTAAACAGGGAAATGATATGATCAAATTTACATTTTCAAAAGTTCTTTCTGGCTGGATACGGTCTGAAGCATGGACTGAAGTGGGCAAAACTATTGTCAGGGGAAATATGAAGATATATATGTTTGTATATATATATGAGAGAGATATATATCATATATAATTAGATGATAAGTCCATGATACAGAT
Source organism: Propithecus coquereli (assembly GCF_000956105.1). Classification (NCBI taxonomy): domain Eukaryota; kingdom Metazoa; phylum Chordata; class Mammalia; order Primates; family Indriidae; genus Propithecus; species Propithecus coquereli. The sequence goes on from NW_012152951.1 coordinate 6,379,268, forward strand.
TTATTTATATGATTATAAATAGCTCTATTTATTATCTATCTATTTTATCTCATCTAACTACGAATGATTTCCTTTGGCCACAATTATGAGGTTCAGGGCCAAAACATCTTTTGCCTCCAGAAAATTAGGATAAGATCAGAACTGAAAAAATATGGTTTCTTTTTAATAACATTTTTTCTGATTACAAATTAATTAATTCACTTCGGGATTAAGAACGGTCAGAAAAGCATGGTGAAAATAATTGTTGCAACCCATAACACAGCCTCCATCGTTGCTAAGTGTTCAAAGCCTGCACCACCGAATGCTTCTAAGGTTAGGAACAAGGAAGAGAGCTGGTGGTGGCTGTGGTTTGCAGATTGGATTGCGGTCACCTGGGAGACATACATTTAGGAGCCCCCAGAAATGAAACTGCATCAGGGCAGGACGTTTTGTTTTTGTTTTTTACTTCAGAATATTATGGGGGTACTAAGGTTTTGGTTACATGAATTGCTTTTGTACAGTTTGAGTTAAAGTTATAAGTTTGTCCATCATCCATATAGTGTGCATTGCACCCGTGTGAATTTACCCATCTTTTCCTCCCCCATTCCACCTGCTTGATTTCCGTTGAATTTTATTATACTACCATATGTGTACATGAGTGTTGATCTATGTCAATTTAGTAGTGAGTACTTGTGGTTTTTGTTCTTCCATTCTTGTGATACTTCACTTAAAAGGATGGTTTTCAGCTCCATCCAGGTTGTTACAAAAGGTATTAATTCACCATTATTTTTTATTGCTCAGTAATACTCCATGGTATACATATACCACATTTTATTGATCCACTCATGTATTGATGGGCATTTGGGTTGTTTCCACATCTTTGCAATTGTGAATTGTTTTGCTGTAGACATTTGAGTGCAGATGTCTTTTTTATAAAATGTCTTTTTTTCCTTTGGGTAAAATACCCAGTAGTGGGATTGCTGGATCAAATAGTAGGTCTACTTTTAGTTCTTTGAGGTATCTCCATACTACTTTCCATAGAGGTTGTACTAATTTTCGGTCCCACCAGCAGTGTATAAGTGTTCCTTTCTCTCTGCATCCACATCAGCATCTGTTGTTTTGAGACCTGATTAAACTAAAAAACTTCTGCACAGCCAAGGAAACAATCAATAAAGCGAATAGACAACCTACAGAATGGGAGAAAATATTTGCATGCTATACATCCAATAAAGGGCTTATAACCAGAATCTACAAAGAACTCAAGCCTATCAGCAGTTTTCTGAAATCAAGTAGTTTTCTATTAACTACTTGAAACACTTTCAAAATACCATTTTCCCTTTATATAGTATAATATATAATACTATTTACTGCATATATGTTATTGCCACTTCCTGTTATTTTCTATAATATTTCCTTTTTTAAAAAATCTCTATAACATTTTCTATGAGAGCAGACACCTTAGTCTGTTCTGGCTACTATAACAAATTACCTTCGACGAGGTAATTTATAAGCAATAGAAATGTATTTCTCACAGTTCTGGAGGCAGGGAAGTCCAATATCAAGGCACTGATAGACTCCATGTCTGGTGAGGGTCCATGTCCACATAGGACCATAGCCATATTCTCACTATAACCTCACAAGGCAGAAGGAGCATTCATACCATAGCATCCTGCCCTTGACCCCCCAAAATTCTTGTCTTTCTCACATGCAAAATGCATTTATCCCAACAGCTCCAAAAGTCTTAACTAATTCTAGCATCAACCCAAAAATCTAAAGTTCAGAATCTTGTGTAAATTTCATCTAAATCAGATACGGATGAGATCCCAGGTATAATTCATCCTGTGGCAAATTGGTCTTCAGCCGTGAGCCTATGAAATCAGACAAGTTATGTGCTTCCAAAACACAGTGGTGGAACAGGATGGACATTCCCATTCTTAAAGGGATAAATAAGAAGGAAGAAAGGGGTCGCTGGTCCCGAGTAAGTCCAAAACCCAACAGGGTAAACAACATTAAATATTAAGCCTTGTTTTGACTTCATGTCTCGCCATTCAGAAATATTGGGGCAGGGGCTAGGCCTGCAAGGCTCCAAGTGGCCCTGATCCCATGGCTTTGCTGGGCCAAGCCCAAATGGTAGCTCTCCCGGGCTGGAATCACATGCCCACAGCTCTACAGGTTTGAGTTCATGAGGGTGGCCCTGCACCTATGATTCCATTTGGCATTGCCCTAGAGAGGACTCTGCAATGGCCCCATCCCCATAGCTCCATTGGGTTTTACTTTAGTTGGGCAATCTCTGGCATGGCCCTGTACCTGTGGCAGTTCTCTGCCTATGCCCCAAGGCTCTTTATGGCATCCTTTGAAATCCAGGTGGAGGTGGCCAGGCCTCCACAGCTCATGCATTCTGTGTACCTGCAGAGTTAGCACCATGTGGATATCATCCATGATTATCACCTGTGCAGCTAAAGACACACCTGGGCTGCTCGAGCCATGGCTGGGATGGTCAAGAAGCACTATGGGATTTCGCCAGGAGAGCTAGCAGTTACTTGACAACGTACAACAGTACCTGTGAACCAGGTAAACATACATTAAACCCCAAATTAAATGGATCTCCAATTCAACTTTTCCTTAGGCAGATCCCCAAAATGTCCTGGGTCACTTGAGTGCAGCCTGACATGAGAGGAAGTGTGATGGAAAGGAAGGTGGAGTGGAAAGATAAAATTGATTTTACCAAGAACAAGTAAAATATTTAGAGGTGGGGGTGGGAGAGGCTGGGGGAGAAGAAAACTCTTATCTATATTGGACCATCCATGTTCTAATTCGGACTCTACCATTTACTAGCTGTATAATCTAAGGCAAGTAAGTTAACCTCCCTTGTGCCTTGGTTGAATATTACTATCCATTTCTTCATAAGTTGTTGTGATAAGTCAATGATTAAATAGTTATTTGGTGCTTAAAACAGTGCCTGGCATGGAAAAGTACTCACAAAATGTTCTCTGTTTCTGTTGAGCTAAACACTGTATCTAATTGCCAGGGGTATTAGAGCAGCATGTAGACTTTTCTACAAAACGTGTTATATTTAACTAGGAATGCAAAGATGAAATAATCCAACGGCCAAGTCTCTGAAAAATAAAAGGGCGTACTGGATATACTACTAGCCTGTATTACTTGGCTGAACATATTTTCTCCTAGTCTGTAAGTCATATAAAGAAAGGTGTTTTAAAAATTAAGGCAGAGAGATGAAGGTTGAGAACAGATGTAGGTGCTAACTCCTCCAACACCCTGCTCTGGTATGAATATTTGGGCTTACGTGTATCATTTTATTCACTTTTTGTGAGCTGGCATTGACAGCTCCACAGGGAATAGAGCAAGAGGGTTAGCTAATGGTACATCATTAGGATAAAACTTACCCTAAATGTATCCAATAGAGAGAAGTGAAACAAAAGCGTTGATGAGATTTTGCCAAGAGCTAGTCTCCTGGACTCCAATGTTCATATGAAGTATCTAATTCTGCCCAAAATTGTTGTTATTATAGGAACATAGAAAATGTGACTTTCAAATAGTAGGGGAAAATAAATCAAGAAACCTGGAAAAGGTCTAAGATCAAGTGACAGAACCAGAATTAAAATTGGGGTGTGATTCATTTAGCATGATTAATTCAATACCTTAGGCGTCCCAAGCACCTAAGACCTCGGTCCCTCTATTACAACGTACTTCCCCGCAAGGGACAAGAAAAATATACAAGACTGTAAAACAAGACAAGTAGCAGGCAGTTGTTAAATACAAAATAAATACAACCAAGAACAAGTGGCCCAGGCATTTCAGGAAAAGAAATGTCAAGCATGCAAAAGCAGAAATAAAAATATAATAATGTCTTTAAAAATATGTCTGGCAAGTAAGCACACGTCTCCATATTAGGGAGGATTCCCCATGTGCCAAGGGTAGAGGCCGCTGCCCAAGCTGCCCCCAGTGACATAATGAAATCCCCCAGGAGCAAAGTCTCCAGGAGCGTGACCCATGCTGGATCCCTATCGTCAGCCAGCTTATATTATGTTTTGGTCAGTTTCCACTGATTTCAGAATAGTCGAGCAAATTACCCTGGAACAAATCACTTCAACCCAATAATACAATGTGAATTCTAAAAACTAACAACCACGCCCCTGAACTGCCGTACGGTTGCATTATTGTCTCTTTCCATGGGTGTATCCCCCATGCATTGTGAACACCTTACGTGCAAGGGCTGTGTTTTATTCTCCAAGTTGTCCCAGAACCTAAACATGACCTAGCCAGTGCTTGGCATGTAGTCCATAAAAAAATAAAGTTTTGATTGACCAATAAGGTAATGAATAAGGCAAAAGATCTGTTAAGGCAGTCAAAAAAAAAAAAGTATATATATGTGTGTGTGTGTGTGTGTATACACACATATACACATATAAAATAAGCACAGGTTGAAGTTATATTTGTTAACTAACACAAATAAAGAATTCATGGTAGAAAAAAAGTGGTTGTAGGACAGTTTTGTATAGCAGAGATCTTTCACATATACCTTAAGGAGTTAATCAAGAATTTTCTACGGACAAAGAAGGAGTACTGTGCTTTAAAGGTGACAGAGGAGACCCAGGGACTGCATCTGAAGTAGATATGTTTTCTCCAACTAATTTAAAATGTAAAACTGAAGCAATGTTTTTAGGCTGAGTGTTTGCTTTTCGCGTAAGAAGTCTTACTGTCAGCATTCATCATCTCTTCGCCTCATCCATTCTTCCTGCAAAATAAGAAACTGAAATGGCAGAATGTCTCCTCTGAGACTAACAAGGAAAAATATGACTCCGTCCAATGAGTCCAAAGATACACTGCCCACAGCAGCGGTTCTCATAGGGCAGGGTTACCCGAGCAGGGCTGTCATCGTGTGGGAGCGAGGCAGAGAACGTTCACAACAGAACAGCAATACGTATCCAAATGGAATGCTGTGGGAACTTATCAGTGATTTCTCCAATTAGAGCTGGAGCCTTGGAGCTTAGCTCTGAATCCACCGCCAGGGAGTAGCATCAGTACTAGCTAAATAAATGATATAGTTGTCCTGAACACTCCTGACATGCGGAGTTGAAGCCATGCTCAGACTTTAACCCAAGGCAGCTGACGCCGAATAAGCAAACTGTTTGACTGTTAATCACAAATATCAGCACAGGCTACTGCACCAGCTGCCTGGAACAGGTGGAAACTCCACGTT